>NC_088098.1:133345351-133667740 GCF_036370855.1 Dromaius novaehollandiae | reverse complement strand
CAGCATGGAATACAATTCCTCTTGGTATGAACTATGGACAAGGGCCATACTCTTGCTATTGCTTAGGAAATACTGCTGATGGCTGCCAAAGCTCTTTCATCCAAAGTTGCATCTTCGTCATTCAGGCTCTTTCTTTTGAAATAATTCCCTGAAGGCTGGAGAGGCACCTGTGCTTCCTGCTCTGCAGACTTTACCTGCAAAATTACACAAGCAGCTTTCCTCTTCTGCTCAACACCCAAGTATAACTGCTAGTGCACACGAACCTGCAGGACGAAGGTGACGCAGACCTACTTATGCTTCGTAATACTGCATAAAAATGGTATCACTTCCCAGCTCCCCCAGCCCCTAGGTGGACTCAGTCTCAAGGTGAGGAGCTTATCTAAATCTTAATGTAAATGGGGAATATGAGACAATGTGGGATTTTATTGGGCGACCCAGGCCCATGAAGACTTTTGTCCCTCCCAGCAGGGTTGGCTGGCACAGGGTGGGGCCCATGTCAAACGATCAGATCTGGGTGGGCAGCCATGGAGCTCCTGTAATTAGGCTGTATTTAAACTTTCATGTGATCCTGAAATGTTACCCTCAGATAAGAGAACAGGAGGGTTTCTGGCTCTGGGATCATTGTAGACTTCTCATGGCTATTGGGTTTTCCAGTAGTCAAACCGACAGAAGAATTGGGCAGGAGACCTAGTCCATTGCTGCCATATGCCAGCTTAGTTCAGAGCATTGCTGACTTCCAGATTTGACAGATGCAATCCAGCGAATTTAGAAATAACCTCAGCTCCAGAGGAAAATGCAAAATTCAAACTGGCTCAAGGGACTGCAGCCGACCTGCAAAGAAAGGAAAAAAATGCAAATAAATCATCCTGGTGCTTCCAGACTCTGGTATGACCTTCAGCACTCCTACTAGACTCATTCCAGACTGTCTGCAGGATCACCTAATTCTAAAAAGCCATGAAACCACATTTGCACAATAGGAATTTGTATCAGTGTAATGCATTATGCAAGCTGTGATACGAAGTTGTGCACAGGTGTAAAGCAGGCATGAATTTCGATGCAGTTGCACATTGGGTATGTAGCGGTGTACACTCCAGCAGTGTAAACATTAATATGCATCTGTATTACTTACCTACACCTAAAAACTGCTTGAACAAATTTGGATATACTAGTGCCAAGTTCTCCAGTACTGCTTGACTCATGAGAGGAAAGCTTTCTTTTGAACTCCCTCCTTCAGGAGATCAGAAGAGCTATGGATATTGATGCCCTCCGGCTAAAATGCACAGCTCTTCTCTGTCACTGCTTTCCCACAGTACTAACTTTAGTAATAATAATTAAACTAGATGAGTTATGTGCCTTCTCCTGCCTGCCTGTATTGAGCAAGAAGAGAACCAAAGATCGATATTAATTAGATTATGTAGTAGACTCATTTAATTCTCTAAAATGCTCAGGATACTACAGAGAAGAGCACAATAGAAATGCCTTGGAAGATTAGGTTAGATAGGTGTGATATCCAGCTGTCAGTGGGATTCATACAGTCTTTAATATCAGGATGTTTAGAGAATTCTGAAATGATGCTGTGGCTTGCATTTTTGCTGAGCAATTATTCAAACAACGCTTGAGAGCTTTGCCAAAGTTTCCCTTCTGTGACTCTTATTTCCTGATTTCCCCATGTTCATCCTTGCCAACCACGGACAAAACTTCAGGAGATCATGAGACTGGGACAGCATTTATGGTTAACAATAATCTGTCTCGGTAGAAGGGTGACCAACTTTCAGGGGGGAATTTGAGACACTGTAGCTACAGGCAGCTAACAAATGAAGGAAAATGGTTTTATTTATCACATGATATTGATGATTTGCCCTCATTCTCCTACTTTGTGAGGCACAGGTATGTCGGGGTACCTTGTGGGAAAGTGAAATGTTGTGATACTTCTAGTCAATTATAAACTGCTTCCCTGAGACATTGCTTAGGTCATCTCTTAAGGTCATCTCCAGGGTGCCCCTGGGTTCTCATTTGGGATTTAGGACACCTCCAGGGCACCCCTGGGTGCTAGTTGCCCAAGGATAGGGATTGGGGGACCTGCTGGAGACTGTCAGGGCTCCTGTCCAGCCCTGGCTTCACTGCTGTGGAGCAGATGCTGCGTATCCGAGTGTATTGTTGATACTCAAGTTAGAGTATAGCAGAGTATGAACGAAGACTTGGAGAGCAATGCCAGAGCCAGTGACATAAATGTAAACTCTGGGGTTATGCCACAGCAGTAATGGGATATTTCTTATACTACCAATTGCTCAGATGTTCCCTGGCATAGTTTTGGACTACACTAACATCTCCCAGATAATCCCCAAGCATGATTTGGGCATTAGTACGGTCAGGGACGGTTCAAAATTGGCAAGCTGCATGCAGCTACTTGGTTTTGGAGGTTAAGAGTATTAAATACCGCAGACGTGAGCCATACTATACTAGCTGAGACCAGCACTAAAGAACAAGCCCAGGCACTTTTAATTCAGTAGCCCTAGTCCACCAAGGAAGAAGAAAAATAGCAACAAAAAAGCTTTTGTTTAGCACTTGATCCAGGTGTGTTTTGTGAGGAGCTTTCTTGATTCTCTAATTAATTAAAGTTATTTTCACTCCTTCTCAACAGCTTCATTCTTGCTGACTCACTTTAGGTATTTCCAATCTATCCCTTCCAAATCTATCTGTCTTCTTAAAATCTTTTTCTTCTAAAATCTGTCCATGTTTGGGATCTCTTGGCTTTAACAATAATATAATCACATTTTCTCCCTTATTCTCTCTCAATTTTAATACTCTTCCATTATATCCTCATTTCACTGGTTTCTCACTCTTTTTAACATTGTTTTAAAGCTCCTCACTCTCAATTACAACTGTGTCTGCAGATTGATCCATATGTGGATCAATCCTCTTAGGCTAATTTTTCCCCATGTCTCCTGATATTGTCTTCTGATTATTTTACTGCTGCTTGTAGCATATGCCCTTTCTTTCTGTTTCACACCTTTTTATAATGCCTCCATTTCACCTTGTTCTATCATTTCTATCTGTATTAAGTCCCCTTTCCTTCATTATTACAATCCTTTGACACTAGCAAAGTTCCTTTCTTTGCAAAAATATTCCTCATACTTCCCTTTCATAAATCAATATTTTTCATCAATCAGTAACATCTTACCTTATGTTTCTTATGCTTAAATCAGGTCCAGTTGTAAACAGTAATACAAAAAGAAAGTTAATGACATGACAATATAGAAAAGTTTGAACTATGGCATTGCTGTGCTATCTGACCACTTAACATATTTAAGTAAGTCTAACACATACTCAGTGTTAAGATTGATCTGCAGGCATTGATCTGATCATCAGCCACCCTAAATCCCCTTTGCTTTCATTGCACACCATATGGATGGACCTTTAGGTCTATGCGCTGTCCCAGTATAGCTCTAGGGGGAACCTAGGGACTGGATCGGGCAACTCAGAGATCTGGGACCTTAGGTCGCAAATTGTTCACATTGTAAGTATGAAGCTTCACATAAGCATATGAAACCTCAATTAAATTCTGATCACAATAGTATCAAGGCATATCAGAACACATATTTAATTGTAGCATGGATATGCTGTTTTATACCAAGAATATTTTAAAATATGTTTCACACATTTTATATTTATCTCTTTTTTATTTCATGTGAAATATGTTTGAAAGTACTAAATGCTTATTAAGGCTGGGAAATTCTGGACTATTTCTATAACAATAGCTTTTAGAGAAAGTTGTCAGGTATGAGAAATAAAGTAAACCTGCCAAGTTTCCCTGATCATTAGCAGCCACATTGTTCCTGCCCACTTCACCTAGCCAAAACTCCACAAAAGCTGACTGATATGAAGTGTTCGTAACACTGGAAGATTTATACTCTCTTTCATTTATTCAGAATAAATACTGTCCATGCTGTATAGAACTCAAATAGTATGAACAAAAAACATGCTATATGTAAGAGGATGTTGCTGACTAGGAAGACATATGGCAATGCTTCCTGAAGTCAGAAATAAAATGTAATACTTGTAATATGGTATGTAATACTTTCTGTACTCCACCACATTACCAGGGAGACAGATTGTGCTTTTCTGAGTATACTGACAAATGTCCCTTCTCATTATGGTTTTGCCCTTTTTATATTACCATATCATTATTCTTTTTCTTTTGTACTATGGTATGCAATTTAGGTGTCTACATTCTTAGGCAATTCTAAGATGTTGTTTTATTTTCAGATTGGCTTAGGAAATGATCACATATTTATTATTCTTTTGCTGATATAAATTCATCAGTACAAATATATACCTCAAGGGCAGCCACGCATTGCATCCATCTGATCATTTCAAAGGTAACAAAATATCATTTATAACCAGGAATAAACTGTGACATTTCTTTTTAATGAGGTTTCAGAGCTGACTCTTGTTGGAAGCCATTTTACATTTGTGATGCTAATAATGAGTGGGAACCCGATGTTAACAATTTGTAGCTGTTTGCTTTTATAATCTTTTTCTGATAGTTTTAGCACAGAAACACACTTTCCTCAGGTTTCTTATTGTTTCAAGAGGGGCATTGGAGCCACAGCAGCATAAATGCAGCCTTAGCCTAGCAAGGCAGCCGAACAAACCAATGGCCTCCTCTAGCTTGTGCCTACAGAAAGAAAACAAGAGGCCCACATAATACCCATGTGTATTTATTTTCATTAAGGAACAGAAAGCTCTGTGTGAACCTCCAGCCAGGCTTTCAAGAGAGCGGCTCTCACTCCTGAAAATCCCATGCCTGAGCAGAGGCAAGAACCATCCCTTCTGGACCACAGGAAGCATCCAGCTTTCCTCTGGGGCCGGCCTGCTGTGAAGTTGCCCCATAAATCAGTCTTTCTTTCCGTGACGCCAAGCAAGAGCAATGGCAAGCTACCAGGGCAGCCCACAGAGCTTCCAAGCAGATCCTCCAGAATTTGGGACCGAGGAGAAACATGTTTGCAGCTCTGTGATTCTAGTCTGTGATTATCAAACTGCTGCCTCCAGCCCATTACCCTGTTTTGGTTCTTGACTTTGTCATAGGTTACTCAAAACTGGTGTAGCCTGAATAACTACCCCTTGCATGGGATTTCAGGAATAAACCGTGCAAACTCATAACTTCAAAGAGGATGTGAGACATTGAGGTGACTGAATCAGGTCCTTTCTCTGCAAACTCCATGTGGTACCCAGACCTGTGTTTGCTTTGGGGTAGTTTTGTGAGTTCACACCCCAAAAGCACATATGGTGACGTCCCACAGCATAGCTCGGCATGGCCCAGCTTATGGCTTATCATCAAAATTCCTGTTTGGTTTGAGGTGTGCGCCCAAAATCCTGGAGCTAAACCTCCTCAGTGTCATGTTCACCTCAGCTGGGAGCAACTGTCAGATGCAGACAGAAATACAAATGAGTCCGTAATTTTGACATGCATTTCTGTTCTTTCCAGTGACAAAATGAACCAGCCATTTTACTCCATATGGAAGGAAATGAGAAATGGGTGCAATTTAGTACAAATAAGAGATATGATCAGAGAAAAGATAATTCCCCTCACCACAGGAAACACTGGATGAAATTCTTTGGCTAGTGTTAAAGTAAAAGGACAAGTCAGATGATCAGGATGGTCCCTCCTGGTCTTAAAAATCTATTAAGCCTTAGTGTTTCCATATAAACCTGGGGAAAGAGGAGGCAGGCAATTACTTGAGCCCACTGTTTAAGAAAGGCAATAGGACTCAAATTGTATACAGAACAGTTTCTTTTCTTCTTCTTTTTTTTTTTAATGAAGAAACCTAATTAAAATGATAGGAATTTCCTGGGGAAATTCTCAGCCTGTTCATTTTGTAAGATCCTTTGCATTACAAAAGCTGTTTGAAGTCCTTGAATTTTTACCCTTTAGCCACCTTTAATCTAATTTCTAATCTCTTAATGGCCTTATAATTGAGTTCTGAATACTTTAAATTATTAAACATCTTTGGAGATTATGATTTGTTTTTCTGACTATACAAAAACAATATCAATTTCACAAAAAACATATTTATGTCAAATTAAACCATTGGTGAGGTAAGGCATATACCTGAAGGGTGAGACATTTGTCTTGGAAATACTATTTTAAAATACTTGTGCTTTCAAGCAGGTTCACAGAGATGATTGGTGAGAAATGAGGAAATAAAGAGATATAGGCATAGTCCCCAGATTAAGTGTCATTGTCTTTTTGACCTCTTTATCGTGTGGATAGATTCTGCCAATCAACATGCAGTGACAGCTAACTGCAAGGACTGAGCAGCTGCTTATTATGAAAATAGGACATATGGACCCAGTGCAGCACACATCGGAAAGTTGCCTGCTCCTCTCTGCTACAAGTGATCTCCTTTCCACTGAGACGCAGCACCCCATCGTGTTTGTGCTTCTGTGCCTCTGCAGTGCCAAGTAAAACAGGTCAGTGGGGGTTTATGCTGATTTCTGTCTGCATCCTCAAATCCCAATGAAGTTGTGGCACAGGACCCCAGGCAATGGTGGATTTCTTCCTGCAGCACCTACACCTGATTCTCTGGAGTCCCCCTTCTCATGCTCATCTCCCTACCTGCTGTCTGCAGAGCCCAAAAAGTGCTTTTCAAAGATGGCTTGAAATCTAACTCTATCTAAGCCCTCTTGCTCCTCCAAATGTCTCCAACTTGCTCTGTCTCGGAGGCTTGCTGCCTGGTGCACCTCTTGTTCTGTCTCTCTGGGGAGTGCTGCTGCAGCTGCCACCACCAGCCTCCCTCCCTCCTCCTCTTCCTCTGCATGCCTATGGCCCCCTGGCACCACAACTATTTAGTATTATCCCCCACTGACATTCCCACTTCTCCTTGGACAACTCTTAACCCTGGCAGGAAGAGCAAACGTTGCATTTGGTAGAAATCAGCTCAGATAAGACTGTGAAGGCAAAAAGACTCTGGGGAAAAGTGGACAGATGGCACTCCTTCTCGGTAAGGAACAAATCCAGTGTCTTTATTCAAGGAGACTAGCAACTTGCTATACACCTTGTCCCAAAAGGTGGAATAAAATACTGTCTAATAATATGGGTACAGGATCCAAACCAGATACTTGCGGTGTCTGCTGAGAACTATGGATGGACAAGGTCAGTTCCTATCAAATAGTGAAAAAGACCCCCAAAATGTGTGCCTTGTAAAAATCAGAAATTTATTTCTTATCAAAACAAAAATAAGCTTTTTTGAATTGAAATAAATAATAGGTTTTTCAGCTTTCCTGTTGTTGGTTTTTTTATCCAAGTGGGCTTATTAGATCCCAGTGTTAATTACTGTTAGTTTTCCACTTGTTTTCACCATCCTTCCCCCAGAATGATTTGTTTTTATGGCCAGTGCCTGAAGGAGTATCTTTCAAAAGACAAATTCCTTTCCCTGAGTTCAGAGCAGGATTTCAACTTATCATTACTGAGCATTTGGCATGGTTTTTAAAGACCCTAGTAGAAGATCTGTGATGTTTCTTGGAAATCCAGGGGTATGCTCGTATCTATCACTTGTAGCCTCTGCAGAGTCTGGCTTCCTGTAAATAAAACCGATGCTTACTCTTACCTTTTGCTTTTTGTTGCTTCATTCCAGCTAGATAAAAACATAAAATGGAGATATAAAAAAGAGAATAATTTTTGTTCTCTTCATAAAAACTGAGGGTGTGTAAAGGTTTGTTTATCATGGGTGCTCAACATACCAGTACTGGAGCCTGGATCTAATTCTGCCATCGTTATTCAGGCTGAGTAGCATTCTGCCCGGGAGCTGTCCTATTAATTAAATAGCCACAAAAAGCATATTAACACTCTTCGGACAATTTGTATTGCAGTAGCAACCATGACTGCCAGTCATTTAGCAGGACTCTAGGGAGTTTTGGTTTTGGCGATGTACCATTGCCAAACACGAGGGCAGCCCCTTCTCCTGTGAGCTCGCAGGCTGGTCCAGGAATTGCTGCGTGCCCAAACTTGCTCCTTGAGGCTGGCACCTGTCCATGTCCATGGATGTGTGGAGAACTAAGGTGAAAGTAAAAAAGTCTTCTGGGTTCAGGCTTGTACTTCAGGTTTAAACTCGTTCTTTTGATTTTTCTTTGAATACTGGATTTTACTATGTATCTACTTTTACATTTACTACATAATAAATGGAGAGTTATCTAATAGAGACATATAAGTAAATATATATTTAGAATTTTAAAAAACCACAGAGTAATTTTTAATGCATTATATGCACCCGAGTAATTATAAAACATGAGTTAGGCCATAATTTTGCCATTCAGCGTCTGTGCAGAAGCCTGTCCCATATGCTTTACATAAAAGGCTTGACTCATGCAGGTGCGACTGCAAGACGAGGGCCACTAAACAGAAAGATGAAAACATCTGAAAGACATTGGTTAAGGCATTTTGGCTGAGACACTTTAGTTTAAGAAGGTCAGCACTAAAAGTCATTCAGCTCTTCTTTTGGCTTCTTACCCTAGAAAGAGAAAACAATAATAAAATCAGGCAGCAATAAATTTAGAGCAAATTTAAGAAAATGCTTTTATGTAGCACATGTCCTAACTATAGAATTCATTTCTGTAATAGGTCATCAAGTTAAATGCTATGGCTGGATAATTTTATGATTGCTCATAATGGGCCAAAGCCTCCTCACTTTAGCCAAGCCAACACTCATCAACGAGATTGAAATAAGAATATTTGCATGAGTAAAATTGTGGGATATAGCACAGTATTTATGTGAGTGCTACGCTCAATGAAAATAACAATAAAGGTAATTAGATACCATGCTTCAACACATCAGCTGTTTACTGAAGTAAGGCAGTAAGCTTCCTTTTACTGTTCCACAATTTGTTAGAAGGACTATAAAGGGGCTTTAAAGTAATAGATACTGACCACTGCTAAAATAGTGAACTACAGATGTTTTATTCAGAAACTAGCTCTAGGTACAAATTACTCTGGAAAACTATAGGAATTGTAGTGTATTCTGTAATTATGAACTGTAAGACTTTATATGACTTTATACATATGTATTGAGAACTTATTTCCCCTCTCCTCACCCATGAAGAACTTTTCAACACAACGAGAATGGCTTTATAAATTATATACCAGCTTTCAGTCTGATCTTTGCTATTTATTTCTAAGCCTTTCAAAATACTAGTTTCTAATTAAAATTATGACACACTTTTTCAACAACCCCAAGTATAAGGATCCTTCATACCTTTCAAACCTTTCATAAGGAAAAAAAAAAGTCAACCTTAATTTGCAAGTGACGTTTATTGTTGCAGTGGCTTTAGGTAATGCAGCCTCCTTAGAAGTGAACTGCATAGTTGGTGCGCTGGCACAAAATATGGCACAAATGACACATGTCCAGAGACAAATCCTAGGAGAGTTACAGCGCTGAAGTCCCTCTTCTCATGAAAAAGAAGTTTCTATTTCTGATAAACTACAAATAAAACCTTGAAAGTGAGGGTCAAGTGTTAATAACGCTGCTGCAGGTGACAGCAGGGACAGTCTTCCCAGGTCTCTAGGGACGGGTGTTGCCAACTCTGTGATGCATCACAGCCCTCGTTGATAGTACTGCATTCCCACACGCCAAACGGGAGAGCCTGTGTCGTTACCCGTGCCACCAGTGTTGCCGCTTCAGGGTTGAGGGAAGCCTCTTTTTTTCTCACTTACAGATATTAAATGTCAGCGTCAGCAGCTGGCGTTGTGCAGCCGACACAGTCAGAGGGAACATCTATACGGCCTCTCCGCCTTGGCAGGGAAAGCCGAGGGAATGCAAATGCGAGCGAAACCCCGCATCGGCCAAATTAGAAGCAGGAAAACACCCTTTAGCAGTATTTATCCTCAGACTGGAGCTCGGGGAGGGCTGCCACCTCCTCAGAGCAGTGAATCCTAGAAGGGGGGCCTGAGAAACCACCTGCTCCTCACCCCAGGAGGAGCGCCTCTGCAGCCGGCAGCGAGCCCTAGGGATGGATGCTGCGGCATCGGGAATCGCCCCCCGGCCAAACCCTTCCTCCCTGAGGACAGCGCAGGCTGGAGGTATGCGCCAAGGAGGAGATCCTCGATGTCCTGCTCCCCGACAGCTGCCATACCTTGGAGGTGCGACTCGGGGGACAGGTAGAGGGGCTTTACATGGTGCCCTCTCCCTGCCGGGACTGCTGGATTCCTGCCCTGATTCTGCCAATTTTTTTCAGTCTTCCTTACCTTGTCGTTCCCGTTACCCAGCCTGGGAGAGGCAGGCAAGACAGCAGCCCCAGGCCGAGGCCTCCGTCCTGGGTGCCTGCCATCCCGTCCGCCTCCCTGAGACACCGGCGGGACCGACCATCACAGGCCTTTCACACTCGGGCTTTTCTCCAAAAAACTGCCTTTCCAGCCCACTCGGAGGGAAACAATAAAAATAACCACCCCCCCCCCCCCGCCCAGCAGCACAACCCCGTTGGCTTCGCCCCCCGCCCGCAGCCCCCCAGTGTCCCCCGCGCGGGGCCGCCGCCGAGCGCCGCCGCCAGCAGCAGCAAGTGCTCGGCGCTGCCGCCGCCGCCGCGGCCCCTGCACCCCCACCCCGCGGCAGGCACCTTGCGACTCATCCCGCCTCCCCTTCCCCCGCTCCGGGCGGCCTTCGGGTGTCGCTTTCCATTGCACTTGGAGATATTTTCGGGTGGCAGGAGCCGCCTCGTCATTTCCGCCAGGAGAAAAAACCACACGCGCGGCAGCCGCGGCCGCGGAGACGCGCGGGAGCCGCCGGGCTGCGTCGAGCCGCCGCCGGGACCTGCCGCCGCGGCCGGGAGCCGCCGCCGCCGCCCGTGGCTCCGCTCTGCGGGGGCGGGAGGCGTCGGAGCGTGCAGCCGCCTCCTCCCCCCTTCCTCCTCCTCCTCCTCCTCCTCCTCCTCCTCCCCTCCGAGCCGGCAACATGAACTGAAATCCCCAGAGACGCACAGAGGCGGCGAGCGAGCGGCGCGGAGCGGCGGCAGACGGGGATTTCGCGGCTTTCGCCTCCCCTCGGCCGACGGGCTCGGGCGGCGGGGCAGCGCGGAAGCCTCGCGGTTCGGCGCAGAGCGGCCCCGCGGCGCCCCGGCCGCGGCTCGGCACAGCACCGCCCGGCCCCCCGCGCCGCGCCGCGCAGCCCCCATGGCCCTCATTATGGAGCCCGTGAGCAAGTGGTCGCCGAGCCAGGTCGTCGACTGGATGAAAGGTGAGCGGGCTGCGCCGTGCCCCTCCCGCATCTCCCCTCCGCAGGTGCGGAGAGCTCCGCGCCCCCCCCCCCGGCACCTCCATCTCCCCGCGCATTTTGTCTGGGGCGCGCTTTTTTGGGGGAGGCCGTCGGGTCCGCACCGCCGCGGCGAGGGGAGCAGCGCCCGGCGCAGCCTGTGCGGGGCCGGCGCCCCCCGTCCGCCCGCGGGCGCGGAGCGGGGCGCGGCTGACGACCCCCGACGGCCGGAGGGGCCGGGGGGAGCTGCGGGGCAGGGGCGTCGCCGGGGCGGGCGGCGGCCGCGGTGTGGGAGCGGGGCCGGTTTCCCCCCAAAAGCGAGGGAGCGCGACGACACGCAGAATAAAAGTTTACCGCCTCCGTGCGCGGCTGGGGAGAGCGGAGGGCGCCGGTCTGGGCGCGCTTCGCCGTGCGTGGGCGGCGGTGCGCAGCCGGCCGCGGCGCCCGGCGGAGGTGTGGCCCGGGCCGGGGCGGGCCGGGCCGGAGCCTTGGGGCGCCCGGAGCCCGGCAGCCGGGGCCCTGCCGTGAAACGAGCCCCTTGGGCCAGATGCTCCTGCAGCAGCTCCTTTGCCTCTGCTGAAGGCGCCTAGGGACGGCGAGGCTCCGGTCCTGAAATCGTGCGGGTCATCACTTAGCGAGCCGTTATTTGTATTAAACTGGAAGCGTGTGTTGGACTGGCGTTTATTGATGCTGCTCCTCCGGGTTCCTCACCTGTCCTCCTCTCCCTCCCCCAGAACAAAGCCCGATGAGAATAAAATTTAGACTTTTGGGAATATTTTCGTCTTATTCTACAGACAAAGACGTGGCTTTGAAACTGCAATTTTAAAAGATTTTTTTTTTATTACCTCTAATCTAGGCTGCAGCTGTGTTTTGCATAAATCACTGCCTAGTATTATATATCTTTTTATAAAGATAGAATGACGGGATGGATACAACTTTTGAACAACTGCTACATTGTGGGAGTTCTTTACAGCATGCTGCATGCCACTAATGTGACAGTTTCATCATCCTTAAAATTTCAGGCATATAGCATATGTTTTCAGTTATTCCATCCTGGCATTTATAGCCATCGAGTTATAATTATGTTCGGTAACATATAGAGTTTTTCTGCTTCTGAAGCACTCTCAATCCATAGAATTTAAAAAAAAAGCAATGGTTCATCTTCTAAGAAATTGGCAAATATTAAATAAAAAACTACAGATGATCAGTATTAAAAGCAAGCCGCCTTCAATGTTAGAATGTTTTATTATAGCTATTTAGCTTTTAACATTTTTACTTCTAAAAAAAGATTGTGTAGGAGTTACTTCAAATCGATGTCTGAGATACCTCCCCCATATTTCGGGAGTGCAGAAAACTAATGAATTTGCAGATACTGCATTTTTAAAACCCTTCAAAAACGTAATAAATCAAGTATTTTTCATAAAAGACAACTGAAATATGTTACGTATTCTCTTTGATGTGTTGCATCAATATAAAACCAATTATTTAAAAATGACAGGCTCGCTAGATAAAATACATTGTTAAAATTATGAGGCTGTTTAACTCTTTGTAATTGGAAACCTGTAGATCCACATACCTGTAGATCTGTTTTTAAAAATAATTATCTGAACTTTAGGAAAAATAAATTATTGCAATCACTTCTAAATTTTTGGTTACAAAGCTTGCTTTCAAATGTTTAAACTGTCTATTTTGGTGAGAATGCTCAATTGCTTCTCTGAACTACTTCCATTTTTACTGAGCAAACAAATATATATTGTTTCAAGCTTTCATTTCTTCATTTTATATTCCGAATTGCAGATGAAGCTTCATTTAGAATGACAGGCGAAGAGCTAAAGCACCTGCTTTTGACTAGAACTGTTCAAGGAGAAACATCTAGATATAGCTTCAGAAGCTGAGCCTAGAAATTAGTAAGATCAGCAGTGGTGCACAGGTCTTGTTCTACCTGAAGGATAATAACTTGCAAAGTTTGGAAGGAAGGGCTGTAGTGGATAGGGGCAACTTTATTTTCCTTGCTTATTGTTCAAAGTATTGCAGAACATTGATCTTGAAATCCATGCAAAAAGAAGGCTCTTCCGCGGCTTTAAACCCACTATTTCCCCAAAACTACATTACAGAAAGTCTCAAAATAGCTGGTGTGTTTTAAATTTTAAGATGTATCCAAGAGGGGTAAATGAGTAAAACATGAATATATCTTTCTCATGAGAACTTTGGGGTGAGTGCATGAGTGGTCTTGGCATTGATGGCAGTCAATCCTCATTTGCATAAATTACATTAAACTGCTAGAATATTTTGCTGAGTTACTGGGGTTATTTTACTGATTTTTAAATGCTGAGCTTGGTTTTAACCTCTTATTTTAAATAAGTGCTATATTATGTAATACGTCTGTTAAGAGTAGCTCTTTAAAGGCATTTTTCAGAACAAATGTCAATGTTTAAAGCAAAGTCTTTTTTGAAAGAGGAAAATCCTACTGTTTAACATTGTTTACAGTTATCTGAAAGTAAGGGGAAATGAAACACTTTAGATTTTATTGCTCTCACTGTTTTTGTGATGGTCTTGCTGGTATGACCTGAACATTTGCAATAAAAGGCCCTGTCTGGAATTCTTTATTTAGGCGAAAGAGCCATTACATCAGTGGCATTTTGTTCCACGCAATGATAAAGCATTGGGCCTAATATTAGAGATGTGAGGAACGAAGATGGGAAAAGCTTTCCAACTTGAAAATGTTATCTAAAAGTGCCGAGCTGCCAGTTGGATGACTGGTTAAGGAGCAGGCTCAAGACCCATGGGTATTCGTTGAGTAAATAGAGTCTCTCAAATAGACTTTCATTTTTTAGTTGCTTAATATACACAGTTGGTCTATGAATCCTTTAATGGTGCATGGACTCTTAACTCTGCTCGTATACAGAGATGTACATGGAATTGATTTGGAAAATAAGTGTCTGTCTAAATTTTTATCTATGAAAATCTATACAATAAGAAGTTCTGGACTAAAGTATCCAACGTTAATCAAAAAATTATAATTGAAAATGATAAAAAACCCCTAGAGCCTGTGTCAGCAGATGAATTTTTGTGTATTTTAAAGTGAACCCACCTACAGTGAATTAACTGTCATAGAGCTGAAAAATAAGGCATTGGATTAGCTCTTCTCTCCCACGGGACTGCATATTGTATGTGGAGGATAAAATGAAAATTGAGGTGGATTCAAACTGTGTATTATTTTGCTTTTTGTATATTTAGCACTAATTTTAAAGGCCCTGCATGGATCAGTGAGCTGAAACTATGTCAATCAACTCCTCTGCCTTTCCTTTTGAGGACATATGTGGATTCTACTGCAGTGCTGTAAGGTGTTGACATGTTGCATAGGCAATCACCGTCGAACGTCATGGCTTTTGCTGTCTTCTGTAGGGAACATGTCAGATATGTCTCACATTTCTGAGGTCCTCAGAAAACTCAAAGGCAAGACGCACAATTAAAAATGTCCTGGTGTTTGGAAAGTAGTTGAGTCTTGTATTTTTAACTTTTTTTTTGAGTTATTTATAAGGGCTGCAGTTTGAGAAGGGCTTGATACTTTTAACAATATCCTAGTTTTAGTTCAATGCCATTCTCACAACGGCAGAGTCTGCTAAAAAATGTAGTCCACCTGGAAAAATCTAAATTACCTTGTCTAATGAAGCTTAAATATTTTTCTTCCGTTTGCCAAATGACACTTCATAGAGTGAATGTTTAACGGCTGTGATGGCAGTCATTGAAGAAGCTGAAATCTGAGGCATGGAATTGCTCTAAAGGCTTCTAATGCTAAGGAGTGTGGGCTTTTTATCTATCTAAAGCATGTTTATGAGCATTTAGAAGGATATATATATTTAGAAGGACTGGGAGAAGAGAATGTGCTAGCAAATTGAAAGCAGAGTGGGAAAGCTCCCCGTTTAGCTGATTTAATATTGCATGGATGTAAAAACTGAGTTTGTGTCTATACATCATGTACAGAGATTCATGTGCGTTTTCAGAACAATATATGTTTGCACTGGTGTCACCATTGGCTGCTGACAACTATGCTCGAGTTACTGTAACTGGCATTACATGTTCTTTGAGAAAATGGAAGTGTTTGTGGCAATGCTCTGAAATGAAAGGCTCTAACACTTTATAATAAAAAATGACATGTTGTTATGGGGACTCTTTTACACTTGCTTCTCCTTGTGCAGAGCCCTGTGACTTCGGTGGCAGTATGTAGATCCCTCTGGAGCTCCTGAACTATCAGGTAGCAACAGGGAAGCTCATCAGCGAAGGCACCAAACCCTCTGCAGGTCTGGGATCTAGCTTGATGGATTTGGGTAAACAACAGTGAGAATGACTGTATTCAGGGTCACTATCAGACCTACTTGCAAAACTCATTTTTTTGCCTTGTTTTTCTCTAAATGTCTGTTATGTATAGACTTCAGAAGAGAATTTTTTCTAGGATGGACTGTAGCGCCACAAAAGCGTATGAGCATCTGACTTATAGGGAGGAGGTGCGCTTGCACATATGCGTATGCCTCACTTTGGGTTTTCACATTTACCTTTCTTCTCAATTTTCAATAATTTATTGAGTTAAGATGCTCTCTTATGCTACTTTTCTTCTCCTTCTTTTTTTTGTGGGGGTAGCTGCCTTAATAAATGTGAGATTTAGAAATAATGTGCAAATGACCAAGTTGTCTCTAGGAAACAAAAGCTGGATATTTAATAAGTACTAAAAATACTTCTGTTCCAAAACTTTTGTTCCTTGTGAAGGTTGTGTAGATGGCTCGTGAGCTGCAGAGTAGTCATCAACTTGACTAGTCATTGCTAAGTGCCACGTATGCAGTAGATTGGGTGTTTTACGTTTTGTCAGCACTAAAACAGGGATTTTTCCAAGAAAAGTAAACTGAAATTCTATGCTATCAGAAGGTACATATAGTACTCTGTTAGCCTATAAGTGATGCTATTAAACTGAGTTATGACTCTTATTGTAATACCTAGCAAGAAAAAGCTGTGGGTAAAAAAATATGAAATAAAGCCATATTTTGGGCTTAACTATGGTGAACTCCTGAAATCTTTTTCATGTATAGCTCGTTATTATTCCACTTGTAACAGAGCAATAGGAATTTCAGTAAGACATGTTGGGAGTCTTTTTGGAGGGGGGAGTTCATACAAAGACTGATAGTCAAGAGTCAAAGTGTACTATTCCAAACTTTTGTTTTAAAGACTCCAGTTGTAAAACCATAGTGTAAGCACCACTGTAAGACATCTCTTTTCAGCTTATTTATTTTTTCTGTGCATCTCTCTCACTTTTTGTGTACCTGTATGACATCAGGAATTTTAATAGTATCGATAGCTGCCCCATCAGTTACAGTTATCTGTTTTGGAGCATCTCGGTTCCTGATTAAATACTTTGGTAGCATTGCTTGTCAGCAGAGAATAAAACTAAAATTGAAACTCAGATGTGACAATGCCTAAACAACCCTGGTGTTGCCATGGCAAAGGCAATGTTACATAAGCAGTCACTATGCAAATAAGTCATACAGTCAAATTTTAAACATAGCATGAAAATTCATTCCTAAATTAATAATCTTTCAGGGAGGGAGCTTTCCCTGATGAGGTGGCCTCACCAAAATTAACATGCTAGTTGCGAAGCTCTTTTAACGCTGCCCCTTTACACCTTTATTTTGTTTGAACATATTGTTCTGTTTCTGAAACATCTGTTAGTTTAAATATGGCCTCACAATATGTTTTCTCAAGTGTTTTTTTTGCAACACTTCAGTGAAGTTCCATATTCTGATCTTATTCAGATTTATTTGCACACTGCAATATTAAACCAAGCAATTTACAAATGTCTTTTCTGGTTAGTGGTTGTCAAGAATTTTTTTGCAGGGTGGAGATATAAACCAGATCACTTTTCAGATGAGAGTTTTGAAATATATATATATGTATTTTTAGAATCTTTGCTGCTAGTTGTCTTTTAGTGCTCTGATAATAAACTAGGCACTTTTATTTTGTAAAATCCAAATTGACAAATGGTCCAGCCTTTCTGTCTGATCCTCAGAAGTCTAGATAACTATTTAATCTCAGTAAAGTTAGTATAGGATTTGATTGTATTGTATTTCTCTGAGTCAAGTAGTAGTATTTGTTACTGATTTCAAAAGGATTAGGACAAAGTTGTTTCACAGAAAATTGTTCATGCTTGCATTCAAAGGTATGCAACTAAGAGAAAGTTTGTTCTTCAGATTTCTGTTCTATATAGTTGCTGTTTCTTTTGCAAGAGGTTACCACTTCTTAATTAAGTCATAGGATAACCATGTTGATGATCACCATTAGCAAACGCTTATCCTTTAGCAAGATAACCTAGTTTTAGAATTCTAGGTCCAAATAAAACAAAATTATGCTAATATCACACTTATTGCTTAAATAATTTATTTAATGAAGCATAGTGCAGTTCAGAAGCTGAATAGTTATCAAGACAAATGCTGTAGAATAAGGATTCCCAAATACCTTATTAAAAAAAAATTACCATTCTGGAAGGTCTGTATAGTGAAACTATGAAATATCACAGTTTCTTCATTCTTCTCTTCCATCTTTTCAGATGCATCTACTTTTTCTAAAAAGTTGAAGTATGGAGATGGAGATCAGTTGTATTTTTCAAAAAGAAAATGTTTTAGGGGCCCTACCTTTAGCCCATGAGGTACTCAAAATATAGAGGAAAGCAACTGCCACACAAACCTAATTGCAGCACTCTGCAGGGAGTCTAACTTCTGTGGTTGTGGGACAGCTGGACCGAGCAGGACACTTGCTTTGAGATTTGAAATAGCTGACTGTCCAGCAGCAAGGCTCTGCTCCTCCTGGTAATGCTCTTTTCCTGCAAGCAAAGGATGAGGCACTGGAAGACACCAGTGATCTGTTGCACCCATGACCTGGAGTGCTATGCAAACATATGCTCATGCCTACCTTCCTCCCTTACCATAGATGAGGGTTAGGAAATGCCTGGGAGAGAAAGGGAATTTTTTCTTGAGGTTTCCAGTGCAGGGAATTATGCAGCAAATTCCCCACTGGCTGTGTATCAAGTCATTTTAAAGTACTGGAGGACTGAAAATCCAGCCCTTTGTGTTCTGCTTAGCTCCTAAATAATGTTATCTTTGAGAAAATAGCTGTGGATATGATCTAGTAAGGTGTTCAGCATTTCCTTTTTTTTTTTTTCCCCCGAGGTAGAAATTTAGGGCACTTGGTACCTCAGATGAAGTGTTTAGGAGAGTAATTTTTAAGTGTTTGGCCTTACATGTTTAACATCTGCTACCGTACCATATGGTGGGAATTTCCAAGTAAACTGTTAATTAATATATAAGCATACCAGAGTAAGCTGTAATTAAACTGTATTCAATTGAAATACCTTATTTTAATATAGTGGGATGTGAAGTGCTGTAGTTTTGTATTATACCTTTTCTGTTCTATGAAGAAGAGGGCAAAAACTTGCTGAGAATGAATTGGGTCTTTAAATTAAAGGTTAAAGTAGCATTTTTAAATAAATGGTTTAAGATTCCATCAGCATGGAGCATCCATTGATTTAAATGGAACAGGGCCGTCTGCTTGGTAATGGTGAATTTGAAATTGTGAATGCTGTGGAGACCCTGTTGCTAAGGTTTTATTGAAGTCTAGACTGGCACGTGGGGACCGCATATTGCCATAGGGGAAAGCCAGGAGAGAAACTAGGGGAGATGTGCGGCCTGGGTAGCCTGGGCATGTATGGTTGAGCTGTGCAAGCATGTGGGCCGTTTTCATGTAACTTCAGATGTCAGGCTGACAGGTACTCAGGAGTCCCAGAAATGGCCAAAATCACCTTGGGGAGGGAAAAAAGGGGGGGGGGGGGGTTGCAGCCTAAAAACCTAGGTATGTGGTAGCCCTGTGGACTTCAAATAAGAGGTCTGGGGACTTCAGTCTCTGCTCTGGGTCACGCCTACGCTGCTTGGGCTGGTGCCCCCTGTGGAACAAGCTCATCCAGCGTGGTCTGGCTGAAATGGTCCGGAGGAGCGTTGGGGTGGGAGCTAGTGGTACACGCGAGCGGGGGTTAGTGCTGGGACCTCCTCTTTGGCCGTCTTCTGGGTAGCAGGACGGGCATACACATGGATCCTGCTGAGCCGCCGGTTGGTCGCCTCCAAAGGACTCTTAGCTCCTGCAGAGCATGGTCGTTGGCAGTGCAGAAGTTTGTAATAATCCTGGTTTTGATGAATTGTAAAATTTATTTTTAGTTTGGCCGGATCCACGAGTTGCCAATAGCTACAGCTGGAAATGACCTATTTTAAAATAGGCTCTTCTTCCCCAGCCTCCCCTCCTTTTCTCTTTTCCTTCTCTCCTGATAATCTTCATGCCAGTAAAAAGGTGAAGAAAATCTGCTGCTGCACAGAGGCCAGGTAAATATAGGTGGGACATTTTAGTGTTGTATGAGTAATGCACTAGGTGGCATGCTTTCCTCTGAGTCAATATGGAAACCTTGCATAGAAATTAGAGCGTAGTGTTTTTAGGGAGATGTGAACCTGAAATCTCAGCCCCCAGGTGTGGTTGCTGAAAGCCCACTGGCATTCTTCAAAGTAGTAGAAAAGCTAATGCTAGGGCCCTGGTTAAATTCCATTTTAAAAATTAAAATCTGTGTAACCGGATTCGTCTCATTGGTATGTGACTGGCATGCGCCTTCCTTACTTTCTTTAACTGCTGCGTAGTTTTCTTCGTTGCTTTCACACAGTTGATATTTTGGCTGGTTTCCTATGACTGGTAAGGCAGGGTGCAGTGCTTGCCCTTGTTTTGTTTCAGATTTTCAAGGAATAGTCATGCAGGGGCTGGTTGCATGCAAATCAGAACTTGCTCTCTGAAGAAATAACTTACGCCACGTACAGTCAGCTGTTGTGCATATACACTTGTTCTGCTTTTTGTAAACCCGTTAAAAACCAAACAAATAACAAATCTCTTCTTTTCTTAGTCTGAGTGAGCTGCAGGATCCAAAAATACCTTCTTGTGTATGCAGCACTGGCTGACTACTGGATGACTTGTCTATTGTTTCCTTATTGTCACGGGTAAAGCCCTGGCTCTCTTTGTCTCCAGCTCTCTTAAGAGAGCAAGTATGGCGCTTTTTCTTTTGTTCTGTTTTGTTAGAGCTAATCTAAAAAAATTACAGATCTGTTAGTGTGTTTTTATTTTTGTAGTCTGCTTGCCTTTTTGTTTCCAAAACTGTCTGCAAGTGCACTGTGATGAAGTAGTCATTACAGCTTTTCAGAGAGGTGTTTACTGCCTTGTTCAAATATTGTGGTCTTACTGTTGGTTTAATCTTGGATGTGAAGGCTTACTGTTTCTTCAGTCTGTCTTTGTGCCTTGTAGGATAGTCTTGAATGTTGTGCCCCACAAGTCCTTTAGAAAAGTGTCTGTGATCAGTAATTTCAGTGGTGTGTATTAGTCTTTCAAATCAGACATATTTTTCATTACTTTAGCCATTATTTTAAACCATATGGATCTTAGCTGTTTAATGCAGTCTGTGGTCAAAAGCCTGTTTCTGGAGCCCTGATGACTGAGTCCAAGAGCACGGAGTGGTGTGAATAATTTGTTATGCTCTGTGTGTGGATTTGAGAGAGAATAAGAGAGAGAGGGGGAGAGAGAGAGAGAGAGAGGTTCAGCCTGGAAGCGTAATGACTGCACACAAGAAATTTCCATTTAAGTGCCAATGTGAACATTGAAGGAAAGAGGATAGTTTCTCATCAGAACAATAAAAAAAGTTACATATAAGACAGAACTCCTGGATAGCAAACAAAGTCATTTTATAACAGGACGAGATACTACATAGCTTTCAAAATATTGCATTAAATTTCTGATTTAGCAAATTAAATTACTAGCATAGCATTTGAATGCATGCATGAATTATCAGGGAGCTTCCCTAAGCAGCTCTAGAAAGTGAGATGGTGCTTATACATAAAACTTCTGTGTTCCTACAATTAGCATGTTTCCTTGTTCCTTTTTTTTTTTAATAAAGAATTTGATGTTCCTGATAATTACCTTGGCTTAAAGAAGGCAGCTGAACAGCCATGGCAAAGCTAATGAAGGAATTCTATCCATCTCCTTAACAGAAATGTCAGTATTGGAAAATGTGCTTACAGGCATAGCCATCCAATGTCTTAGGTAAAAAAGAAAAAAGAAAACTTCGTGCAAGATGAAACATCCCTTTTCTACAAAAATATTCCCCAAATATTATGGGGTATATGTATTTTTCACTAGGAGAATAAAACAATGAATTTTGTTGTGAATGGCTAAAGGTAAATTCTTATCAGTTACTAAAATTTTACAAAGTTGATATACAGAAAGCTCACAGATTTTTTGTTTGTTCTGCCTTGGTTGATAAAACCTTTGCCTGCTACTTGGTCATCAGTTTATCTATCTCCTTCATCCTAACCATCGTCCTTCAGCTCACTGTAAGCCACACTGAACTACTCCATTATGAATTGGAGGTAACTAATGCTAATGAGAGATGAATGAGTGAACCTGAACAAACGGGGCAATTAGTTACTGCCTCTTCTGTTGTTATCAGATCACAGGATTTTATCAGTTTTCTGACATAGGGGGTGGTGGTACGGATATCTGAGCATCTGAATGTGATAGATTGTGGAACAGGGACTTGAGTTTGGAAAATACTGTGTCCTGAACATTTTTCATCTTTGCAAAACAGTGCAAACTCCTGTTTAGAAAAATGAGTGTGTATAACAGGATAGCTGAAAATATAACTTCATTGTGTGATATATTCCTTTAAGGAAACAAAAATTAGCCGAAAATTAGTCTTCTAATTAAAAAAGATAAAGCAGAATAAAAACATTGCTGTCCAGCCCCATATAAAATAAATAAAAACCCCTTACTTTGCAAAATGTTTGTTCTTCAATTGATAATATATTGGAGACTGGTAAGAATGGTGACATTTTAGATCCAAACGAATAATGAACTTGCTCATAACTCCTTAGTTACATATGTATGAAATTATTTAAACTAACAGAGGCAGAATTAAATAACATCTAAGAAATGTAATGTTGTCTTCTCATTTCCTGAGATTTCCTCACTTTATACATGTTTAGTAATGTGGCCTACCTTTTGCAAGATAATTGACTTAAAGGAAGACAGTTCTATTTATCCTTAGAATTAAAACTGTAAATCTTAAGCCTATACTCTCTCTTGCATTGCTCTAAAATACTGAAAGGAGTTTCTTACAGAATATTGTACTGATAAATCTTACAAAATCAAAATTCATCTCATGGAAGAATTAAAATGAGACTGTGACCTCTGAAGGAAAAGATTGATGTGTGTCAGGGTTTAATATGAATCAATAAAATTGTTTCTAAAACTACAAATAGATCTAATTTACTTTTGTTTTGGTAAAGAAAATCTTTGAAAGTGTTGAGGCAGTTCATAAAGGTGTAGTTCAAAGCTTATGAGTTCAAAGCATCTCAGTAATGTAGGATGTCATAGACCATACTTTCTGGAAAGAAAATGGCTAGCAGATTATGGTAATTTTAAAATGTGTGAATAGATGCTGTAGTTTTTTAGTATCATGATTAGGTATTTAAATCGCAAGAGGTCATTTGTTCTTGTTTTACTGCTCATTGTTTTAGAGTTTTGTGTTACTGTTGTGGGACAGCACAAATCCATTAAAAATCAACCATCATTGTGGAGAAAAATAAATACATGTGTAGATCCTCTAGAAGAATACGTTCTTCTTTCATGTGATAAACACCATAAGGATAATTGACTTGAGTGAACTTTTGATGAATTCCTTTTAAAGTTATTATCATATGACAGATGGGAAGTAAACTAGCGAGGAGTGCAGAGAGGTCATGTAAGGCCACCTATAAAGAGTTGTCTGCCTGGCTTTTTAGTGTTTTTCTTTTCCTTCCCTTAATGACTTTTTGCTGTGGCATATGTGACTTTAAGTTTGCTCCGTGCTTTCTAATCCGATTGGTTTGTTTAGTCAATTGAATGCTTTTTTGTTTTGTTTTGAATTTTAGCTTTTGTTTTTAGCATTAAATGTGCATATGTAGTTAGGATATGTTATTAAAGATTAGATTCTCACAATGGGATGTGTGCCAGCTCTTGAAATGAAGTCATGCTTATCAGGAGATAGTAAATAATAAGCTTAGTAAGGTTTAAAAGATGTGTCTTGCAAAACATTAGCCCCTGTAATGAGTGCAAAGTGGCAACAGTACATAAATATTAACTGTTTTTCTCCAATGGATCTGTCTGAACACAAATTTTCTTAATTTGAATTAAATTATCTTTTGCCAGTTTAATGAAACAAGCAAGAAGAGATGTTTGTCTTTTGAGAAACCACAGTTTCCCATCCTAGAACAATGACTTATTCTGAGCTGAAGGAGAACAATCCTACATTCACACAATATCTTGTAATCTTTGTTCCCAAAACCACTTTAAAAATGGGAAACTGCTGCCCAGCAAATCCCTGTTCAGCTGCAAGGGGGAGTCTTGGATTCTTAGCTTTGCTTTTGAGGCTGTCTGTATTTTTGTTTTTCGTTTTATCCATAACCTTTTAATACTCCAAGGAACGAGGGCTTAGAGCGTAGGGTTCCCTTTGGTGTTAAATACCTTGGGCACTGCGACACGTGAACATCCTGGCTGCGGGGAGTGTGTGCATGTGTGTCTGGTGCGCCCAGGCTGGCACAAATGAGGGGTGAGGAGTATGTGGCATAGGCAGGACAGTATCTGGAGAGAAGGATGGGTCTGTCTCCATGCTAATTTGATCAGATAAAACTCTGTGCAATCACACCCTAAAAGATCAAGAGTGACTTTTGATGAATGCAGTCTTAAATGTAGGCTTCTAATTCCTGTCCTTAATTGTGCGAATTTTTCCATGGTTCCAGGCAAAGTAACTCCTGTGCTAATAATCTGTAGAGAGGGTACTTTGGTGCTTCAGATGTGTTTCCCGGCCCCTGGGGGAGAAGGGGAGCTGTGTGTAGCCCTTCTGCATAGCCTGAAGCACAAGAGCAAGTGGGAGCAAGATATTAGGATGCACATATATGACACAGAAAGTGGAGTACTTTAAGTAGAGCTGAAAAAGAGGAGAAAAAGGAGGTGCAGTGCATACACACATGTTCTCAGTCACTTCTTTCTTCTGATTGCATTCTTTTGTCTTTTTTTAGGATATATCTATAACATTTTTCAAAATTGCACGTATAAAGCAAGGATTTGACTCAGGAGCCATGTGATATGAGATGTAACCCTGGGAAAGAGCAGTTGCTGTTGCTAATGAGCAAATGCTTCACTTATATTGATAAAACAGACTAGAAACAAACCAGTAACAAAGAAAATGCTATCTATTTAGTAGTATGGGGATGCTTTCCAAGTAACCAAAAACCTGTAGTATCTGGTGCTGAAATTAAGTAGCCATTATGCAAAGCAGCAACATATTGTTACGGGTATCCCGCTGCTAGAGGCACCGTCTTTTGGCTAAAAAAAAAGTTATGTACTCAGTACTGAAAGTGATGAAAAATCCAACATACCATTTTTAAGAAATTTTTCCTTCTCCTGTATGAACAAAATTACAGAAATGGTACTCTGTACCACTCCTTTTTCCTCTGTTGTGCTGTACTCTCTGTATACTCTCTTGTAATATTGTTTTGTATTACTTTGGAGTTTCCAGTATTTCAGTGGTGGGTAAAGTGGCTGCTCACCACCTACAGTATTGCTGGAAGGTGCCCTGGGTTCCCTCGTTATAGGGGGAGGGAGGAGGTTAAATGCATTATTTGATCTTTACTTTAGGTGCACTGAAGCACTCCTAAATGACTGGCTTCTTTTTTTAATGAAAGAAATTTGTCTTGTAACAGCTTTCTATGCCCCGCTAATTAAAACTACTCTGTTACGTTATTCGCTATATCTCCTGTTTGGTATGCAGAAATTGTTTGCTCTTTGGCAGATTTATTTCTCGTTGATGTTAGTTTTGTAGGACGCCACTGTCCTGAATTTTATAACTTAGAAATAATACGGCATTAAGGCATTTTATATATCTGAAAATACAAAGATTTGTTATTTGTTAATATAGAGAACATATTCAGTCTTGTTTAGTGTCATAAGATACAATTTGTTCCACATGCATAAATGCCTCTGCTTTATGGCAAGACTAAGTTGAGGGACATTTAGTGTGATACATTAAGCTTGGGAATGTGTTTTAAATAAGAAATTGCTACAATACACAATATGCCTTTGCTAGCAACCTTTTTAAAAGCTATCAGGCAGGAAAAATGTCTTTTTTAGTGAAGAGACAGAATTATCTACACTTTCTTAGGCACTCTGCCTTGGTCATGCCCTCTGATTATTTGAAGCCTTGTATGTTTTTCCACCAGCCTCCTCACTTCAGTGCTTTGATTTCTTCTGTACAGATCTAAGTGTGCACAGGTGGGACTAGAAGACTGCTGGGCCGCCTGTCACTCCTTGTTCAGGATCTACAGGTCTGAAGAACTTTACCCATCTGGAAAGCCAGATTGGCTGTTGAGATGCAGCCACTTCCTAAACAAATCAAATATACCCTGCTTTTTCTCCTATCTTTTTCTAGTGCCAAAAGCTGCAGGGTGGACTGAAGATTAATAACCCTGCTACCTTTTGTCCCAGCTGGCAAACAGTCCCTTGAAAATTTCTTTGGTGATCATGTTGGTGCAAATTATGTAACACATTGAAAATAGAAAAAGTTATTATCAGTGGCTTAAAATTTCACAAATAAGGTTACTATTCAGTGTACTATTGCAGAGCCTATTGGCCAAACAAGTTGGGGTTCATTGCAAGTATAGCAGTCTTAAGAAGTAAAACCAACCGTCCAATTAAACATTCCTCTCTCTTCCTCCCAAAAAAAGGGGAGGACTGGAGAGGGGCTTGAGCAGGCATCTTTCTTCATCTCTGAGTGGAGAATATCTTTATCCCAAGGACACTACAGTCTGAATGGCAAGGCAGAAAAGGTGAAATGAATAAGGTTATTGAGAGGGAGAGATCTGGGAACCAAATGATAATTGTGCACAGTTCTTGGGCAAGCAGTGGAAGCCATCACAATTTGCCGTCTGTTTAGTCATTTTTCTAACTGAATGTAAGATGAGAGAAAAGGTTTGTAATCTGTAACACTTTTCTTTGGTGAGGCTTGCTGTAGGAAACCAACTGCATGCCGGTTGTCTTAGGCTCTGCAAAATGTAGCCCTGTGTAATCTAGTGTAAGTCATACATGAAAAGAGAGAGAGGAGATTTATGAATAGAAGGAAAAAGACAGAAAAGTACTGCTAGCTTTTTGTTTTATGTAGAGTATCGATTAAATGATTTTGCAGAATAGAAAACCCTTCGGTACAAAACTCCTGTCTGCTATAAACTATCGGTCTGTTGTGATCTTGCTCAGTGCTTATCACTGTTACAATGATAAGCAAGACACTACAAGACAAATTTGCGTTCATTAAAAATCAACAAATACAGCTTCAAAATCTGCTTCAGAACCTACCTGAAGCTGTACAAAAAATCTCAGAGTGTTTTGACAAAGTACTGGTACAGTGTGTTGCCGTGGATATGGGCAGCACAATTGCCAGATTCGCATCCTGTTCGTTACAGGGTAGGTGGGTTGGACCTCAAGTACGCATTGCTGGGTGAGATGTGAATTATGAGCCTGGTCATGATAGAACTATAAAGATTTTAAGAAGTGCTCTACAGTTGAGATTAATAGATCCTCTGATGAGTCTCTATAGTGTGTTCGTGTACTAAAACTAATTCAAAATATCGGTTGGGGTACTGCAGGATCCTCATTAATAAAAGCATAGTAGATGTTGACATCCTTTTAAGCTCTAGCTTTTATTTTCACCGGAATTTGTGATGGCTTTTAAGGGAATGTTTTCAATGGTAGAGTAGTCAGTGACATTCTCAAGGAAAATTTGAAATGACATCTTAGAGTTTGGGACTAAGCCTTTTTCTGTTCTAAAACTTGAATAAAAGAATTAATCCCATTAAACTGTTGAGACTGTAGAAAAAGAAGCAAACCCATTTTAGCATAAAAATAAATAGAAAAATGACATAACTAATGTGACGTGTCTTGGATAAACCGTGCCACATTTTTCTTTTTTATTTCATAATGGTAACATATTATGAAAAATGGTTATGGCGTTTACCATATGCCAAAGGCTCTGGAGATAGCTCGCGGGGAAGAGCAGGTAGGGAAGATTTTATGCTTTCTGTAGAGGGCATAAATAAGGCTCTTCCTGGACCCTTGCTTTGGCCCATTGGAGCCAGGCTTCAGACTTGCCAGGGTGTAGAGGTATGCTTGGGAATGTGTGCACGGGTATCTAGCTTTCTTGCTCTGTAGTGATGGCAGCTAGTCTCTTTTGCTTGAGGGGAAGTGCACTTTTTTCCTCTGTTTTGGGGGAATTCAGCCTCGCCACTTTTGCTCCTGGCGATGCACAGCCGTGCCGGGGCGGAGGAGAACACGTGCCCGGGGGACCCTGTGCCCCAGGGGCTGCCCCAAGCCCCCAGCGCTCACAGGCCAGTTACTATACGTGTGTGCCTTTCCTTTGGTATTAATGGCTTATTAATCTGCTCGCTTGGGGTGAAATCACCTGGCACGAGGGAAAGGCCCGCATCCAAGCAGCACGCGATCGGCCCTTGTGGCTGACAGAGACATCATTCAGGTTGGCTGGTCTGTGGAAAGCGGGGGAGTTTTAATATTGTGTTTTTAATTAGAATTGGGTTTCTGAAATTGGTGGCTGCCTGGGCACAAAAGTGTGGACTGTGTGGAGTAGAGGGAAACTAGAAAGCCTCCTCTGTAGGTAGGCATGAGCTGAAACACCTGTGAAATCCATTAAGAAGGTGGTATAAAGAGCGACTCTGTGTAACCTGGGCTTGAACTACCAGTTCTGCCATGTGCTAATTCTGACCTAAGCAAAACAAAAAATCAGTGTATTAGTTACCTAGCAGTATAGGAAGACACTCTGTAACAATTGACATTTTTATTGCATTTGGAACACTCATTAGCACTTAAGGTTAGTTGTTAAAGGACTTGAAACACGTTTAATCACAGTATCTTTTCTTAATGGTACTAGTCACTAGTGCAAAGCTTGTAAAACTGCACTGTGATTAAATGAAAAAATATCTTGCAGTTTAACTATCCAACTTGAAATGCTACAATTTTGAGTGTTTAGGTTACTGGCCCAAGCAAGCTATGTTTCCTTCTCCCTGAAATAATATTTTAAACTCTTGAAATTTTGAAGTATTAATAAAATAATTCCAGATGACATGCAGAAGTCTGAAAGATCTTCTTTTACTGCCATTAAATGATTGGTCATTTTTAGTGTTTTGTACAAAGATGACTACTTTTTCTTGTGACTGAAACTAATGATTTCGCATCTTCCAAAGGTCTGCTATTTAATGAAGTGTTATAAGCATGATACAGCATTGGTCCTATAGCAGCCACACATCCATTGAGTTGCTTTTTCTTCCATGATACCAGTTAGATATTCAAAAGATGTTTGGAACTGATTTCTGACTAACTTAAAAAACCAGATCTCTCAATTATAAATTGAAGGAAAATTTATAAGCCTCAGAACTCTTCACACTACTGAAGCAGGTTTTTAAATGTTTTTAGCTTGATATTCAAAGCTTTCCAAATAACAGTGAAATAAAATGACTAACTCCTTCAGGGGTCTGTAATTGTAGGACCTTCTCTTCAGTTGAAATCTGTTCATTTGCACAAAATTGGCATTTAATCAAAATAATTTTCATTTAACTATTTGTATTTTAAAAATTCAGAATGTGTAAAAGAATAAAGACAAATAGTCATTTCTGCTGGCATATTTTAGGGAAAGCTGAATGGAAAGCCATGGAAAATATCAATGATACGCCGCTGATCTACCCATATCCTTCCCATTTTGTATTTTAAATTACAAAGACCTGCCCCAAGCTGTGGTGGTAGAGTCCTTCACAATGAACTGTAGCTATAGGGATTTCTGCCAACTTTACTGGCAGTGAACGTGCAGATAACTGCATACCCACAGCAATGCCTAGGCTATGCGTGGTTGAACAACACATAGCATCCAGCCTTTCTAGGGAAAAGGCAAACTGAGATGTCGAATGATGGTTAGGACAAGCAAGAGGAGATTTGGGGCCATGGCTCCTTGCAGCATCTTGCTCTGCCTTGGGGGAAGCAGGCAGGTGACTGGCCAAACAGAGGAGCTCATAGCAGAGGGTCTCTGACAGGTCTCTGGTCCATACAGATTGGCAATAGTCACACCAAGGTCTTCCCCAGCTGGAGCGTGCGCAAAGCAGGGCCCGAGGTACCTGCTCTGTGAGGCATTACTGCATGCAGTATTGTATGTCTGGGAATAGTAGTGGGTTAGTGCGAGGGAATTAGGGGTGAAAGATAGGGGATTTCCGTGGTTCATTGCTGGCTCTTGCTCCCAGATGCATTGGTGTGGTTGGGACCTAGCAGAGATAACCCTCTTTCCCCTTGTCTCCGCCGCCTATGGAGAAAGAAGACCCCAGATGATGAACGTTGCAGCAGATGGTCTTGGGAGGAGCTGAGACGCAGGAAAATAAACCTCTGATTCCTACCATTGCTGAAGAGTAATGTTTTTGTTGAGAAATAACTGTAAAATCTGACCAAGAAAAACAATACCTTGTTTTCTTTTTCCTGCATGCTGATGAAGTACATTTTTCTACTAGCATTTAGAGGGTGCTGAATGATGAGGATTGGGTTTGCAGAAAAAAAAATCTTCTTTCTAGAGATTATCTTCTTTCATACAGAGGGGGAAGAACAACCTCTGTGCAGGCCTGGCCAAATTGTAACCTTGGTGGTGGATGGTGGGGAAGGTGGAATCGAAGAGTAAGACAGAAAAAAACAAACTATCCATGCTTATTGCTAGAATTACATCTTGTTTTTGTGTGTTTGACAACACAGAAAAATATTTCATTAAATGAAAAAGGGAAAAAGGATTGTAAATGCTTTACAGCCTGTGTAATCCTAAAGATAGGTTTATTCTTGGCAAAGCGTTTTGAGACCTTCAGATGTTGCAAGTGCTTCACAGGGAGATGGCGGGGACCTTGCCTGTTGAGAATTCAGAGTGGGATTTGGGCTGGAGAGCTTCTTCCTGTGTGTTGTGTATCACATTTTTATTCTTTATGCAGAGATTAACTCCTTGAAGTTTAACTACCGGTACTGGATGTTTAAAACACTGACTGATTTGGTGGGTTTTTTTGTTTTTTAATACATAGAATGAGGAAAATCTTAGAGACCTAATTCATAAAAACAGGAATCAAGTTATTCTACCAAGATTAAAGCATTTCAGGATAAAAGCCAAAAAGGAAAGAAATCAATAGGTGTTATGGTTGTATAAAACTATTTTAGAATTAAGTTTGAAACATGTTCATATGCATTTTAGCACTGGCTAATACTGTGAGTTTAATGGAAAAGCTTTTTAAATATATCCAAATGTAGATGCTTTTGAGATTTTCACACTGTTATAAGGTAATTACATTAATTTCTGGGAGAGACTGTAAAGTGCATGCTTGGGTTTGATGTTTAAACCTTCCAGAATATTAATTAAATTATTTGGTCTCTACCTCCTATCAACTGAGTGGACACGAGTGACTCTGCAACTTTCTTTTAGAGTTCGAACTTTATCTCCTAACAACAGGCAAGGTCTCTGGCATCTCCTTGTGAGGTGCTTGCAACATCTGAAGATCTCAAAGCACACCCTTACTTAAAGCACTTGAGGTTGAGGCATCTGCGAATTTCTGTAGCAGCATTCACATGCTTGAAGTTAAAATCATGGACAATCTGAGAAATGAGGCCCGTATTTGAGAGCTACAGTATAGCTGAAGTGATATCAGCCTCAGAAATCTCACTTCGGGGATTTTCTGATTTCAGCTTTTCTACTTGTGCAGCTTTAATACTGCTTTGTGCTAGCATCTAGTATTCAATAGTTAGTCCCTCGTTACTTTATTAACAATGATACTTTTTCTGGGTGGCCAGTAACCATGAAAATAATATAATAATGAATAGTCATGCAAAAGTGCATTTGTATTGACACTGTTACTCTTCTTTATCTGGAATGAAAGGTTTACTTTCTGAGAAGCTAAGTAAAGCATTTTTTTAAATCTGTGCTCATTCAGAAATGTTTTCAGTCATTCTCATCCAAGGCCTTTTTTGAAAATTAGACAAAAATAGTGAAAAAGTGATTTATTTAAATTGTTTTAAAAAGTTTGGGCATTCAGGGAGCATTTTTTTCTTCAGGTTGGGAGGAGGCCTACTTGAGATGATTTAGAAGGTACTGTTGCTACCATCTGTCTTAGATACAAATTGGAGAAAAACTCATTAATTTACTTTGGAATATTCTTTCAAAACTCAAAAATGTTAGTAGCTACAGATTTAAGTTTGACTGTGAAAGCCTATAATTCTCTGTGCGCAAACTACCCTTCTTCATCCGATGTGCAAAAAAAGGAGGGGAGAGACATTTCGGGATGGAGTTCAATAGTGTCAGGCCAAACACTGAAAAACTGTTTACACAGCTGTATCTAAGCAGTGACCAAACTGTTAAAGAACCTAGTGGGGGAAAAATGAATAGAAACTCCTGTTGGCCAGAGCACTGAATTTCCTGGACAGTGCTCAGGATGTTATGAAGTCATTGCACATGCTGGGTCGAGGCTTTTACCCATATTTTCCCCTTGCACTTGGGAATAATTCATGCTTTGCTTTTTCATAATAATATAATTGGCTTAACGCATCTAAGCAAAATTCTGTATCAGTGAATGATGCACTGTAGTGTACTTACCTGTAACTTCAATTAGGAAATCTTTCCCTGCCAGCGAACTGATTCACCAATGGAGAGGAGACAGCGTCTGAATATCTGTCTTGCTTCTGTGCAAGTTGTAGATTATAAAACTGGACTACTGAGCAATAATTTAATCAGTAGCATCAGAAGAGCATTAAGCTCCATTAAACATTGGGTCACCATCAGTGTCAGAGGACTATTAAATTATGGCTTGCAACTTAGCAATACTCATCCAAAAGGCAGTGCTTAGGTTCTTGGCAGACGTATAACAGTTTATTATGGAACAGATGCTTCAGAGCTTAACATATGACTAAAGTGTCAAGTTGTGTCAGAGAAGATGGGCCCACCACTAAAGTGGTGCTCTGACTTTGTGAGACACAGGTTAAGGAGTGGCTCCGTACCTGAACAGTGCAGGTTAAAAGAGTTTCATTCATGTTGAATCCTTGGAAGTTGAAGTACTGCTTTGTCTGCCAAGTACTGGCTTATAATATGAATTGGTTGTACTAAAATTTTCTTTGCAAATGGTGGAGATGCAGTTCTCTTCCTGGTAAGGAGGGAAGATCCCAGCAGGCTACTCAGAATATGAACTTTTAGGTAAAAGAAATATCATTTTCTTTCATGTTCTGATGCACCATGATATTGCTGTCCTGATATTTGGAGGATGACTGATACCTCTACTGCTAATCAGTTTTTTCTGAGCAACAGCAGTGAGGTGAAACTAGTGGCACTCTTTCAGAGTGGTTTCACTGATGTTAGCAGCAGCTCTTATGACCCAGTTAAATTGTCAAGGGTCTTGTCAGTTTGCTGTACTGCTCCTGCTGCTTTGGAAAGCTGTGTGCTGCAGGAGATGCTGACCTTGAGGCTGTGCAGGGAGAGCAAGGAGGATAAAAAAAGGGATGCTAGAAGAATAATGGTTTTCCCCTTCCTACGTAGCTGCAAAGAGAGTAAGGAGGGGATAAAGAAGAGAGGGCATGGGTTGGGCTGGTAAAGTAACAGATGTGCCGAGGAAAATAAGATGGGTTCTCCAATTGGGAGTCCTGACAAGACTTCCCTTTGCATCTGCTGAAGGTGGTGGTTAGGGCTCTCGCCAAAATCTTGCCCACGGTTACAATTTTCGTATGGGACTGTAACCACAAATTGGCCTCATAGCTTTATTGGAAGGCACCTGGCAGAATATTTCAAGGATTGCATCATCGGTGTTCAGGTGTTACCAGCTAAATTCTCGCTGCTGGGCAAAAAACATAGTCCTGCTCTTACTGCTGAAGTGGGTTAAGGGATGGGAGTGCTGTAGTTTCTGCTGAAGGAAGCTAGGAAAGCTGGACACAAGGTAATAGTCTTTAAGAGAGTAATCATACTGTCTGGCTGCAGGATAGACTGATTGAGGGGTTGGGGCAGTGTGTTGCAAAAGCACTCTACTCGAGCAAGCCTTTTTCTGCTTCTAATTTTCACGCTTACTAAACCCTAAAATTTAGTATGTATTTGCTTGTTAAAAAGCACTGTTCCAGAAATCTGGATGTCCTACATTGTTATGCTGTTATTTTTCTTTTCAAAAATACAAGAACAACTTCCTGGAGTTTTAGTATTAAAAATAGTAATATTAAAGCTTCCAAAACTTTTTCCATTTTCTATTTTTCTCCTTATTACAGTCATGAAATTGACCATTATGTGGAGAACCATGTCTGAAGGGCATTTAGTAGAGCATAACCTGTATGAGAAAGGTGAATTGCAGCTTTTCTGTATGGATGTAGAATTTCCATTCTCTATCTACCAGTGCTCGACTTCGTGCGTGCTTTATTATTTTAAACCCTATTCTATCTGACATAGTTCAAATGGGTAAAGAGAGTTAAGAAGAACTAAAAAATGTTATTGTTCCATAACAGAAGGTTGAAATGACTTATAACCACTAGGATGCATGTGATGCAATGCAAGATCAGAAAATAGCTGTATAAATATATATTTAATGGACTGGTTGACATTTAGAAATGATAGTGAAGTGGTGCATTTGGTAGTTTAGAACTGGTAGTTCAAAATAAGTCTGTCCTCTGTCTTTCAAAAATACCACCCTTTAAGTCTCACTGAGGTGCAGGAAGTTTATTTTTAATGGGACCAGAGAATTCTGTGGCAGATGACAATGACAATTGTTTCAGCCCTATAGCGCCAAGGAGGGAGGCATGCAAAGTCAGCCAGAATTACTATGATCAAAAAGCTACTAATTTATTCAGCCTTTACAGCTATTTGAAAGGGCATCTAACCTTAAGTTTCAGGTATACTTTTTACAATAAATACGGAATAAGGAGTCTCTCATACAGTAAGAATATTAGTACATGTAACAAATCTTTTTAAAATCTGCAAGATGAAAATTCTTTCAGAACATTTTTCTACTTCTTTTTTTTTCCAGTTTTTGATTAGATCTAGATCAGGTATTAATGGAAATAATTAGTACTTTATGCTGGTGAGCCCTTTGCAGTACTATTCAATGTAAAGTAAACAATAGATACTTAAATGAGCATGAGCTACTTAACAAGACATAAAGATATACTATAATTGGCTATAGCTAACATAGGAAGTGTTTAAACAGATTTACCTCCCAGAGATACCTTGTAGAAGTGGGCAGGAATATGCTTGATTGGGACTATCTCATGCTCACTGATACAAGTATATGCAAGTACTATCAGCCGTGGATATGGCTGATATGATGCCATATAAAGGCATGGGTATAAAGGATGAAGATCACTCAGAGAAAGGCCAAGCTCAAAACGAATTTGGTGGTAAGACTCTCTCTCTATTTTTTTTTTATTATTATTATTTAAAAAGCAATAGCAACAATATACCAGAGCTTCTGGAACTGAAGCCTAGTTAAATCTATACCCTGGCTGAGTTTGCTGAGCCTTCTGCATTGCTTGGTGCAAGGCTGTTTATAAGTACTCCTAAACAAAATTCATGAGAGTGTCACTTTGTTTTGTATTGCCTTCTGTATGGATGTGCTAGTATGAGTCTCAAAGCCTTTGCTGACAATTCAGTTTGCATGGTGGGTTTTTGGCCTCTCTGACTGCTTGGGAGGCTGGCAGCAGCATGCCTCTTCTACCTTCCCATAGACGGTATGCTAAATGTTCACTGCAAAGCAACAAAGTATGGAGATTTCAGGTTTTTCTTTGGGTTTCTCAGCATTAGGCCTCTGAATTGGCTAAGTAAATGTGTGTGCATGTGTATATTAGAAAATGTTGGTAGTACTAAGGTACAGTGTTGTCCACAAGTGTATGTAAATGCCTAATACTAATATTTAATGAAGTAACCTCATAGTGAGAAATAAGAAATCTGTACATACCTTGGCCCATATTTGGGAAAGAGGTTCGGGGACAGAGGTTTCATACCAGCAGTTTAGCCTTAGGCAGTTAATAGTTAAATTGTTACTAATTTTGTCTGATGCATGCACACATTACTTTCCACGTGTACTTTCATTTCTCTTTCCTGGGGATATAACATTGATGAGACTTGAAAGAGACTAATATGTCACTGTAGATTAATTCAGTCTTTGAAGGGTCTAATTCCTAGTTACTGCTTTTTGCTCATATGGATAAATTGTATGAGCAAGTGATTATGCAAAATGAGAAACTAGCTAAAGTATAACTTAAGATGTCACTTCAACAGATTCTTTGAATCTTTATGTACTTACAACATATGCAAAGCTGACAATGTTATTTAAAAAAATATATTGCCAAAGAAAATGGCAAACTAATGAATATATTTTCTCATGATCCTGTTGTGTGGATTGCACTCCCAACTTACAGGTTTATAGTTTGTGTTACAGATTTTGCAGCATGGAATATAATATTCTTTATTAATGAGAGAGAGAATGGAGAAGTGCAGGCGTGTGAAGTTGTCCTTGTAAGTGCGTGTACTTTTATGTAAAGCTCTCTACTTTGGATAAAATTTCTAGCAGATTGTCTTACCAAGAAGCTTAAAACAGAAATGTTTTTGACTTCTCAACATAGACAGGATCTGTGCCTATCAGAAAGTAATATAGACATAGTTGTAGGGCTGTTTGTAAAGTTATTTGAACACATTCTGTGCAATTAAGGGTAACGTCCTTTGACTTCTGTCTCTGTTCTGAAACCCTTCCTGGGAGATGACAAATAGAGCCAACATACACTGGATGTATTGCTGGTACTGGAAGGAAACACACAGGTGGAGGAAGAAAGGGTAGTTTGGAGCATGGATGGAAGTCATCATACAAGCACTCCCAATCAAGTCCAGTATCTGTCCCAGCAGCATCTGCTACTGCTCTCGCAGAAGTTAGGTTGTAAGCGGATCAATACTGAGGAATCACTGGTGTTGCAAACTACATAGCATTGCTTTTAGCCATGACGCTGGGGCTTATGAAAGCCACAGACCCTGTATGATGGCATCACCAAAGAAATCTTGAAGGCTTACCTGAACAGATTACTCCAGTGGTGGGAAACACTATAAAGCATTGATGTAAGCCAAAGTTTTGACAACTGTTGTATTATTTCTTTGAGGACGTGCTGCTTCAGCTTGCTCTGAATACATAACAGTCTAACATAATAAACGCTTAGCAGCACAGGTGGCTTTAGCAGCAAAGAACTACACTAAAGGCTGTGGCAGACCTTGTTTGACTATTTTGTATAATAGCAGACATTAGGCTGCGGGAGGGTGGGAGAAGAGGAGGGCCTGGTTGGTGACAACAGCAGTGTGTTTAATGTAGCTGCCCAGAACACCCTGTAACGATGCAAATGTGCAGGCATCTGAAAGAACAACCAGTGCTTATTTACTTACTCGGTTAATGTTAGGGGTGTGTTTGGCTTACAGAAATGTATTGTGGCTGTCTTGTAAGTTATACTTGTTTTTTTCCCTTTAATATATGTTTCATTTATATTTCGCAGTGAGGTGGGATGGTTACTGAGACATCTGGAGTACCGCTGTAAGGAAGCGATGAATATCAGAAGTATAGCTTTCCCTTTCTTGAGACACTCCTACACTTATCAACAGATTTGACCAGTGATTTTAAGTTACAGATGTTTCTTTGTCATGTGGAGGGGGGTGTATAGCTCTTTCTGCCCACAGCTGTAAAACCGTCCCAAATCTCAGACTGTACTGAATTGTGCAAACTTCTGCGAAAGAGAACGTCGAGCCTGGGAATTGCATGGGCGTTGCAAGAAAGAAGAATTAATGGGAGTTCACTCAGAGTTTGAAGAAGCTTTCACTCCTGCCTGCTTGCTGTAGGCTTGGACACTTGATGGCTTTGCACTTCCAATAGTTGTATGTGCTAGTGTGAAGCACAGCTGCAAATAATCATGGGAGATAGTGCAAAGCTGTGGAAAACTGCACTTTCCTATCCAAGTCCTGAGGGGGTGTTTCAGCCTTCTCATCACTTCTAAAGTATTAAAGAAGCCAGTACCCCACCTATGTGGACAAAGCTTCCTCTCCTTAGGGGCTACGGTGGTTGCATCGCAATGCTCACAGTCCTGCTTGGGATTCTGCGAGTTTATCATTGCCGTGTGGTGCAAAATGGTTCAGCAGGCAAGTATGGTGCATTAACATAATCGCTGTTAGAGGTGCAAAGCCGTGGCCCCAGGGCTGCAGCAGGTCTAGGGCTAGTTTGCTTCAGGCAGACTACATGCTCCCTAGCCGTTTCTAGCTCTCTTGCACTGTTAAATTGGTGGTGCCCTTGAATCTGTCTGGCATCGACTTCAGCATTTTTTAGTATTTTTAGTGTTTGCTGCTTACTTGAGAGATGTGGTGGAGAGGTAATAAGGTTGTATGCTGCTGCGCAGGCAGTTTTCTCCCTGTGTAAACTAGGGGTGTGCTCTTTTTGTTTGCGGATACCAGAGTATTATATTTTTGGTGAGTGTCCAGTTTAGCAATAAACCTCATTTTAACCTTGTACAATTGCTTCCCACTGGTGCAAAGATACACTGCTAGGAGCTGGAAAGTCAGAAGAACACAGGCTGAGAAAAATTTCTTGTGCTCTTTCATATATTGCTTTATGTTTTAGGGGGAACCAATTAATAATAAAGTTATTCCTTATAATTCGATGCACGGTAGTGAGTTCATAGAAAGTAACCAATACCCATAGTTAATGATGCAAACAGACATAAAAGACAAAAATGGAAGTGTTTGAAATTTAAACAAAAATGCACAGTTAAAGAGAATTATCTTACAAAACACAAACAGATCTTAGTGAATGGCGTTTATAATCGTAATTTTATAATGTTTATTGAAAAATGCTTGTATGCTAAGATAATTGCAATATATTCTAGTATGCATGTGATGATTGAAACAGACAGATAATACTTTGAGGAAGAAGTTAAAGATTGATTGGACCCAAGAAGGCCTCCTTTTTTATGAGGTGATCTGAACTCGAGCATACGTGAAGAAAGGGAAGGAGAGTGATTGTGTTAGTATGTGAAAACTACAAATTGAAAGAGTAGAAATAAAACTAACTTGCTGAGGAGTCTACATTTATTAACTATCCAGCTTGAATTTCAAGGAGGAAAGAAGTTTATCAAGTTCTTGGGTCAGGGCCTTATCATCTGTATGGTTTTTTTGTATAGACTGTAGCATCAGGGGACTCTAAATAAGACAAGATAGGCTAGATTCTTGTGTTTGATAAAAATATGTTACAACATTTAAAGTGACACTGTTACTTTTTGCTTTTTGTAATGCTTTTATAATACACATCACATCCTCAAAGCTTCTTCAAAAATGAGTAGAGTATAGATTTACGTAGGAGAAAATTTGAGAATATAATGAGATTTCCTCTTTGAAATTTTAAGGATGTATGTCATTCTTTGTTTATAATCTTACAATCCTGACAATGCTTGGATATCCTGTGGGAGAACTTTTGGTTTTGGTAAGTATAATATGATATTTAAACAAATAATCAAAAAACCCCGCAATCAGCCTAACTATTCTTTGTTCAGAGTACAAGTAGGATTCCTTTTTGGAAAAAAAAAATTCTTAAAGTTCAAATGTTTCTGGTTTGTCTCTAGATGCCTCTGAAATTGTGCTGAACTTCTAAGTCTGAACTTGAAATCTGTAAATGTTACACATTGAATTATGAGGATGAATGCGCACTTTCTCCCATTCCCACCATTCTTGCCCCAGGTCCCTACAGTTGGACACAGTAGTGTTTATCTGGAGTAAATGCATACATTGCTTTGATTAGCTTTATTTGAGGGATTCCTGATTTTTAATGATGCTGTGGGTTGTTTGGCAACCTCCTGTCTTCCACTAGCAAAGAGATTTCTGCTGCCATTAGCAGCCACACTAACTTTTCAGCTTACTTCAGCATTTGTAGTGTGCAAAGGCCACAGCTGTAGTCGAACAATGTAGTCATTGTAATCCAATAATAAGAGTCCTAAATATAACAATAATTATAACCTCTTACATTGAGAACAATATTGATAATCAGGGATACTAATCCTTGAGTTTCACAGAAATATAGCTAGACATTGGATGTTGCAGTATCATCCATGTTTAAAGATTTCACATACTTAGCAAAACTTTGTATATGCTCGTGCAAAGATTTGGCTTTGGTATACAGATGGGCATAATGGAAACAAAAAGCGCTCTGAGAAATATGAATGATTACACTTATCAGCAAGTAAACAGAACCTTCAGATATTATTCTTGCAATTAACAAGCCTAAGTTTCCATTAAAAACAACCCTGATTATAAGTATTCCAACAGCAAGGACCACTTTTATTAAAAATGTGTTCTATTAGACACTGGCAGAATTTGTACCCAGTTCGATCTTGTGTATCTTTAAATCTTGTGTATCTTTAGTTAGTATATAAGTACACTTGCTATCTCTCCTCCTCCTGTTGTTATTTCATGTATTTTTTTAAACCTTTTAAAAGTTTGTCTGTCTGAAAGTCTTTATAAAGTATTCGAGCTATTGATGAACCACGTATGATCCATTTAGTCTTGATGTTTCTGCATTTTTCTGATGAACAAAATTACAGTTTATTGCAAACGCTCTCAAATAAGGAATATTTATCCACATCTCATAAGAGTTCACAATCATGAAATGAAGAATGTATCTCTAGGCACAGAAAGAGCAGACATTTCAGAGTCAGAGTAATAGAACAGGATTTTATTTTAAATTGGAGGATTAGTATTAGCTTGGGGCAGTACTTCTTTCACTCCCAAGCTTCTCTTTCAATCCCTGACACTGTCTCAGTCATATTCTCCTGATCCCTGGTTTCCCCTCTGGCATAAATCCTTCTCCTCATTCTTTAGTGGCGTTTCCTCTTGACCAACCATAGACCCTTCTCCTGGCAAGGATCTTAAAAATTAAGAAAGCAAAGTGCAACATCAAAAAAAGTATTTCTATTTCTGTTCCTCATTTTATATACCTCTTCAGCAGTCCACTGTGATACCTTGCTTATTTACCTCACTGCTGTGCACTGTACGTCTGGTCTAGTAGCCAGTATTATTTTGTAATACCTTTAGCAGAGGCTGAATTAATGATTATTTCACTCGTTCTCACATTCAGATCTTCTGTAATTTGAATTCTTAATTCTACAAACTTAACATGGTTTTCTGAATGTACGGTGTATTTCCAGTGGACACAAGGTGTTTTTTTTATATGCTGTATTTCTCTTTCATTGCCTAAAAATGTGTAATTTTTAGTTAGCAGTACCTTTCAGCTACTGTTTTTACTATGGAGAGTTAAAGATTCCTAAGAAAATGCATCTGGCCTAAACTGCACAGGAAAAACATGTAATCTTATACTGCATTTTATGAATGAGTGTGTTATGCTTGAAGGAATAATTCTTTGGGTCTTCTCAGTCATTTTTAATGTTAATTTTTAATGGTTTGGGAATTTTATTTGAATCATACATATGTAATATAAATATATATATATAATATATGTACGTATGCATGTGGGGGAGGGAAAGAATGTGAATGAAATGTGGATTTTCCTGTTCTCTGCTCTGGTACTCTGGTGTCCCCAGGGAGGAAACCTGCCTGCCTATCCGAAATGGGAGCCGCTGTGGCACAGAGAGTTGCCGGGTGTGTACGTACCCAGGAGCAGCTGCCTGCCAGAGCTAAGGGAAGGAAACCTTTCCCAATTGTCTTGCTCTTTGACATAAGGCCAGCTTACAATTTTGTATAATTTAAGCACATGCATTAGTAGCATACCAGCTCCAGCTTAATATAGCTTAGATGCAAATGCATAAATCATGGCACAGGATTTAATTTACCAGGAACTTAAATGAATACTTAAGTTTGAAAAATCGTATGTGACATGGGTAGACCCGTCTGCAGTTTCTAAGATGGACAATCATTAAAGCAAGTTGGCTTAAATTTAATGCATATCTAATGGTGAGCAAGGAGAAAGCAACCACGATATTCTCTGCACTTTTCACATTTTAATGGTTTCTTCCATCTTGTTTGTTTAGGTAAAAATGTTGTAAATAATTGTCAGTTTACAGAATGAAATGCCTTTGGGTTGTGCTACGGAAATATCCAGCTTATGTTAAAGTCTAGCTTAAACTTTTCTTTTCATGACTTTGTCAATTTCTGTGCTATAGTCCCTTGCTGGAATTTATTAAGGCATAAATCTGATGAAGTTCATGTAGGGCATAATCAGTCTGTCCAGGTTGGAAGATAACTTTGGCTTTATGTATAAACAAAAAAAAAAGCCTCAAACCTGTCACTTGTTTTAAAAATGATGTGCCTCTTTCCTTCCTGTGAAAAGTTATTCCCTGTATTGTCTATATGTTACTGCTCTTCAGTAAATTTGGATTTACAGGGCAAGGACTTGCCAAGGGAAGTCATCTGCTTACAGACTCATTCTGATTTACTGAGGGAGCATAAAAATGTATTTTCTTGTCAAAGTTTCGGGTGTGATGGTTAAACCCATAATGTTCATAATCTTTCCTTTAACCCAAACTGAAAAGAAGGCTAGTAAGGACATAAGCTCTGTTATTTCATTGTAATTTTCCAGTCTTAAGGAAAACATGCCTTTGCCACCAAATTTGGGAATAATATTCTACCCAGATGCTATTCTTTTTAGAGATGTATCTTTGCACGTATGTCTGAGTAGCTGATTAGAAATTGGAGTTCAGACCTAGATGTAGAAAAAGATAATCTGTTTTTAATACTTTTTAGAGGTGCACCGATCCCATAAAGAGACAAATACAAACTGATTCATTTAATCTTTAGTCTTATTTGAATTTTGAAGTGAACTAAATGTGCAGCTTTGCTATAGCTGCGATATACTATCACTGTACTTTCGTATGTATAATTCACATTTTAGGTAGCCATTGCTGTTACTTCTGTTACGTAAAAGTAAGTGGGTGTTGGCCCGGCAAATACATCATTTTTGACAGAAGCGTTCTCCTAGGGAAAGCGGGGGAAAACAAACTTCTTGCAGAAGAGGAGTGGACTGGGGGATCAGAGCCTGAGGATATGTTTGGTGAAGAGGGTAATTTTATTCTGAATTCTTTTGACTTATCACAGATGTGTGTAGCCTATTCTAATGCGGAATTACAGGGTCGGTTTGTTCGCTTGTTTCAAAAGATAACCTGTGGGTTATGTACATGAAAATGCCTCAGAGAGATCACGAATGTGCAATTGTATTATTAGTTAGAAGATTGCAAGCGTGGAAGATTGCCCCAGAGAGCAGCATGGCATCTTGCAATCTTATTCTTGAAAAATCATGTGAGTAAAAAAAGAAAGAAAATTAAACATTTCCTGGTCAGTTTCTCCTGTGCTGCTGTAATACTGGGAATTCTCCGCATAGAAGATCTGCCCAATATCGCATCAGTGAGCCATTACGGGAATTATTGTTCATTTGATGAACTCTGATTTGGTGCACACGAGGCAGAGCTCAGTGACAGACTGGAAAACAAACAAACAAACAAACAGAAAAAAAGGCCAGGATATATTTCATTTGCAAGAAGAACTTTTCTAGAGAAGTCTTTTTTTAGTGTTAGACACGTTGGCTTTTGAGCTGTTTCTTTTGGAGGAGCATTGCTACTGTTTTTGCTATTGTTTTTATTTGTTTAGTCACAGACAGACAAGGTAGAGCTTGCCGTAAACTTTATGACAATTAGTTGCTCCTTTTCTGTTAATGCACAGAAGAGTAAATCTGGGTACATAATGCCTCAGTGGTACTCCAGCTGACAAAAAATGTACTGTGTATTAACTTAACATCTGCTCTTCTAAGCCCCAGTGAAACCGGCCAGGTAATGAGTATATAGCGGGATCTGGACACTGCTGACAAACTCCATGGTTGATTAGCTCAGGTGGAAGCATCCTAGGTGGGGAAGTGACTCTTGTTCAGGTAACAGCCTTGGAAGTTTGGGCTGATTATGAGCACAATAGAAGGACTATTCTTCTTTAGAAAAGGAGAAAATAAAAAGAAATTGTATAGCGTTTCTTTTAAAGAGCAGGTCCAAAGGAAGAATAGTACCATCAGATGATTTACATTATACCTTGTTATTATTGGAGCATTTGTTCCTGTACATATACCCACAAAATCCTGGGGGGGGAGGGGGGGGTTGTGTGCGTGTAGGTGTGTGTGTGGGTCATCTTTGTTGTTGAATATGAGACTGAATATATAGCTTGTTTACTGGTACCACGAAATATGTTTGATGTACTGTTGGGCCGTAGGCAGCCAGAATATGATGACTAACCTGAATTTTGGATAGAGGCTGCTGTTCTTGAGATATCCAGGACTGCTAGATGCTGGGCACCTGTGATCACACCCATGGCTGGGAACAGGGGATAGTGCATCAAGTTGAGTTGCTTGCTGGGGTTTCTTTGGTGCCTGAGCTGTATGACATCCTTGGATAGGAGGGGATCTGGGGGTAGAAGAGGAGCAGAGAGTGACAGAAAAATTTCTTACTGCAGCAAGGTTGGGAAGGATGGATGCTGGAGTTACAGAAATATTGTAAGACAAGAGTGCCCTAAAGAAGGCTGTGCTTCCCCAGTCGGCTTCTCTGTGGAAGGCTTTTGAAGTCGGTACTTGAAGTTACTGGGTACATCTTGGCCTGTCCCAGGTTAAATGGATTTATCAGCCAGTACCAGGCCTCCCCCACCGTTCCCCTCCTGCTGCCTGGAAGCAGCAGAGACTCTCTGGGCACTGAAGAACAGTCCTGTCTGCCATGTCTCTGGGGCACAAAAGGTGTCGGTGAGGAAAGCTGGCTGGCTTTTTTATTACTTCTTTGGGCACAGTTTTATTTACAAAAAGTATTGCTGCTGTTTAATTAAGGAATAGAATGACAGAAATAAATGACTTTTTAAAAGGATATTCTATTTAGGGAGTAAGAGGAAGTAATTGTGGCAAGCTATTCTGAAAATGTCACGCAATCTACATTTAAATTATTTTGTTCTTTCCTGGATGTGGTTTTTATGAAATCGGTGAGTCAAGCAATTGTCAGTAATATTTTTGTTTTCTTTAATTTTTTCTTACCTTGTATGAACTATACCTATCAATCCATATTATAGCTGAGTGACAAAAATACATAGATAGCAGGAGGGGGAAGAGTATTGGCTTTATTTAGAATTAACTTACAGTAAGTGTTTATTAAATGCGTCTGTCATGTCTCATTCTGGATTTATGTTACTAGTTTCTCATGATAGTGATTCTTTTTTCTTTTTTTTTTTTAGCTTGATTACGTTGAATGTTTTAACTTTATTATTCTCATCCAGCAGTATATGTAAGCAGTGTGAGACTTAAGTTCAGGAATATCAGAAGTACTTACTGCTTTCTTTTTTAGTCATTTAGCAAAGGTACATCTATTGTCTATTTTTAATACATTTTTAGATGAAGTGTTTTATGTATTGTCAAGAATATTAATTTTCTTTCGAAAAATAAATGCCATTATACATGAGACTGCACATGTAAAATAGTTTATGCAATTAGTTTACCAAATGAGAAATTTAGGCTTAAAAGAGCTTCTGGAGAAAATATATACAGATATGGATAAATCAAAAAGGTTCATGTCAGGTACTTTGAGGTGATGGTATCATGTGTGTGTATGTGTGCGAACAAGTAAAATAGATTGAAGAGAGCTTGAGGAAAATTATTTCCGTGCGCAACTTATATTTCAATTTTATGTCCAAATGAGTTCTTTTAGATCCGGGACTTGGTAAGTGGCCTTTCTTCCAGGTGTCAGGCAGAGATGAGAAGTTATGTTTGGTAAAACAGTGTCTGACTTTTATTACTGCTTGTCTGTTTGCTAATGATAATGAGTATTGCCTAGTATGCAAGAGAGAGACGACAGCATTTGGATGTATTGAGGGCTGCCACTGAAGTGCCTTGGGAACACACAGGGCTTGTGCTCTTTGACGTGCTCTGAAGCAATGGTGTCTAAGCAAGAAAGAAATGAAGATCCTCCTCTTCTACATCACAGCACTTCCACAGTGACACTTTACTTTTGTAAAGTAAAAAGCCTGAGTATCCTTTACTTAAGTATGAAGGGAATAATATGAAAGATACAGGGCATGTGGTGACACCTCACAAAGCAGCAGGCCATGTTGTTTTGGCCTCTGTAAATGTTTCTGTCTTCTTTTCTGTTAATGTGTTTGGCAACCAAGGCATTTTAGGGATCAGTCTTGGTGGCTCTGATGATTCAGTTTTCCCTTCTATTCTAAGGGGAATAAAATTTAGGAGAAATCAAAACTTAGTAGATCATTGTTCTTACTGAGAGTTTAATAGTTTCTACTTTCCGTATTGGAGAATTATGGAGCAATTTTTAGTTCCTCACAAGCTGGTCACGCACATCTGAGAGCCAGACTGCATGGCAACATGTGATACATGATCAGTCCTGGGTCACCATTTTTGTTCTCTGTTAATATATCATAAAAGAGTGTATGAATAATTTGAGCAACTATTTAATTAGAAAGGAAAATAAATGGAAAACGTGGCACAAAATGCATGATTAACTACTTGTAAGTGCTTTGTTTCAGAGATGGGAAATCTTGTGACAGGCTGTAGAAGGAGATGGTCAGGAAGGCTGAGGCTGCTGAAATTGGGGACTGGATAAAGAGAATTTTCCGTGTCTTGGGCCTCGGTTGTTTTATTTACAGTATATTTGCAAGTGGTTTAGGTTTTGGTGCATGAATTCTAAAAATTAAAGCCACGTGAAGATTGTGTTGGTGTGTGTAGGGGATTAGTGAGATGTAGCAAGGGCAAAGCATGTGCTACATGTGCCCAAGGACCGAGTCTGGAGTGGCAGGCTGACCTGCCAGTGGGGTGTCCCTGCCTGGAGTGCCAATATTTTCTGTGTGTGATTCTCTTCGGAGGCATGGCTGCACTCTGAAGGGGGTGGAAGAGAACCAAAAACGCTACAAAGCCACCTTCAGAGAAGCTTCTGCTATAAGGTGGGACTCTCGTGAGTCTCCTGTTCAGCAGTCGGATAGATCCTTTCTCTTCCACATATCTTCAGATTTTTCAGGCATTTTGATTAGCGGGTACAAATGTTCTTACTGCCTTACAACCTAAAGAGCAGATTCCTTCTCATCATTGGGAAAAGAGATATGTGCTGGCTGTGACTGTTTGAAGACAGCCATCAGGGAAATGGTATCTCTCAAGATACAGCTAAATTAGTATATTCTGGGCTTCATCAAATACTGCTGCTTTGTAGCAATTATGTTCATCCATCAAAGGGCATTCAGTTTGACACAGATTTTAGTGTGCAACCCTGAAAATCCAGGAGTCTTCCTCATCCTTGATGCAGGCGTGTGCTGCAGAGCTTCCCTGTGCTATTCTAACCCTCTTAGGCACAGATTGCAAGGGAAGAAATGCAGGACAGATTAGCTCAAGTTCTGCAGTGCTTTTTGCTCCAGGCAAAAACATGTCGTCAGCTACATGTCGTTACACTGACACGCAAACTGAAAGCTAGAGCAGGGGTGGCCCAACTTTCCCCAATATCTGCTGCTTTCCCCAAACGAGGACTGGATCCAGTACAAACCTCTATTCATCTGTGTCATGGGCAGACAAGTTGCATCTGCTTTTACGGCCTCTTTTGGCATAATGTAACTGTTTCTACTCCCCAATTACACTGTTCTGCAGCATGCAGCCAGACCTTGATTTGAATGGCTTTTCCTGTTCAATAAGCTTTTTTCTGTCACTAGTGACTGCGTACAGTCTCTGAATTCAGATACAATGAGCTGGCCCTGCTGCTGCAGTTGTAAGCCCAGTTTGTGCATTGCAGTGCTATTGCCTTTCTTGTTCTCCAAAGCCCCTTGCATCCCATGCTGGGGGCTAGTGTGATCTATGAACTGTCAAGCAGCTCAACCTGGTACATATGCTCTTGGAGGAGGAGAGATGCGACATTATGATATGGCACTACCATTTTGTGTGTCACTTAATGGGGCACAGGTGTCAGGAGTCCAGCAAAGAGACATGTTCCTAGATGTAGACATCTCCAGCAGGCCCTCTCCATCATGCAACTTACTATGCCAGCGGTGTGTTGGGAGAGAGGTTAAGAAGCACTCATAGATAGTTGCTCCTGGATGTGCAGCATTAAGCATGCTTCCTCTCCCGTTACCTCTTAGAATTTATTTGGCACAAATGCTTTCCCTTGTTTCCAGTCTCATGCAAAGCTCCAATAATTAATAGTATCTGTCAATATGTTGCTCCTGGGGAGGGCAGTAAGTCTTCCTTCCCTTGTTCCCTGTTCTCCTCTCCCCACCCTGATATAATGGAGGCATTGCTAGCTCATTTATTATCAGGGGGCTGTCACATATGCATTCATGACACAGTATACTACAAAAATTCAGGGCTCTGTTCTGGCTTCAGGAGCAGTAGGTATTGTCCAGAGGTAGGAAAGGCCATGAAGACACCCTACTTCTCCGTATATTATGGTTTCGGGGTACCATAAAATTGCATTTATAATGTTTATATATTTTGCTTCAAAATATGGCAAAATATCCTTTGTTGGCTTGATTTTTTCGTTCCAGTCCAGTTTGATTCATCTTCCTATGCCAGTACAAAATGTTGCTAACTTTCTTCTCTCCTTCTCTTCTCCTGTTTCGGCAGGTCTGGATGACTGTCTGCAGCAATATATTAAGAACTTTGAGAGAGAGAAGATTAGTGGTGACCAGCTACTACGTATTACTCATCAAGAACTGGAAGATCTTGGAGTCACACGAATTGGCCATCAGGAGCTTATCTTGGAAGCAGTAGACTTGCTCTGCGCACTGGTAAACTTCCAGGGGTAAAAGGAGAGGGAGTGAACAGTGCTGGAAATATTCACAGCTTGAGTATTCATATTTCTGGCCCTAAAGACTTTCTGAGTAGTTCGAGAAAGTCTTGACATGTAACGTATAAACAATTTAACATTCTAAAGCTGGAGGCGAGATAAAGAATGGTATCCACTGATAAGATGTTGTTTGTTACGTAATTTGGTATCAGAGATTTAAGGCTTATATTTTTGTCTCTATAGAAGAAAAGCCTATCTGAAATCACAAAAAAGACTAGGCTGTGTTTGGTTTGGAATGTAAAATAGTTATTTGTTTGAATGCAGTAACTGGGTGCCAGTTGCCCTTTACAAACAAAATGTCCTGATATTAACCATGTTGTTTTTCATTCATCCTCTCATACGATTTCTCAGAGTATTACAAATTATGTTTTAGATGATTATTTGAGCTTGCTAAGACATAGCTGCCTGTATTTCACAGTAGAAAGGATTAAATACCAAAATAATTATCTGATGTGTAAATAATATATACATCTCTAATGGAGTATAGAGAGGGATTTTGGTAATGGTCTTTTCAGTCACATTGCGTCATGGAAAACTTGGATTATCCCCTCTGTGAAGGGTGTGGGTGGTGACTCCGCTCTTCCTAGGAACTTTTTTGTGTTTGACAGTAAAGATTAATGATAGATTGGGCACACTGCATTCTCAGCTGTGGGAAGGATTGTGAGCAGCTCTGCTAAGATGTACTTTGCCTAAAGTGGTGCTTTACAGATTTTTAATACATGCTACTTTTCCAAGCTTCAGTAGCAGCTTTAAGAAAGCTGAATCCTAGTAGGAGAAATCAAAGATGGTAGGCTGAAAGGCTCTTCAGAAAGGCTTGTATTCTCACTATGCAGAAGCTTTTCTGAATATGCTGTTGTTGCATCTTTGGGACCTACATGTGAGAATAATGAAGAGAAGAGAATGAAAAAGTAAATAAAAAAATGTAAAAGAAAAAGTAAATAAGGGGAGAGAAGCCTTTCTATAGAGGAAGATGTTTGACTTTAAACATAGCTCTTAGATTTTCTTCTTTAGAGTAGTACTGTTATTAATAATGTTGTGAAGTGGCTCAATGCAATAACTGAACTCATTTATTTGTTTTTTAAATAATAGAAAGGGTGGAATCCTAAAAAAATACTACTGTTATACAAGCGAACATGCTGAGAGTTAGTTGCAAAGTATTTTTTTTATTAGACAGTGCAGAAGGAAACAAAATACAAAATAAATGTTTTTATTAATTCACACAAAAATCTAAGTTAGTGTGAACATTGATGACTATTCTTTCTAGGCATATAAGGGAGATAGATTGTGGCTCTTTCAAAAATAACCTGTTCAAGAAAAAGCTTGTTTATTTAGCTAAAATGTGTTGGTTTTTTTCCCCCCCTTGATACATAATTACATCTGTTATCTTTAGACAGACAGATATATCTTATATTTGTAGCTCCCTTATCCGGGCAGTAGTATGTGGAACTAGGTTATATTTAAAATAATGAATGTAGTGAAGGCTAAAACTGCCTGCTTAACTCATGCAATAAGTCTGTACCTTGCTGTTTCTTGTTGCATATAGTGTTGTCTGCTCTTCCGAGTTCATCTTACAGAAAACATCATCACTGGAAACACAACAGCAGGCGATCAGATCACAACTTCTAATTTAAGTCAAGGTTTTTACAGTCTCACAATTGGCTACTGATGGCTCCTCAAGGATACAAAATGTGATTGCTGTATCAATTTCAGTGGACTTAATTTGAATTTATTGTTCACCAATCAGATAAATCTCTTACAAAATTTAAATTAGAAACAATTTTTTAGGCTACAGTGGTCCTATACTTACAGGCTTTCCTTTTTTATTGCCTCAGTAAGTATCTGTCCTGGTTAGTGCTTGCCTGTTCTTCAGAGTGGTCTCTAATGTGGACCACATATTTAGGAGAACTTTAAGCCTGTGAATCTCCAAGTTTGGATAACTGCTAGTACAGGTATTCACTGTGCAAGTTTTTTTTTTAAATGAAATTGTCTGATTATTTCTCCTGTTTCACTAGAGTTTGATAGGGGATTTGCGATAGAATTGGGCATGAGTTACAAGGTATGATCCAATTGGATTAAGAAATATTTGGATGCTGGACATGATCAATGGTGTGACGGGATAGAAACAGTAATGTAAATTCTGCCTTGCAAGTATAACCTATTTTAATTTTAAACTAATCATTAAAAAACAAAAGGATCATTGCTCCTGATTCTCCTCCTCGTTCTTTCTGGGTTAGTGAACGACCACCTAAATAGCTTTTTGGCATAGAGGGCAAGTGAAGGCAAAAGAGCCACTTCCCACTATTATTCCTGCTCAGTTGTGTAGGGGGAAGTTTCTAAGGCAGAACTGCTGTCAGTGAAGAAAGCTTCTGTAGTGTTGGGAACTGATACGCTTTAGGAGCTGCTTCCTTCCTCTCCCCTTCCCAGCAGTTTTTTGGAGAGAACTTCTGCTGGAAGTTTCTGCACTGTCAGTGGTGGTTATGGCAAATCAGCTCCTCGTGTTGTGTATCTGTAGTTCACAGGGCAGTGTTTTCTTCTGGGAGGAAAGTGGAGAGCATGAACAAGGATCTGTGGCTGGTACGGATAGTGGACGGGAACTCCTTAATGCAGACGCGTTGCAGAACAATGCTGAAAAGACAAACTGCTTTTCGCAGTAATAATTGGAAAACCACAGACAGACTGGCTGCACAATTTAAGGGAAGTCCTTTACTGACTTTCGACAGAAGACAGGCGGCTATCTATGGCCACTCACTGTATTCCCATCAGATCAGGAGCACTTGCAACAAGTGGATTCTCTGCTGTTGGCCAGCTGCTCAGAGAACAAGTGGTCGCCTGTGCTCATACATCTCGGTGGAGTCTCTGTTGGCTGGTAACATGCCATACTGTGCTTTTGATGAGAAAGCAAGCATCCTGGGGGTGGGATTCACAGGTTTTCCTTACCTGTGGTGCTTCAGGCAAGGAGGTATAAAGGTTCTGCCCAGCTGCTACAGCTGTCAGTGGTCATGCTTGCTGGGGTAGTTGGGTGCATATATATCACATACCATCACTGAAGCTGAATGTGCTCCAGTGGAGAATGGGCAATATAACTAAAGAGTTTACATGTTCACTCTCTCATTCAGTGTGTAAAGGAGTGAGCATGTTCAGTGGATTATCTTGCCTTGGTGCGATTTTGTATTTTTATAGAAAGCATATGTCAGAAGAGACGAGATGAATGAAATATGCTCCATGCTTAAAAACAGGAAATAGTGAGATTTATGATGGTCCTTCATTGTTGCTAGGAGTTCATTGCATGGTTTTGGCTCAGCCCTGGAGAACGCACCAGGACTGAAACAGTCCTCTGGAATCGTTTTATTTCTAGCAAAACATATCTCTTGTCCTCCCCTTTCTGTTCAGCCTGGCATGTGAAGCAGTGACTGCACTGGTGGCACCAACAGGGAGATTGCTGCTGGATGTGGACTTGCATGTTTATTCTCAGTGACAAACCTCTCAAAAATATCTGACATTTCCAAAATAGTTGAAAAATGGTTGACTAAGAAACTGCTCTAGAAATACAGCTAGCATGGTATTTTTTTTCTCCAGGCTACTCCTAGATAAGGAAAGGTTCACTTGTTCATCAGTTATGAAAGTTATTGCCCAGTTCCAACCTCGACATCATGATTTTCATTTTCAGTATGTGTGTGGCAGTTACGCTAGTGTAAGACTGCATGCTTTGCATTTCAGCAATAAACAAATGATGTAGCAGACCTTCATCTACACATAAAATGCATGGAGCCTTGTTTCTTTGAGGGTTTCTCTAAGAACTGGAGGCAAATGAAAAATGCCAACAGAAAGTTCTTTGACAGTAGACCAAGATGATGCTTATGAAAAGAAGAATGCAAATTGAAGAATAGGTTAATTAGATAATGTCATCAGGTCATTATGTCAGTCTTCAGTTTTAGAATGCATCTGAAGGTCCTGTAGCTCCTGAAAGACCTAACTGTGCTGCAGAAAGCAAAGAAATGCCCATAAATCTTGTTCCATGTTCTGTCTGTGGGAAGGTGGCAGCTCATTGTGTCGAAACATGGTATGACTGTATTTTGCTAAGTGTCCATGGCCTTTAGATTGTCTGTATATCTCTTAATTATCATAGTTTTCCCAGAAAAAGATGGAGTTTGCCTGAGAAATCACCACAGTGCCTTGATATGTGCAGATTTCTTTTTTGCTGTACTACTTCAAAATATAATGTACATTTTTTGAATGAAAAAGATGAAATAAGTTTAATTTTGATTTTCAGTACTTTCAAATATTTTTAAAAATGAGACCTTAAAATGGGAAGTATTTTGTCATGGCAAGATCACTATATTCAGAAAACTTCACAAATAATTTTTAGATGTTTTAAAGTTTTCTTTAAACAAGAGAATTTAAAAAGAATTTAGTAAAGTGCCCATGAATCTGCAAAATACTTTTTAAGGGGAATCTGCATTTTTGTAGAATAGAGTTTTGGTTTTTTAAAAAAAAAGAAATTCTTGCTTTGTACAATTCTAATGATACTGGTTTCCTGTTGGCTATTTAAATCTGCTATGACTGCACTGGAATTTATTATATTCTGTATGTTCGAATCTGTAAAACTAGAAGATTGCAGCAGATGAAATAGCATTATTATTTGGCAGAGGAAACATTGGGATGCACTAACAACATGAAATTACTTATCATTTACCACTAACACAAAACATTTATTTGCAAATGAATGTAGAAATAGACCTACTTTATCCATGAATGATTCCTCTTAAGAATTATGCCTTTTATCTTAATTTCCTCATCTTGCTATTTCTCACACAGAAATCCTTTCCTTTGCCCTTATCACTAGTCAGGTCTTAAAACTACTTTCATCAGTAATAGTGAACATTAGACTTAATCACCATAGTGCTAAAGGAGGAAGATTTCATTTCAAAATGGAAATTTGTATGTACAAAAGCTGGGATTTATTGTCTGTGTGTTCATGGCAGAAAAATTACCCTCTGTACTGTTGCCCTTTGCAAGTTAGACTTCTACTTATATATCATCTGCTAACTTCTGGCAAAGAAGAAGATTCTGAATTGAAGGTCCATAACCAGAACAAGAAAATTAAGAAGTTGAAGGGTTTCTGAGAGCTGATACAGATCATCTTGAAAATATTTGTTGCTCTTCCTAGTTGTAGTAGACCTTTTATACAGAACTGCAATAAAACCTGTGGTATGTCAAAGGCAGCAAATATGCCTGTGTGCAAAGAATGAGTCTCCTTCCTCCCACCTGCTCCAAGAATCTGTTACGGTTCGTAGATGCTTTCCTTATTTGCTTTCTCTTTGGGCTGTCCTGAGGTTTGAGAAGGTGCAAAATATAAGCTCTGGTTTAAAGGAGACTGGTAAAAAAAGGGCTGTGACAATGTAAGACATTTTAAAGTGGTTGTGTGTTTGTAACAATCTAGTAACTATTGCCTTTTTCTTGAAGCAGCTCATTAGCAGTTTAACAATTTGTGAAATACGTATAGCTGCATATTTAACCGATATGTTAAATTCTGGAGAAATAAGAGCACTTAGCTAACTAAGGACAAAATTACATGAGAGAAAGTAGCAAAACAGAAAAATAATGAGCGCTTAGTATTGCAGAATCTGCTGGTTGAATAAGGGTAAGAAGAATAGTTATATAATCGCTCTTTCAGTGCTGCAGAGCATACCAAGCGTTTGCCTTTTTGACGCCTTACTTGACTGTGTTGTAGTGTAAGAACTGCTTTTTCAGGAGTGGGATGATGACAGTAATTAGTCCTTCCCTGGGTTCTGTGGAACTAAAAGTGTTGCACACCTGAGTTTTTTTCAGACAAAACATTTAGGGAAATATATGCTTTTGAAACTATTTGCCTTTTAATCAGTAAGTGTGTGGTTAATCTTTGCAATAAATGGCATTTGAACTACTGGGCTTTGTTTCCTTATCTGTTTATTTTGCATTTGTGAAACAGATGTGTTAGGATTGTGTGTTCTGAACTTCTAAATTATCCCATATGTCAGTGCTATTTGGAGGAGAAATAACCTTAGTGTTGGCATTTCGTGATGCTGGAGGAAGGGCCCTTAGAATTATATGTTGTAGGCAGATCTGATGAGGTATAAAGTTACATAAGACACCTTCAATATGACAAGCTGTGTTCTCAGTTGCTCACAACTTTGGGTTGGTAAACTCTGCCTTGTACTTTGTGGGATGTGTTCAGCCAAATGTTTTGGAAAATGAGTTTTAGTAAAAGATGTGCTTCGTTCATTCTGAAAACAATTCTGGAGAAAAAAGGATGGATTTTTCATGGCAATTTTTGGCATCTCCAAATTTTGAGGCATGGTTTTGAAATGGCTGCCGTGTGCCCCCAAATCCATGAGACGCTGTTCTGATTATTCATATAGAAACATCCCCGGCATTCCTGACAGCTATATGAAACTGCATTGGTTTTTTTTCCATTTTATGTGTTCAAAAGCAATAGATACGACATCCAGAAATGCTACTCAAGAATTAAATTTGGAAGGTGAAAGTAGTGAAAAATAATAAGGAGCAGAATTTAGCTTGCCTTAATTCTTAAGTCCACTTCTTATTAGTCGTATGCTATTCTTACCTGCAGTTCCTGCCTCAGTCTGTGAATAGATGGAAGAAAACTTCGTAAAAAATTGCATGAGAAAGAAAACTTTATCCTTATGATTTTTATGCAGTATTACCAGGAAAAGTCAGGCATAACTGTGAAGTTATATTTCTTTGCACATAATTTATTATACAGTGCATGTAATTTGTTATGCAGTACAGCTGTCTTCTAGGCTGTAATATTTGTCCTTTCAAAAGGTTGCCACTATTTTCCTTCTTTAAAAAATAATGTTTGTGAGTGTGGTGACAAATATTTGCCTAAGAAAAATAATCCATTACTGTCTGTAGTTTATACAGTGGTGGTTGTCTTCTCCAGAAGGGAGGCAGAAATTAATCAACGTAGCACTGAGAGCTTCAGTGCCTCACTGGGGAAGCTGTTCCTATTTTTTCATTTGCCCCAAGCGCCAGTTTGTGCAACATCTTCGGCCCCGTCTTGTGTGGCTTCAGCAAGAGTTAGTGCTGATCACTGCATGTGTTTCGCTCCATACGGTTTCCAGTGGCTTTTTGGGCTGAAAGCAAAGAAATGGTTATTTAGGGAAATGGGCAGAGGGGCCATATGCTTGTTTCTCTCTCTCGAATTGCTTGCATCAGGCACACAATGTCCTTGAACTTAATGTGGCCTTTGTGCTTTAAGATGTATAGGATTCAGTGGCAGCAAAAAAAGTTGTGATCAAACCATCTGTTTTAAGGGATTTATGGATTTGTTACTGGGGCTGTGGGCGTGTCTGCATTGCACACCGCAGTGTTTAGACCCAGGCTTTTCACCTGAGCTTGGCTTTTTTCGTTAGCTGGGATGTCTCCATGTTGCAGCCCAGTGGACAGTGTGAACATCCCATGAACTGTGTGTAGGTCTCAGCAGCTTGGAGAGGCTGTGTCTGAGACAGCCGAGGCAGCACTGGATGAATTAGACACACTTTACTTTCTAACCAGTGCTGGGAGTGTCAGGTGCACTTGCCTGGTAGCAAGGGTTAAGTGAATTTAACACAGGAAGGAGTTGAAAGTGAGCTTTTTTTAAATTAATTTATATATTTTTTGGTTTTTGGTAAATAATGAACATCGGTCAAACTGGTCCGAAAGAGTTCACTCCCAAAGTCTGGCTACTGAGCTCCCTCCCTACCTGTTGGTGCTGTCGGGGGTCTGGTGTGGAGATGGGCTGCCACAGGGGCCAGGCTGGCTCCCCCCCCCCCCCCCCCCAAAAAAAAAAAAAAAAAGCAAAACTCATCAGTGGTGATTAGAGCTGCTGCTTGTCAGCACGCGAAGGAAAGAGCTACAGTTCATCACTCACACTGTCATGAGAAGCCACAGAAAAGTAATTAGCAGGTAAAATGTCTATTAATACCTCCCATCACCTTTCGTTCGAACACCCACTGACAAGCTATTACTGTGTGTGGCTTAGCTTCATCAAGTTGGTGTTTTGTGATTGCTGGAGATGACTCCATTAGCGGCATTTCTGGGGAGGGGGGTGTCTCTGAAGAGCCCCTTGTTCTCTGGCTTCTGGTGGAGAAAGTACATACGCAGACTTGCTTCGCTTCCAGTAATCTCTGTGAGGATGCAGAGATTTTTCTGTGGTTCTTCCAGCGACAGTAAATTTATTTTGGCTAACGAAACCGTAACTTGTGTTGGTGCCGACTAAATACAGAGTGGGAAAAACCACAGAGTTGTCTCCTTTGCCTGCAATTATCTTTTTACATTGCTTGAAAATAAATGCATTGTTTTGCTAAGAAAGCTATTGTTAATAGTGTATTATCACATACAAATTATGATTAAACTTGGCAGTTATTATTTGAGCAAGCTTTTTTCCCAGGATTAGAACATGCAACTTTTTGTTTGTTTTTAATGTAGGCCAGAGATAGTAGTAATAAACAAAGTGGGGATTTTGTTAGCTTGGCTGCTGTTTTAGGATCCTTCTACTTGAGGACTTTAATAAACACAGCTGTCCAAAAATATATTCTGCCTGATATTTATCTCTGTATTTTACATCTCTGGATATATCTGGCTCAGATTATGGGTGGAGGCTTTACTGAAATCAGTGCTATTCCTAATACAACACTAAATTTTATATAGGTTAGATGTTAAGTGTGTCATTTCTTTATGTTAAAGAAAACACACACTTTTTTAGAATACATGTGAAAATACACTACATATTTCAACATTATATTTTCCTCTCTACTTGTCTGCCAATGAAAAAAAGGCATCTGAAAAAGAATGAGATGTTAACTTCCAGCTGCTAAGCTTGCACTGGAGCCGCTTTTCTAAGGAAGCATATATATACAAATGTACCCTCTTTATTTTTCAAATGCCTTTTTGCTATGTCTGTAGCGATCCATACTGCGAGTTTTGTTATTATTGATTCTTTACATTATCAGACCCCAAGCCCTGCGAGTTGCCTGGGTGCCCAGCATGGTGGGCACGACTGCGTGGTGGGCAAACACTGTCCTGTCTAAACAGACCAGGTGCAGGCTGGGGGGTGGAAAAAAGAGACGTGAAGTAACTCCAGTGCTGCCAAACCCAGTCTGTGGGGCGCCCTGAAGGCAGCGTGGGAGCGTGCCCCAGGCAAGACTGGGCACGCAGCAGCCCTGCTTGCTCCTTCCCGGTGCCCCCTCTCCCCTTGTTGGCAGAGGAAACTCGTTTTGGTGCAAATGAGTTAGGTTTCCTTCACCTCTCCTTTCCGCCATGGCAGGGGTGGGTTTGGGGGTGACTCGGTGCGGGAGCGGATGGAGGACTCGCCTCCCCACTCTCACGCGGTGTGAAGCGGGGTGCATCCCTGGGACCTGAGGGAAAATGAGGTGACATATGCGAGTGGGAATGTGAATAAAATAGTTCTTAAACAGGGGAATGCAGTTGCACTGAGGAGAAACTCCAACGGGCAAAAAAAGTGATAGCAGACAGGGGAAAAAAAGAGAGGGCCACATAGTGAAGGCCCAGGCAGCTGCAGGTCGGTCCTGTTTTGGCTGGAAATGAGATTCGTGACACGAGGGGCCGCGGGGGTGATAATTGCTGCCTCCCTGGGCACGTTGTCTTTGGTGCTGTGGAGCTCACCTCACACACGTAATGCAGCACAGAGCAAGACCTGTGATTCCGGATTAAACTTAAAATGCAGGTTCTGTGCAAAAAACATTTTTAAAACTGAGACACGCAGGTTTTGAAGAGATTGAGAGATTGAGAGGTATAGTGTCCATGTTAATTACAAAATTCAACATTTCTGTATATTAAAAACAAAGAGGCCTTATAAACAAACCTATGGCAAACCTGCAGTTTGTAATCTTTCCCCTCTATGTTTGGGGACGAGAGCGATCTGGTAAAAGTGTGTTGCGCAGGTGTTGTGGGGTTTGTTTGAGGCAGGTTTTCTGTTTGCTTGACTCTTTGAAACCCTTTTGTTGGGTTTGCTCAAGGCAAGCTGATCTGCAGGAAATGTTGCAGGGTGTAGCTTTCTTTAAGAGTATCTTCCTTTTGTTTTGTTCCTGGCTAATTTTGCCAAATTGAGCTTAATGCTTAAGAAATATGATCAAATAAGGCTCTCATCATACTCTCTCAGCCCCTGGAACACAGCAAATTACAGCAAAACAAATTTATTTTTATCTGATGTTTCTCTCTCTTATTTGGATGAATTTAATAAGTAATTAGTTATGAGCCATTTAATGCATAACAAAATATGTTTTACTTTTCCATCCTAATCTATTGCTTTCTTCCTGTAATTTTTTATTTATAGCCTAAATTTATCTGTTGTAGAATTGCTATAGGATCTTTACATGGTGGAAAAGTCATCGTTAAGCATGATGGCAAAGGACAGCACCTACACAGCGACTGTTCGGCTGATAAACTTAACCTTAAAGCCCTCATTGGCTTAAAAATGTATGTTCTCAGTAGAGATTTTTTTAAATGCGACCTTAGCATATGTTCCCTTTTCCCTCAGGCGTGTTCCCTGCTGGGGAAGGGTGACCATTGCTGTTTTGGTGGATCCACATTAAGCATGTTCAGTTTGCAAGTGCGAGGAGGCTCTGGCTGGGGGATGGGAGACAAGCCACACGCTGAAGTCTCCTTGCCACAATATTCCAGCGTTTTTTTGGGAGCAGAAGTTGCAGAAGGCCTGGGAGCTGGCCGTTACCAGGGCTTACCTCAGTGTAGTCTTCTGGAGTCCCAGCATAGTTAAAGAGGAGACAAGTTTATTTAGTAGACCATTCTGATTAAGAGCATGACAGCTGCTGTAAACTCTCATTTTTTTCCCCTGTTGCTTACAGAAAAAAGACTAAGGTAAATAAGCTTCAGCAGTCTTGAGTTGGCATTGATGAATCTCCCTTCTCCCATCTCTTGTCCTTGAGGACTGGTTAGTGTGGGGCCAAAGCCAGGTGTCTGGCGCGAGGGCTGGTGCGGTCAGGGAGGTGTCCATAGGAAGTCGATTTTTCTGTGTGCACCTGAGCTGCAGGGGTGCTTTCTGCATCCCACTTCTTCATCATTTGTGGTAGAGAGTGGCCCACCTTCAATAGCAAGTGGCCCTTTTCATAGTCATCAGAGGAAGTTGTGAGCGCTCTGAATTATGACCCCGTGATGCAGTTAAGGCAAGGAGCACCTTCTGCAGCCCTGCCTTACCCCTTACAGGAGTAATAAGCTCAAGTCTATATGCTTGCTTATTGCTTTACAAAGGGAAGGGAAAATCTCTTTTGAACTAACTCTTCACTATTATTCGTAGCATTTGTGAGGGAAAAGAAATCTATTCTAGAAATAACAGATCGCGATGGCACTGTAATATATTATAATTGAATGTTAAATCAGTGCATTCTCAAGTGCAGTTTCTGCAACATTTGTATAGTTGAAGGATTTCCAAGTACCATTTGTTAATATTGCTGCATAATTATTTCTGTCTCTGCTACATAGCTGAGGACCATAATTTAAGCTTAAGGGGTTGACTGTTAAAGCAAAGTTTAGAGCTTGGCTTTAAAAGGGCAACATAGGCACTGTGCAGAGGAGTGCTGTATGCTCTCGTCTGTGATTCAGCTTGTCTTTTGCTGTTAAGAAGAATAAGAAGAAGTTACAGAACGTGCTTCCTTCACTGAAACAAACAAAAATAATTTGGTGCTACACTGTGTCCATACTGTATACTTGTGCTGGTTGTGAGCCCTCTTTTCTTAGGTGAGCTTAGAAATTGGTGCGAGTTATGTGCATGAGGATGGGTCCATAATCATCAGATCTACTGAGAGAACCATCACATCTACTGAGAGGGATGTGCTGCTTTTAATACCAGTCTTTCAGAGCAGGATTTTTTTCATACTGAGTTGTTCTTCTCAATGCACTTAAAACCAGCTTAGAGTCAGTCATAATTTTGCTCTTCTTTTGTTCTATTTTTATGCACTTTAGAAACAGAACATGCCATACATTTAAAAAATAATGAGTAGGTGTATTTCTACCGTAATTATTAGGAATGGTTAAGTTTTGAAGCAGAAGAGCAATCTTGCTGTTTCTCAGTACTTCATGTTGAGCTGCAGAGTTAACTTTCTTTTCTTTGTCTTTTTTTTATGCAGAACTATGGTTTGGAAACAGAAAATCTAAAAACCCTTTCTCACAAACTGAATGCATCTGCCAAAAATCTGCAGAACTTCATAACTGGGAGGAGGAGGAGTGGTCACTATGATGGACGGACCAGCCGCAAATTGCCAAATGACTTTCTGACATCAGTAGTGGATCTGATTGGAGCAGCTAAAAGTCTGCTGGCTTGGTTGGACAGGTAAAATCTCCCAAATGTGTCACAGGTTAGCAGTTCATGCACATGCACAAAACAAAAACTCTTTGCAAAATGTTATTTAGGCAATGAAATGGAAGCAGAATCCATTTATAAATTCTGAGGGAAAGTTTCTAGCAAGTTTTTCATGTTACTTGAACTACCAGCATACAGTTCAGACAGCATTCAGTACCGTATTTTTAAATGCTCTGCAACCCTACACATATCTGGAAACACAATAAAGCAACAGGATGACATCATTAAAATATATGTGTGCTTTCTATTAATATTGAACAACACTTTGGCCAACATAACTCAGATTCATTGCTCTGATATAATTAAATTTACAGAACTGTGATTGTATTTTTTGTTATACTGATGTTAACATATACTTCCACTGTGTATGTGTGTAAACATGTATGTTGCAGTTTAGGTTTATTAAATTGTAATGGAGTATCTCTTAAACTGTAGATGCATCTGGAACTAGATTATATTTCTGCCTGTATTACCTAGCAAATATGTTTGACGAGGACTTTACTTTTCTCCTTTACTATATCAACGTTGACCTTTTCTAATGATAGCAATAGTAATATTCAGGTATTTAAGATGATCACTGAAACTCAAGTGGTTAAAATTAGTATATCTCTATTTCTTTATAAAATGCATCTTCACAGCGCATTTTTATCAGCAAATATAAATTGCTTACCCTGATTTGAAAGTTTGTCTTTTTTTATTTTGTATCTAGCAGCTAAAATTATGTTCAAAGTATGAGTTCTGTGTAATTCTTAGAATTCAACAGACTTGTTTGGATTTACTGCTTTGGGTTTCACTTTGTTTCATTTTCATGAGGAAAGTTGGTTTCTAATCCGTAAATGATCTCCATGTGAAAGGTTTAGGTGAGGCATGAATTGTTTCTATTTCTTAAGCTGAACTGTAAATCCTCTTTTGTTCAACAGACTGCAGCTGCCACTGCCTCTTCCTCTCTCCTCTCTTTCTAGCCCTCCCTTAAGTGTCAAAACATGAATATCTAAAGTTACAGGCCAAAATTTCTGTTTAGACAGTTAATATTAGATATGCAGAGGATCGATATACTCTCATGGAAAGAGCTTGGTACTGAAACTTGAAAAGCTGGGAATATATTTTTATCTCTGCCCATAGCTTGTTGTTACTTAAGACCTGTGAGCCTTACTTTTTCGCCATGTAGTTCATTTTTGGCAGAGAGCAGCCTGGGTTTTGAAACAAAAGGAATAATAGAAAAATATCTTCTTCTGCATAGGCAGATCAGTGTTTTGCCAGTTCTTTCCACTTAGAAATAAGCTTGATTGATTGTTTTCTCATCTGACTTGTGGATAATGTGGATAAATCTTAATTAAGAAGCTGAGTATTAGTATGAGATTTTTTTGCATGGAGTCTGATATTAACAAGTAAACCTTCACAGGTACATATGTTTAGCACATTGAAAAGCAAGTTATGTGTTTTGGTATCTTAATACAAATTTAGTAGTCGAACTTCAGAACAAAAGTGATTGTTGATTTTAGGAATCATTTACATGTTATTATATACCACTACTGGCATATGTTCTTCCAGAGACGTTAAAATGGTGTTGCCTGTCTCCTGACACTTTTTTTTTTCCAAATTATAACATGGGATCATAGTGGAAACACATGAACCTCTCACATTTTTTCTCTGGAGGTCTGGTCAAATAATTGAATAATAAAATAGGAATTAAATAGAAGTATCTGCATCTGAGCACTAATGTGTCACTGTGGTACTGCAAACTGGGCCCAAACTATGTACTGTTAGTATTAAAAGACAAATCGAGCCTGGAAAACATGTTTGTAGCTCAAAAGTGTGTGGAGAATTACCCATTGCTAAAATTATTTTTATAAAGACAGCTGTAGTATATCTGTCAGAGATAATCAGATGGCAGACTTTAACATTGGTGGGGGAAGATCTCTAAAATCATTTTAAAAAACATGTATATCCATTCTATTCTCAGGAAAATGCATGACTTTTGCCTTTTCTGAAATGATGGCTCATCAGCCCCGGGAGTTCCAGGGAGTTAAAAATGAGAGCAGCCAAAGTGGGAGTCTGCTTTTAAAAATGTTGTCTTTGGTGCCCAAATAAGGCTTCCTAGAAGTAATATTTTAATTTCATTTAGATTTCTGGGAATGTCCTTCTGAACATATGTGGCTTAAACACGTGGTTGTGGCAAATGTTTTTTGTAACATTTTAAGACTTTTCTGATTTATGAGGGTGGTTTTTTTGGCTAGGTCTGTTCTTTCCTCTTTGTGAAGTCCGCAAGTTGGGATGAAGGCAGGCTAATGACTATATTTTTTTCTGGACGTGGGAACATCTGGAGATCAATAGGATTCTGCTTATTATATTCCTTCTTTGCAGCTATTAGGGCCGCTAGGGGGAGATAGAAAGATTTTTAAAGTAAAATATTGAAAGCCAGGAACATGAATTTCATTTTATTCTACACAGTCCTTAGTGTTAAAACTGGACCCAAACCTTAATTTTTTGGCTGGTTCCTAACACCAGTTCCATTTTGGGGTGTGACAGAGGGGAGAGAAAATCATTAGGAGGAAGAATGTGGCTATTAGGGTTATCCACTCCATTGTAACATCCATGGTAGGTTACTCCTGTGCAGTCTTTTTCAGGTCACATCTGGAAAAAACAGCTGCAGCAGCTCCAACTTGCCTAAAGTGCAATGATATGTTTCTTATGTGAAGGGGCTGGTGATGACTCCATACAGCTTGTGCTTCCCTTGCTGCTCTAGTGAGCTTTCTTTTTCTGGTGTTTCCATAGGATGCTCACATCCTACATGAGGTCTATAGGGACCTCCCTAGGCCAGGCCCAATTATCAAAAGAGTGTGAGAGCTGTGATTTGCTGGGCTACTGCCATTGCAACTCTTGGAATTACACTGTGCAGGGCAGACACAGGGATACGTTCTTTTTTCCAGGTCTCTGCCTGGAACAGTCCTACTTTTAGCTGTATGTCAGAGCATGACTTTTCGGTGAAAATTAGGGTAGCTTTTTTGCCAAATTTTAAAAGTCATCTGGTTTAACTTCATTAACTTCATTAACTGGAAATTTTAGTAGAGATTTCTAGCTGTTTTCTAAATAGTTTGGCTGATGATTTTTTAGGAGCATAAAAGAGCTCCTCAATAAAGATGTCTGGTAAAGAAGCTGTCATCACGCTGCTAGATTATGCCCTTATAATTTTTAGACTAATTTTAACTTCCCATTACTGTCTTGACCAATGAAACCTTTTCATTTCTTCCAGAAGACCTCTGAAAAAGTTTTCACTTAATAATGTTTTATGTTATGCTCTTTCACTGGTCTTCAAATTCCTCCAAGCCAGTTTTCTTGCTAAATTTGTGCTGTCTTGAAAAACTATAGGAATCTTTTCTGAAGGTATGGTGCATTTCTACTTGACACATTACTTGGATCTTAAGTTGATGAAAAGCTATGCTTCAGGCTGCCAGCAGTGAACTACTTATCTGATATTCAAAACAACTTGACACCTAAATGTCTCTAGTGATGTTTTGCAAGAATAACAGAATAATGTATATAGTTATCCACTTGTTCCAGACTTTCATTTAGACTGTAGGGGTTAGTTTCAGCCTTTATTCCAGTAATTCTTGAAACTTGTATTCTTTGGATTAGTGACATGTAGAATATGGACATGGTCATAGTGGAATATATGACATGGTTCTGAATCCTTTTTCTTTTTTGATGTGGTGGGTTCCTGGACATTCTTCTGTCTTTTATAGGGCTGATGCACTCCATCGTGGAGATGAAACCTCAGTGCTTTCTGCACTGTGTGCTTATTTGCTGAGATTACGTATAGCAGTTCTCCTAAATGTGTTTCTCACACTTTGAATGACAGCGAGAATACACACAACCTTACCTTCAAGTTGAGAGAACTCATTTTATGCAAAAATTATTATTTGTTGTAAATAGAGGTGGGAGTCAAATATTGTTAAACAATCTGGTCAAACAGAGCAGTCTGATCAAACAAACTCTGCTTTATACTCCTGACCATAAAGTGTGTTAAGTAATATATAACCTGGAGGCCAAGCAGCAAATGTAATGAGTACAAATCTCCATCTTACATATTTTTATTGTGTTGTTCAAGAGTAGATTGTCAAAGATCTAGGAAAACTGGAATGTCAGCAGTCAAGAAAGCACAGCTGAATGGAAAATAAACTGAATAGTTGAAGAAAACCAGTGGAAGGAATAAAGAAAAGACATATTTGAAAAATGCGTGCAGATTTACTGGCAATAAAAATTGATGAGAAAAGTTGTGTGTCCCTCAAGCTAAACATAAACTTAAGGTGTACCAGAGGTATATATTGTCCATCTGGGGCTTTCTTGAACTGAAAGCACCATGAACTCAATCAGGACTTTGAGAATCAAACTACTTGTTTTCATCTTTAACAAATTGTGTTAGGATTTCCTACTTGTATCTTCAGTGATACCTGTGAAAACTTCAGTTTTTGTCCTGAGGCAAATGTGAACTTAAAAGCAGTGATGTCATGGCGATCTCAGAAAAAGCTTCAGAGCTCCAAGTTTAGGGGGTTTAGCAATGCTCACAACTAACTAGTTAAGACACAGCCAGCTCTTGTACTCTGCTTGCATCTGCTTTCTTTCCTACCAACTTGCTACTACCTATTGGTTGCAACTGAAATCATGATGAGTCTCGTGACTGAAGGGCGCTCAGATTCATCAAAGACTTTTTCTCCTGCTACCTGCCAGACCATCTGACTGACAGAGAGGAGGCTGGATTTTCGTCAGAAGTCAGCACCATGTTGAGCATGTCAGAGGCTGCTGCAAAGTGAAGGCATCTGTGGGAACGAAAGCATCTTTTACACATCCTTTAAGCAACCGTTTTTTCTCCTCGAGTCTCACTGTACATCACATTCCAGTGTAAATACATTCATACGTTATATGAATATATTTTCCATGCATGGGAGAGCTAGATTTAAAACGTAGAGCTCATTACTTTAGCTCTAACCAGGAGGAATTATAATACTCCTTGTGGAAGAGGAGTGATCCTGAGGGATCCTGACCCAGAGTGACATTTGGTGGCAGCTGCGTGAGCCTTGTCTCTTCCCATCTTGTCTCGTTCCCCTGCCAGCATCACTGCTTGTAACACCTGGCCGCTCAGCTTGCGTTGCTTCTGTTGGCACCTTCTCCCGTGTTGCAGTCTGATGCAGTCTCGTCGTTCCTCTCCACGATGTTCGTGTCTCCTTTGCAAGCTGACAGCTCTGGGAACCCGCGTATGCCCCACTGGTTGCAAAGCGAGGCAGCGGACTGAGCAAGGAAATCTTCCCAGGTGACTTGTGCTTCTGCCTGCTCGGTGGTGCCGGGGCTGTTCTCTGGAGCACGGACTCCTTTTCGCTTACATCCTGTGCAGTCATGAGAAGAATGTTTTTGGCTCTTTGCAAATGGTGGTGATACCTGTGTAAACTATAAATCTGTTTGGAGACTAGGACTAGGGAAGGGCTGGTTGTTCTTAGGGCTTTGATGGAGCCCTCATTAAAGACACATCCAATATAATGCTGTAGCTTATTTTTCAATTAAAAATTTAAGAAAATGTCATCAACATTCCACGAGATAACTACTACAAGATTTTATGTCTGTTTTTGTGTCACAGATTTTAATGGCCGTGATTTAGGATTTATCAGGGAACATTGGATTTTTTTAGCATGCTGTTTGACTCAGCCATCTGTGTGGGCAGTGATTCAATACGTCTCTCACGGCAACTCTCTTGAATCCTGTTTTTTACCCTAGGACTACCCTATTTTGGAAATAAAAAAATTAAACTGCTGCTAGAGATTACAGTGAAGTCTAAGTAATGGGACAAAGGTATCTTGTGGAGATAGATTTTTTTTTAATTATTTCAGTCTTTCAGTTCTGTGCTCAGAGAAGAATTAGCAGGCTGACAAATATGCACCAGCCTGATTAATTTAACACTGCTATCTAGAGTCCGATACATGAGCAAAATGGAACAAGAAGATAGAAATTGTTGGCCACATAAAAAGTATGGGTCAAATTGCTGACAGTAGTAACACAGTGTAGAATTCCAGAGTAAAAGGCCTTTCTGGCAAGTCTAAGTCAACTTTTAGGGGATCAGCTAGGCCTTCACGAAACAGCAGGGTGTAATCCTTTGTCTTTGAACCCCAGGTAAGCAAGTCATTTTAATGTTCAGCAAAGGACTTCTACGTATACTTAAATCCTATTCATTAAGGCTCAGGTCTGTGCCTAAAGATGGGGACTTTGGGATGCTTTGGTGGGTAACTTTGGACAGCAGAAGGGGACCTCTGAGCCCTACCGCGGACTGTGTGAATTTACTTGGTGGTCCTCCAGCAAAGTAACAGAAGAGTGCAGCCTGTAACAGTGGAAACACTCCCGTTCATATATGTGAACAATCCTAGGTGCTCAGCTGCAGGACACTGGAGCTTATATGTGCTTTCTGTGAAAGTACTGTGGTAGCAAAACACATTTCCCACTAAAAAAAGGAGTCTCCCTCTTTTCACCATGGTGACGTACACAATGCACACATTTTCTTACACTAGGGGTAAACTTTCTTCAGTTGGATTTCTTTGTCTCATTGTTTTCAGTGAATGAGCCTTGGCGGTGTTTATTGGGTGACTATTCTGTAGTTGGAAGTAAAGAGGAGCATTCACTGGAAGAATTTTATGCTCCCATGTTTGCAAGCCTGTAACTTCTCATTTTCAAGGGATGTGTTACTAGATTAAAATCTGCTTTATAAAGGACTCTATACAGCCACATTAGCTATGCTTGGTTATTGCTTTTCCTGACAGGATAGATCTGGTTTGCACACAAGATGGGGGGAAAACAAATGAAAACCCAAACAAAAAAACAAATCAAAGAGTTCAGTGGCTCTTTACTTACCACACAAATAATCCACTTTCTGTCAACTGGTTTTCAGTCTTCAGCCTGTGAATCTTGTGTTTTCTTTCTATACTTCCCTTTATGCTTGTGTGAGTGGGATGCCAAACCTGTCAGTAAATGCTGGCTAAGAGTGCAATGGCACTTACCATGTTAGTGCTACTGGAACAGCTGTAAATGCTTAACAGAACACTCATTCAAAGGGTTCCTTTATTCAGTGTGAATTTCACTGCATTCCTCCCTGATAGGACATAAAACAGTTCCATTAGAAACACAAATAATATGTTTGTTGCATGGAGAGCCCAGAGCCATGAATCTCAGATGGATGCTGGCACAAAAATATTTGCCACAATACTGTCTGTTCAGAATTGTATTTGTTTGGGCTGAAAGTGCTACCTTTGAAAACTGAGTTATATTACTCATTGGGTTATCTCTCTCTGTAGAAGAATTTTGAGTATTATGTTTAGACAAACTTCTGTGAATATGTTTTCCCTTGTTAGGATGCTGAAGTAAGAATAACACTGTTTTTCATCCCCTCACAATATCTGTTGTTATAAAATAGCTCAGTATGACAGCGAGTAGTGAAAGACGATTAGCATTTTTGGAGCGGTAATGCTTTTACAAACGGCAGTCTGTATTTGTCCAAATCGCAAATCTTTTAATGAGAAATAGTTATTTCTGAATTTTTAATATCATTTTTCCCTAACCAAATGTTATAGAATAAGACAGATGAGACTTAAGCATATGATTCTGAAAGTGTTGGTAGTCTAGAAATACCAAGCATCTCCTTTACAATATATACCTTTTTAATATTTGGGAAAGATTTTCCTGCATGTGCAATGACTAATTTTGTGTATTAATAGCTGTTGAATAGCATTATTTCTTATCAGTAGAACAGCAATATGTGAGGGAATTAGCTGTCATGTAGCTGGCTTTTCTACCAGTCCTTAAAAGTGTCTTTATTAATTAATTCATTGGATTAATTTATTACTTTTTTTTATCCTAAAAGATGCTGATACTGCTAATGATTTTATTAAGGTCTCCATTCAAAAAAAAGTGTGTGTGTGAGTGTGTTTAAAAAATACATATATTTATATTTGTGTGTATGTGTGTTACAGCCTGCCTCACGCACATAAGCTTATTTATATTTCATATTTCAAGGTCTTTTATCTCAAACACCAGTTAAAAAAAAAAAAACAGCAACCAGAAGCTCCATGGCATCTGGCTATAGGGAAACCTTGTTTTCTATACATTAGGGCCTTGAAGTCGATTGACTTTAATGTTTAAAAAAAATGTAAGCAGTTTGTTTTCCTGTGAGTGAGATCATTAGAAAGGACTTCTTCATCTCCCTGGAGTCTGTGGTATCTAACAAGGTGCAGGTTCACAGTATGGGTTCGCATAGTGGGAAGTGTAAGAGGCTCCCTCTTCTCCAAGTGCATACGTGGTCGCAAAACATGTACGAACTTTATTATGTTTGAAACCTTCTCACCACTCATCTGTCAAACTGGTTTGAAATGGCTAATCGGTTCAAATGTTGGAAAAGAGCAGGAGGGAGGAGAGGTAAGAACAAGGGCAAAGCCACCTTCCACATGTGTGCACAAGCATTGCACAAATCTTGTTCCCTTAAGAAATAAGGCCAGAAGGGGATGCCAAAGTGTAGAAAGGAGAAGTAAGGCAAGGTCTGGAGGAGGAGATGAATGGAAAGAGTATGTGGTCAGGTAGCTGCACGGTGGACTAATACAGGTTTTTCGTGTGGGTGTTGCAAAGGAAGAGGTTGGGGAGGTTTTGAAGGAAGAAAAAAGTAATTGCAGGAGAAACTGGGTCAGAAGGGTTCCATGAACAGGGAAACATATGTGGAAAAAGTCTTGGAAATGACTGTGAGAGAGGCAAAAGAAGGGGATACTGAGGTCAGCGTCCCAGCAGGAAGTGGGGCAACACAGTCCAAGACAGCTCCTTAGCTCCTGTGCAGCTGAAGAAGCACTGAGCACGCATTTTGAAAATTGCACATGTTCTCAGGGACTTTGCTTCGCTGGAGCTGTACGAGACAGCTGAGAGCTGAAGGCCTGAGGGACTGAGAGAAAGGCGACTTTGAAAGAAAAGAGTAGAGATTGGAAGTTGATTTGGAAGAATTGGCTCAGCCAAGCATAGGAATGAATTTTTAAAAAGTTGAGGGAAGTGGTCTAATTCCTCAAGGAATGCTGTTTACTTGGCTTATTTTTGATGGATTGAGAAGGAAGGTATTGCAGCAGCCAGTTGAAAAGGTACAATATATGTAAGTTTTACTTGCAGTTATGTGTATGTTGCCTCATCTGTTCACAGCTGCAATAATACTGTACTATATTCAAATTACACATTTTACTATCAGTGGCTATTTTATTAACACATGGGACTTTTTGTTGAATTGGTGTTTCACAGCATGCTCATTATGAAATCCGATCAGTGATCCTATAATGAGGTTTCTGTTGATGTTTTGGTAGAAAGTGCTGACATGTTGCTATGCTAAGTCTTGCTAAAACCTCACAGTTGAAAGTGAGGCTTGGGATGTAGTACCAAAATACATTTCCTTTGGCAGTACAGCTATTTTAAGAAGCCTTTGTCCTTACAGTTTCCCCGGCCGCTCATGCAGTCGTGTCTGTACAGCCATCTGTGGAGTTGTGCATGCAGACTGGACGATTGAAATGATCTGAACTGGGGCGGGGGAAGTACGGGAATTTCTGTTTTACTGGTCTGATTTACAGCATGACTCCATGGAGGTGTTGGTGCAAAGTGATGTGAGGGAATTGGTTTATAAGCTGCAAAGACCTGCAGGGGGGGGCAGCTCAGGGACTCCTTGTATTTTCTCCGGGAGCAAAACTCGTGTTACATGGACCTGTCACCTTATCCATCCAAGTCATGAGGCATTTTTGAAAATATTAAATATTAGTTATTGATTTTAGTAGACTTTGCCTCTTGCTGCCACCCTTGCTGCCAGCTTCATGTGGTGTTTTCAGCAAGTTTTCAATGTTACAGTTCAGTGTAACAAAAATGAGTAATGTTTCAGTCCTTTTGCTTGTTCTTTAATGTCAACCAAGTTTATTTGGGGCATTTCTAACATTCATTAGGAGCAATGATGGTAAAAATGTCATTACTTTCCTCATGAACCGTGAAACCAAACTAAATTGTAAAAGTATGAAGGAAGATCATGCAGTATTAGAAGCCAAAGCCTACCATGAGATTTTGTTTAGAGAAATGCTGGAGGCTTTGAAATGTCAAATAAATTCCAGTTGTGTAATTTGAAGATCAAATTGTATTAACACCCATACTTAAAGTAAAATAATACCATTTGCTGGCTTGATTTCATTCATTTTAAATACTAACGAATTCATAAGTGAAAATGACCTTTTAATTCAAGGTTTCAGGTGTGTTTCATAATCTCAACAGTTACAGTTTTGAAGGGAAAAATATCAATTTCATCTTAGTTCTTGGCTAAAGTACTTTTTAACACAATTATAGTTCATAACCAAGCAGTTCAGTTAACTTTTATCCTTTAATAAGTTCACACGTCTCCCGAAATTCAGTAAAACTCTGTGTGTGTGTCTGTGAGTAGGCCTGGTACAGTATGCATCTCCCGTGCACGTGTCATGTAGTGCATAAAACTTGCACTTTAAATTGTGATTATAACCCTGTGTCAAATAGTTTTTGTCAGGCACCTTTTGGACCTTACTGACATGCTATCTGTGGCAACCTCACTGTTGGGCTGCTTTTAGGTTTCCTAAACTTTACCTAGCTTCCAGTTTCTGTAGTCTTATTTTAAAGAGAATGAACTGCTCTTTTCCCTACATAATATGGACAGAAAGTATGTATTGTTGCATGAGGTACCACATCAAGTTGAGGTGCTTACTCAAGTCTGATGGCTTTAAAGTTCATTTTGTCTTGTGAATCATCAGGGCAGCACTGACAAGGAAAGGGAGCATTAGGAAAACCAGGGGAGATAGAGAAGTCCACATAGGCTTACTAATGGACAGTTCCAAATCTGCTGATACTAACATTTCAGTAATTCTGCATATGGAAGAAAATGTTGAAACCTGTTACAAACCAGCTGAACTATATTTGGAGTTACCATTCAGACATGTTTATAACTGAATTCTTTGTACTGGCAGCTTGTCTTTAGGTTTCAGTGAAGAAGGTGTAATATCAGTCGTCACTGTAAAACTCTTAAAGGCACATATAAATATGTATGCTCTCGGATGTGATGGAGGAAGGCAGCTGGGGAAGGGTCTTGGCACCCACCTTAATTTAAATACCACCAATTTTATAGTATTGTTGAAGAGGTCTTGGCGCCCCGGATGATCTACTGACAGCTTGTTCAGATATTACAATCCTTGCAGTGCTTTGCAATGTATTTTATTAGCTCGAGTGATAAGAGAGAAAACAAACAAGCTTCTAGGCAGACAGGCATTTAAAACATTTTGACATGAAGTTTTAAGATGTCGAATGCATGTAGGTGACCTTTTTAAATGCTGGATTACACTTCCCTTTCACTAAGCCCTTCTGATTTTAGCACAGTCTAGTGGGATGTTAGGTTGTGCCTCCAGTTTAGCCTTTGCAGCTGCTTCTGAGTGTTCATCCCTCTCTGGTTCGAAACGCTTTTCTCCCCTTTGGCTAAAAGTTTTACTTCCTCTAAGTCCCTCCAGTAATTTCACCAGATATTAGGTCAGGTCCCAGGAATCCCAGTGAATCAGCCAAATGCTTTTCTGAGCTGATTCATATCTGGGCACCGCTCACGTCACGCATAGAAGGAGTACCTGTGCTTGCCTTTGCCAGGGTGTTTGAAAACCGCTGCAGAAGGCAAGGTAGGCTTGTCTGGGGGAGGGAGGGCTGTCCAGAAGTAAACTGCAAGGCTGTGAGAAGAGGGTGCTTTTATAAATGAGACTTCTTGAAGAAGAACTTTGAAAACTCTACAAAACCAAGAAGGGTTGAGCATTTCCTAGGAATATATATTCTGTATTTTACAATTCTAGTAGTAGATTTTGGATATTTTTTGTGTGCTTTTACTATCTCTAGACAGAAATCACTATTAAAGCACTATGTGTACTAAATGCATTATTCACCAGTGAAGAAAGTGCAAATATGCCAGTGCTATTCAACACTTTTTTGCCTTCTCTTTTTTTTTTTTAGATCACCTTTTGCTGCTGTGACAGATTACTCAGTAACAAGAAATAATGTCATACAGCTCTGTCTGGAACTAACAACAATTGTACAACAGGTATGAGACCATCTGTTTATAAACCTAATTAGTTTCTTCTTGCCTAATAGTAAATGGCCAGTCACTTGTTCACACAATTTTGTGCTACTCGTTGTCTATATCATTTTCTAACATAAAGTAGGGGATACTAGTGTTTAATAAATGCTTTATAAAAATTCTGCATCCTGTTTTTATAGTGCTTGTTCGGACTGTGCTGAGTATATGCTTCTGCATGTCTCAGTACTGAAATTCATCTTGGATTCTCTAGTCTAATATCATCACTATAAATTTGCAAAATCTCTTTGATAATTTGCTTATCTAATTTCTTATATTTTGTCAATAACTTTTAATTAACTGTCTAGCTCAAAAGGTCTGTATGTATTGGAGTTTGGTTGTCTACTCTTTCATGCAGTTCATTATCATCTAGGCTTTTGTAAAGACGACACGTGTCACCATGAGGCTAAAATATAGACAGACATTTTTGTACAGTCCACCTTCAAGAAAGCCAGAAGCAGGTACTGAGAAGCACTTGCTAAATGGGCTTCATTTGGGAGTGCTGTCTAGAGACCCTTCCCCATCCATTTTATTGCATCTCTGTATGTGGGCTGGATCTGTCTCTGTTTTTGCCTGTTGTTCTGGTAAAAGTGGAAAGTCTTTTTTGTTGCAAGTTCAAACTAATGTTGATACCAACTGCATTAGAATTAACCTAGGAAATTAAAATAGTCCTATTCAACTGAGCATTGTCTTGTACCCTGATGCAAACGTTTCAGAGATCCATCCTATTATTCTCCAGTATTGTTATAATTAAAAGGATGGCAATCAGTTGTTTTCAAATTTCTTTTGATTTGAGTATATCAGCTCAATTAATAACTTCATGTGTTATCTAGGTTTGTAGTGTTTGGAGATCAGCTATGAATGACCATTCTACAGGGAAATTTGAATTAGTTTTAGACTATCAAGAGAATCTGCACCATTTTATCTAGAAGTGTTTTTGTTTGTTGAAAATGCTAACCTGAAGGCTGCTTTTTTTGACAGTTATGATAACTACCTAGGGGATAAATGGCATGAGGGATTAGAAAATAAATCCTGTGTTTTGGGGGGATTTAATAAATGAAAAGAGAGCTTTCACTGCTCCTGGATATTTTACCCATTGTGGATTGTTGCTGGTTTGCTTTTGTATTGTTTTATTTGTATGAATATCTGGTGCTCTTTACTTCTAATTAGAGCACAGCAAGTCCGACAGAGTTCAGTTTGAATAAAAAGAAAAAAAAAAAAAAAAGATTGCATAAGCTAATGGACCTGGCAATTCATGTTTGAGGGGTTTTGAGACTGGGGTTAGAAACTTTAGGGCTTGTTTACAGTTCAAGCAGTTCAATCCCCAATGAAAAGAGTCAGAGCTATCATTCTTCTTCAGTGCAACCTGCTATATTTCTTGCTGGTGATAGTGATCTATCTACAATCAATAATAATCATAATAATGAGAGAAGAATGGAGAAAAATGAAGAAAGTGGGCTAGGTAGGAGTAATGAGGAGATCATCACACGCATCAATCCAATCTGAGCAATGTTAAACTTCTCGTGTGGCCTCTTGACATGACTTTATTTGATGATACTCTCCGTCTTGTGCAAGAAGTGTATGTTTTGTTGACCCTCTCACAAATCTGTACAATGCCAAAGATCAGTTCGATTTGTATTCCTCCTGTGTTGGAGAAGAGCAGTACTGCTAGTCCCTGTGTGCTCAAATTCGGGAAATATAAGTTTCTTGTTTTTCTTTATTATTATTATTATTATATCGTTTTCCCCCAATTATGTTCATGTATTTTGAGGTAAAGGTGGATAGTGGACTATTGCCTCCCCACCGTTCACACAGCCTTTTTGCCTCCCGTGCCCAGGGCCAGGGAGTGCCCCAGCCCCGTTCTGCCATCCTGCGCTCCCAGCCAAGCTTCTTGCTGCCACTTGGCCACCAGCTGTGATAGATGTGCAAGTGCTGGTGGCTGCGGAAGAAGAGTTTGGGCCTTTTGTTTTTTTGACTGGCTTCTGTATTGTGTGTGCTTTTATTTGCTGTTTTACGCTCATTGTACTGTGAGAAGGGGTCAGTACTCTGAAAGGAGGCGTGTAGGGCATACCTGCCCCTTTGCTGGCTGTTCATTTTCTGTCGATGTGAGGGGAAGAGCCCTCTGCTCCATTTTCACCTATCCAGTGCTAATTAGAAAGTGGGTAAAATATCAATGACTGCAGTATCCTCCCAGGAATTAGCTCAATATCAGTTTGTTTTCTTTCAAATCCCGCCTTATCCATGATACCTCTAGTTTGTCTATGGTCTTTGAAAAATGTACACAGAGAATGATTTACCTGTGTGAATGAGAGCAACTATTATTATTTAATATCTTGGGAGAAGTCTTATCTTCACCAAAACTGACATGATTCCCCAGTCTAGAAGCGGTTCAGTACATGAATCCATACTTTGAAGTCAAAAGGAGTTTGTGCCTAAATTTAAGCATGTTCTGAAATTGAATTGGGCTGTACTCAGAAGAATGATAATGAAAAATTCCATTACTAGTCCCAAACACATGTGGTTTGATCTCTACTTAAAACAAATGCATTCCATCATAGCACTTCAAAACGTCTTCACTGAGCTTTTATTTTATATGATCATTGAACACACCGACAATTCTCATTGTGCTTTCTTTACGCTTTACATTGAATATCTCAATGTCACCTTATCAGGTATTTTTCCATCTCAGAATCCCTTTTTGTTCATATATGAAGTATTTTATAGTGCTTCACTAATTTATAATAATTTATGATTTAATTAATAAAGAATTTTTTTTGGTTTATAAAAGACCTAGAGAGAGCGATGTTATAATTTGCTTATGTAATACTAGCTGCAGATTTTATAATGCCTAATGATGTATTAAAAACGTCAACATACGATCTTCGTTTTCTTACATTTTTGACTTTTTTAACAGAGTCATACAATTTAAAAATAGAACTCTACTATTTACTTCAGTTACTGAGTACTGGGAGGTTTCAAAATTTTTTGTGTTGTTTGCTTACAACCAATCTTCAGATTTATTGAATAAAAAATGTTCTTTATTCAAGATGGGAGAAAAGCTAAAATTAAGCTGACTTGCTTGTATTATTTTGCAGGTTTTGAGGCTAATTGTAATGTCAGTATTTCTTCATAGGATTAAGTTTTCTTTCCCTTTTATCAGTACTAAATGGATAATGGACTAAAAATTGGCAGAAAATTGCTCTCTCTTATAAGTATGAAATCTAGGAAAATCTGTTGTATTTCTGTGCTTTAACCTTTAAATAATTAGAAAAGTTGGAGTTATAATTCCCACCTAGAGACAGGCTTTGCAATATATTGCAGCATAGTGCATATGTTATATTTTAAGTGTTTCATTTTCTGTTTGTGTTGCACATTGCCCAGGACCCAGCTGACAGATGAGTGTCTGGTGGGTACTTGCCATTGCAAGTTGACCCCTCAGAGCAGTGCAAGTTATTATTGTAACCTGCTTTGCGTTGATACTAATCATCTGCTTTTATGCAGCTGTTTTATTTTGGCTTAGGGATTTTTTCCCCGCCCTTAGGACTTTAGGGTATTGTTTCATAGGCGCTTCCTGCAGGTTTTCACTCTTAATATTCCATTCTCCTTGCTGATGGCTTATTTAATTCAAGGCTTGTGTTCTCGTTTCATTTTTATAATCAAATCCCCCCCTACAGCGTAACAGAGGAAAAAAAAAAAGATTTAAGTAACAAAAACATGAGACTATCATGATATTTGCTACCGTTTCCCTGTGCTCTTAGCTCACATGCTATCTCCCTTTCTCCCCTACACCTACCCATACACTTAGCATGTCCCCTTAGGAACAGGGGTTTGAGCATTATCTGTGCTCTCTGTTTGCACCGCACCGAGTAAAAAGCACCCGTTCTTTTTCAATGATAAAAGATAGGCATTATAATGATATGCGTTCATGGTTTTTGAGGTTGTTTTGGGTTGGGTTTTTTTTTTTTTTTTTGGTTCATACATGAATTTAGATTTGTGTCGGTGGAATTGTACGAATTGCAAATACACATAAGGAAGAATGTGAGTGCCTGTTTGTCTTTACGAAGTTAATGGACGTCTTGCTAACTGCATTGGTCATAATGTTCAGCTTCAGATGGTGCCTGGACCTTGTTATGTTCAAGTATGTTTGCTTTGTTTTGTTTTTCAAAAAGGCAGCAGTAGCTACAATGATAGCTGGAAGAAGCAAAAGATTTATTGCTTGCTTAGGGAATCCGTATCTAGCTTTTATCATCATTCTCACTGCTGTTATCGTAAGAAACCCATTAAGATTCCAGTAAGGAAACTTTCTTTTGGGGGATTAAAATCATGGAAATCTTGGGAATATCTGAAAAGTCTAATTTTATATTGTCTTCAGATTTATAAGTTATCAGACATTTGAAGAAAGCTTTACCACTAAACACCAGGGCTCTTACAATTCCTCTTTAGTCTAGCAGCACTCGAGTTTCTCACTTTCGCTGATCACCTTCACAATGATTTGCTGTGATTTTTTTCAGTTTATCTCACAGCCTTAATGTCTTGAGGGATTTGCTCAGCAAGATGCTCCAGCTCTAGCATACCTGTAGGCCTATATACACTCCTTTTTGAAAGCTTCCCTGCAATTCATTCTCTGCCTAAATCTCTTTTTGAAGAGGGTGGTAGCTTACTGCCTTTGTAACAGGCGTGGGGATGGAGACCAGTCACTTGGCAGACATGGATTTAGCTTGCACTGTTGTCACAGGATATATTCATGACTTCATCCCTCTCACAGTGACGTTGAGAGGTAAACTCATATTTCAGGTTACATGGAGCAAGAATCTGGGTGCTGCAGTTTGGGAGGCGGCAGCCAGGGTGGAAAATAAGTAGGAAAAAACAACCCCCCCCCAAAAAAAAGAAAACTAAAGAACTCTGCCTGGACGTAGAAGTAGCTAGGGCTTTAAACTGAAAGCCCGAATACAGAGCACATCCAGAAGTGCCCTGTGTGCTGGCTCAGCTCAGTGGTTTGAAGCTTGGTCCCCATTTAAAGGTGCTCGTGGTTCCCAGAAGTAGGTGTCCACATGCTCTGAGCCCCTGCAAAGTTGCTTCCCGTACGGGGGCAGTAATCGCTGTTGGGCTTCCAGCCGTTGTTGTCTTTTAGAAAAAAGGTCATGAAGAGGATCACAAATTACTTCTCGAGTAGTGCAGTATTTTTCTGAGACACTGGAGGTCTAAGTGATGTGTTTTAAGCAGTGTTAGTCATCTTCGCATTTTTTATAACCAAATGGCTGCAGCGTTGTGCTGAATGTTTCAAATATTAAGCCTCACTGAGAAAATAGATGTAGGCTAATTTTCCAATTAAAAGGAGAAAAAGGGAATTTACTCTCTTAGACACTCCACCCTCCCAACACAGGGTCCAAATGCATGCTAGAGAATGATTCTATTAATTTTCTTAGGGCAACATCAAATACATGCATGCAGAGGAATAATAAATATCCTTAGGAGTAGTAATATTGTTACAAAGTATCTTACATATAATCTTTTCTATCACAATCCCTCACTTTTGTTTTTAAGTCCTGGTTATTAAGGACTTTGAGGACTTGCTAAATATAGCTTTAAAACTTTGAAAGTAAGGTAATGCTAGATAGATAATTATTTCTCAGGTATTCTTAGCTAATAAAGTGGTGCTTTAATAGTTTAATGGTGTGAATGTTTGATTGGGTGCTCCTTAAAGCTGCTTTGCACGTCCCAATTGTTGATATTTTCAAAGCAAGATGTGTTTGATTGAAATTAAGTTATATATTAAATTTTAAATTTTTAATTTAAACTTTAAGAGTTCTTTCTTCCACTTCATCTTCATTATCAGATGCTCCCAGGAAAATCTTTCTTATCCTCTTTTGGTAAACAATCACCCTTAAAAAAATTTTTTTTAGAAAGATTTGTCATGGAGAGGAAGCCATATTCTTGGAATTTAAGATATATATCTATAGTGCAGCATTTTATAAAATGCCCCATTTCTAATAAGTGCACAGGTGTGTTGGTAGGTAAATAAGTGTGTTTAAAAGTTAAAAATGGAATGAAGAAGTCCCACACAAAAAAATACCCAGGCAATGTCTACCTCTAGTACATGAAACTCAAATGATATTTATATGAGGAATTTGTAACTCATTGAGAACAGTAATGACAGAAATTTAGAGTGACCTTGAATCCTGCAACTGCTGATCTTATGCAAGATTTTCTGTTGCAGAAGGTTCAAAGCGGTGCTCAGATGTACGGGTGTTTCAGGATACGTATTATGCTATGTGGCTGTTTTCTTCACATTTAGAAGTCAATGTATAATGTATAAGGTACAATAGAAGTTAAAGGATTGTTGGAAATATGAAACTGGCTTTTGTTTACAAAAAGCAATATCTAAGCAGCTTGAATTCATGCTGCTTAGCAATGTTTTCCTCTTGTTGAAAACAGAGTAGCTTATTTCTGCATAGCACATTTTAGAGAAAATTTCGTAATTTAATGTGATGTAAAAAGTGCCTGAGGTGCTTAACATAGATGACTTTTTCTGATTCTGATAGTTTATTTCTGCTATTTTTCTGTACTTTTTTTCTTGAAGTGGGTTACTTGTAGGTATATTACCATCTTTAGAGTTAGGTTTTGGAGTCCTTTTTGAAGTGGGATTGGGCACTAAGTAACTCAAAAGTTAAAGCATTAATAGTCTGTAAGAATATGCACCACTGCTAAAAAATATTTCATGCCTCATGTGTTGTCATTGAGAAATACGCTGTAAAGAGTTTTTTCCTAAACTTTTGTAGTCTGTGATTTGACATTTTCAAAGTAGCTTATGAATTCACTGTATGCTTTAATAAAACCCCACCCCCTGGAGTCCTGTGAATTTGTGACCTTTGTTTTCTTTTTGATTCTTATGGAAAGCAGTCTCTTTTCCTCATGCTTGGAAGGAAAAGAAAAAAAAAGAAAAGGAAAATATGATTGTTGAACAAATAAGAAGCTTAGTGACCAGAAAGCAAAAAAGGGGTTGATGTTGGTCTGCTTTTTTTTGTTTTTCTTCCAGATTAATGATTGGCAACTTCAGAACATGGGGAGAAATGAAAAACAAAGCAGGATAGTTTGAGGAAAGAAGAGGACACCTTTTGATGGAATATATTCTGGGAAACCAATGTAGCTATTAGACTTTGCCAAGAAAAGGAGCCCAAGTGGGTCAAGGTAGTAGTGAAAGAGCCAGGGGCTGCTTGGGTTAATGGATCCACGCAATGGGAAGCACTACAAGAAAGTAGCAGAAAAGCCATGAGAACTCAGATTAAATGTAGACAGAGGCCAAAAATGTGTTCTGATGTCTGATATGTTTCTTTTAAATAAAACCCATGGGTATTTTTTTTCTCAGAGTGACCATGTGGTGGCTGTGTCAGTGCCTGCTGAGTGGCATCACAGATCCTATTTAGATGGAGGCAGACAGAGAATATGTGCCATGCTTTCTGCCCTGCTCTTCATAAATGCTAGATTTTATCACTAACGACATTGGTGATATTAGTCATCCCAGTTAGAAGTGAAGACTGAGACTTTGGAAGCTCTGATTTCGCTCTCCCGTGACAGTGTCGTCTTTGTATCTGGTGTAGGGAAGCAGGATTTCAGCTTCAGTGTGGTGAATTGTGTGTTGCTAGGTAGCTAGTGGAAGCTTTGAGCAAGAAAAAAGTGCAAGGTCAAGCTTTTTTCAGGAAGGTAGTATGTGAGCTGTATTTGTGTTTGTTTGCTGAAATCCGTTAAAGAACTGAAATTCCTCAAGAATTTCAGAAGATTCAGTATGAAATGTTCAAGTGATAGCTGAAATGCTGTCTACCTAAACATCATTATTTTTTCTCAAGTTCAACTGATTTTATTTCCTCCGTGGCAGAATATCCACCTAGGCACTATATGCATCAGGAAGTGTTTTGCTGCAATTGTCTTTTATAAATCAGAATGATTATCAAAGACAATAGCAAAGAAAAAACAAAGGTAGAAAATTGAGAAGTTATTTACTTTTAAGTAGCCTTGGAAGTGACATGGGAAACTTGAGAACTGGCATAACAGACTTACATTACTGCAAACTATATTTTGCGTGTCAGTAATAAAAGATTTAGTTTTGGATGTCTGACAGTAATTTTTCTGGAGTAGGGGAGTGGGGAAAGCAGTGTTTTGGGTTTGGTTTTTCTCCTTTGGGTGGAACATTCTTGCCTCATTTCCAGGCTCCCGTCCGTTGTGGTGGAATTTTTTTACCTACTAACTGAGAAAGTCTACATAGAGAAATCACCTTAAGAGCTGAAATTCAGTGTAGACCCTTAAGCATGTAGAATACCTCAAGATATGGGCAAGTACCAGTGTGATTTTTGTCAGCGCAGAAATACTTGCTGTGATTTCTGGCCTAAAAGTATACCCACTCATTTTAGAAATACTGTATCAAGGAGTGTTACTTTCTATATGCAAAGTAGGAACTGAGATGTGACCAGATGCCAAAGGAAAGCAAGATAGGTCCTTTGCAGTAAGGAGGGTAGAAATACCTGGAAATGGAAAATGACTTCAGAAAGGTAGAAGAACAGCATTTAGTGTACCCATTGCATCTTTACTGATCCAGAGAGCAATTTTTTCTCAGTAGTTGTTTGGTCTGTGGGTGATTTATGTAAGTTGTGTTAAATTTTTACATGAAGAATTCTGTTACTATGGTGATAGCTGCCACTCCATACAGATTGTTTAAATAATATTAAAGCAATTCTTTGTACTCTGTAAGCTGGGTAATTGCTATTAGTTTGTACACAAGGGTTGTGACCTTAAAGAGAATTGCAGTTTCATTGAATATTCAAGGAAAGGCTCCAGACTTTTAGAAGCGTGTTAGCTTGTGTAGGTTGCATAGGAAATGTCTTTTTTATGTAGCATTTATTTAATAGCTGACATATTTTTCACAATGGAGAATTTTTCTCTTCCCTTAGTATCTTAAACAGTGTGTGCTCACTGCTCTGTTTTCTCCCATCTCCATAGGCTCTTACGTGTGTTTCTGCTGGGGGAGGACAGAGTGGGTTGCTTCACGTATATGGATGAACCCTGGCTGAAATATATAGGCGGTAGGAGCAATAATAGTGTGAAGTTGCCATAGAGGCTGTGTCAAGAAGCTGCAGGGATTGAATAACTGTAGCATAAGTGGAGAAGGAAGGCAGTATTTCTGCACAGCAGTGGGAAGCAAATCGACAGGATTTGTGTGGGAAGCGAAGAGGAGTTGAAAATGGCACCCAGGTTGTGAGCTCGTGGGACAGAAGGTGGTGGAGCTGTTGACAGAGACAGGGGAAGGAGGGGGACGCAGGCAGAAACGTGATTTCAGCTTTTCAGCATGCTGCGTTCGGGCTGGTGGCGTATATCCAGGAGGAGACTCGGAGCTGCGAATGTGAACAGAAGGGACGAGAGAGCTGTGAATCATCAGTGCAGGGATGGTAATTAAAGCAGCAGGATCCTCGAAGGCTGCCGAGCAGTAGGGAATGGGTTGCAGAAGAGGGGAGAGCTGAGGACAGAGCATCCCGGGCCCGCAGTGGGCTGAGGGAGGAGGCGCAGCCTCGACGGGAGACTCTCCAGGAGCAGTTCGGTGGGAAGACAGTTAGGGAAAGCACACGTTCTGGGAAGGCAGCTTATAAATAACGTGGGCATTTTTAACAATTACTGTGTAATTAAAAAAATTCATTTTGTATGGCAGCAGCCAAGGATTGCCTATACAGCTTAACAAAAGCCTTGCTATTGCATTGTAGGTATTTGCATTTTTATTTGCTTTCCCTTAGAAAAGAAAAGGGTATTTGCCCTTCCTCTGCAGCCCTGTCTTTCTTCCATACATTTATAATTGCCGGCATCCCCAAGGCCCATACCTTTTTCTCCCAAAGCCCCGCTAGGCCTCTTTGACTCAGAGACATGGTAAACCACCACACCAGGAAGCCTCTGACTGTGTCATGCTCCTAGTCCTTCACCTGTTGGCAGAGGAGAGTGTTATCTGCTTGCCAGTTTTTGTAGCTTTGGGGGTATTTAAGAGTTTTTAGCTTTGGGGTTTTTTTTTTTGGAGAGGATGGGTTTGAACAGATCTGCCAATTTGTGTTTTATTATTCCAGTAATTACTCAGGTGTACCTGTAAATCACAGTCCGGGCAGTGGAGTTCCCTAACATCCTTCAGTTTTCTAATCATTTTCCACAGCCAGTTTTATAGTGACCAAGTTTATTGCTTCAAAACTCTGATTGTTTAATTCTGTTGTCAGCTGCATTAGATGTGTTTTCCATGCACTTTCCATGCATTTAAGTAGTGAAAGACTGAACTGATTGCATCTATCTTGTCTTTGTACCTATGTGGAAATCATGTGCCATTGTCTTGCTAGGCAAAAAGCGACAAAGAGTAATAATAAATGAAGCCCCAGAGTGTCTTTTTTTTTTCATGTTTTGGCAAAGCTTTAGACTTTGTCATCATTATTGTTTTAAAGAACATTGCTGTTGTTTGTGAGAATCTTTATTTAAGATTTCAGCCTCTGTCTTGTAGCTCTCTTGCCATAGTTAAATTGGGCATAATTCAAACAAAATGAGCCTTCCTAGAGCCAATGACACAAATTGCCTTGAGCCAGTGACACTTGATGAAGCTCAGAGAGGACTTCCTGAAGCCGGAACAACTCATTTTTGGGGTTACAGTGCTGAGGATGAAGAGGCAAGGAGTTACGGCCTGAGCCTTCTCGATTTAATTATTTTTTATTGTTGCTAAGTAGCAATGCTGACAGACCATCCATTTGACATACTGGTATTAAAGGATTCAGTTACAGTTTTAATCAATTTGAGAAGCAAAGGGATTTAAAGGATAGCTTGGCTTATTTCCAACAAATGGCTACATTACTCAAGAGCAATTTTGTACCAAAGGTTTGGCAATGCATGAGAGTCTGAGTCTTCTTTCAGCAATAATGTAATTCATTATTTTTGTTACAAATAGAGAACTGGAGTTACGTAGTTTAGAACATTTTGCGTGACTTTTGAGTAATGGTGACAGCAATTCTATGAGACATCTGTTTTTAAGCACTGCATAAAATCTAGTTGTTGTCCTCTTATAACTAGACATAGAAGATGTGTGGAATTGCTCATGAAAGATGCATTTCCCAAGCAATTTCACCATTTTAAAAATTATGTTCCAAAGCTTGCGTACATTTTATCAGCTAAAGACAGGTAAAAAGAGTGCTACATACACAAACACACGCATGTAAATAGCCTTCATGTATATTCAGTTGGACTGCAAAGAAAAACAAACAAAAAAAAACAGTGAGGAAGCTCCACCATAGACAGCCCGAAAGCTGCCTAGAGATCGAACGCTCTCGTGACAAGCTCTTGTCCTTGCAAATTGCTCCAGTTGACTCCAGCACGGTAGCGTGGTGCAGCCTGCTTTTGAGCAATGCTGATGGTGTGTGAATTCACGAAGGATATCTTTTGGCTAACATGTTACCTGAGAATCAGGAGATATGGATTTTGTTCTTGGCAACCATGTAACCTGCTTATGAATCAGTTCTGCCTAGATTTCCTTGCCTTGGAGGAAAAAGTAAATTTGCATGACTAAATACATGAACAAATAAAGCATTCCACTAAGAAAGTACGGGAAAAGAAGCCTTAGCCCTCTCTTGAGCACTCTCATCTAAGGATTACTAGGGACCCTGAAATGCTGGTTTATCTTGTGTGTTTTTAAGCAATTAGTAGGCATAATTCTGCAATTCTCCCTTCTGGTATCACCTATTTGTATGTATCTTATTTTCTGAGGTTGTGTAACTTTACTCTGAAGTTAAATCATAGAGTTGATAGGAACTTCACACTGCCAAAAAGAGTAGAGTGCATCAGCTGCCTAGAAAATGAGGCAAAACCACAAACAATAATGGTAATAGTAATAATAAGGTTGTTAGGTTTCAAGATTATAGCCTGTAAGTACCCCGAGAGGAGAAGTCTTTGACAGGTAATTGCAATAGGTAATTTGACAGGTTGCCAACTCAGATGTGTAAACCAGAACATATATATGCAGAAATAGAAGTGTTTTCTGTTGAATATTATCCTGTATTTATTGTTCTGGGGAACTTCAAGAATATTTTTTTTCCTGTGGCATATATGAGCAGTAGGATGAATTGACGGTCCTTCTAGATCTCAGTATTTCACATTCTGAGTTGGGAGTTAATCAACTCTGGTGCAAACAAAAGGACCAAAGAGTAAAAAAAAAATGTCGTTGTCATTAGCTAACCTGCTTCCCACTCCTGTGAGATGCTAAGATGGGTGTTTAAAATGAAGGCAACAACAGTGAGGGCGAAAGCAAATGAACTGGAAAAGTAAAGCATCATAAGCATTGTTTTGGGAAAATCAAATCCACAAATATTTGTATTTTATGTATGTTACCTCACATGTGAAATGTTCTAGCTGTGTCCGAGGATTGGCTGGGACGTATACATCTGACAGCATTGTCACCATTCGGTGCTGCTCTCTAATTCAACACATCTGATTTTAAATGGCTTTGATAATTATTACTTATGACACTATGCTAGGATCTTTGCAGATAAAACTTGTAATATTTGTAGAAGTAATGCAGAATTGTGGCTATGAAAGTTAGAAGTGCTGTCTAGGCGATGCCTCTCAGTTGAAGTGTAGCCTAAGTCTTGCTAGTCCTACGCGTAGGTTTTCAAGTTATATTAGGACTGAAAGTGCATCAGCCCTGTCCACACGTGTTGTGGGGTGTTCTTGTTCTTTTCAGCTTCCTCCCTTACTGCTATTTTTCCTTTCCAGTTTTGGACTTATGTCCCCCTGTTGTTGGTATCTCAATATGTTTCCAACTGTCGTCTCTACAGAGGTCACTTTTGCCATTTTTGACGCATGAGGCAGAGCTGGAAAGAGTGACCATGAAAACCTGATGTTAGTAATTAAGTTGTGCCATTGTATTCCCTTTTGTTTCTCTTTCTCTGCTGATGATACTGCCCCCTTTTCTTTGAAATTGCTATTGACCAATTATTTGACTAAATCTTTAGGAAGTATAAATTGGCACAGTGTTTCTAGCACACAGGGGAAAAAGAACCGCTTTTTGTTGCTTTGTAAGCAGTCTGCACTACGGATCTCAGACACCAATATGCGTTTAGAAAACAACCTTCTGCTGCTCGAGCTGGAGTTTTGTTTGCTTGATTAGATGAAGATCAAATAGCCCAGTGTTAGTAATAGCTTGTCAGGGAACACGCATGTGAAGTTCAGAGAATAAAAAGGCAAAGCCAAAAGATCTCCCCCTTTCTCTATATGTGTATTTCAGATCGTGGTAATCACAGTGTCATTTCACTAGGAGACTGGCAAACTGTGACCTTGCGTAGCAGCAAAGCTGGGCTGCAGGCGACAGTCTTGTGTGTACCTGCTTTTCTAAAGTAGGAAAAAGTTGATGTTAAACTTGTATATGATCTGCTTCTTACCCGGTTGCAATTTTTTGACGCTGTGATTGAACAGGTATGGAAGAAGACCTTTCAGCGGTAAGATCCGGGCTCACAGTCTCGGCACGGCAGGAAGAGCTGTTCAGCAGCAGTGGGCGGCATGCTACTGCGAACACAGATTTAGTTCTAAATGTGTAGTTAGTGACTCTTTTTATTGTTCTCAAGTGGTTTAAGCTGTTTTAGTTGAAATGGGTATGAAAAGGCAATAATTGTAAATGGTAAAGGCCCCCAGTAATAAGTATTCAGTTTATCCTTCTACCTAAGGGACGTTTAAAGAGGGTGGGCTCAGTTAACCTCATCACTCGCTTAAAGACAAAGCACAAAGCAGAGGAGTGATTTAAAAAATCTGGGGGGAGAAATAAGGTATTCACTAGGAATGAAAGCGACATGCAGTTTTTGCTCTTGGGATCATTCAGAAGTGATCTTGGCACGCGTCTCTGGGGATGGCTGCAGGAAGTTAAAGCGAGCTCACGACGGCACAGGGATCAGCTTGGTGACCTTTCAGAGGCTCCTTTGAATCCTGCACTCCAGGGCTGCCCTAGGCTATGCTGGCATAGAGCTTTGCATTCCTGCACATCTCACTGAGCTAAGGACTGAATAATGCTTAGTTACTTATGTTACAATGTTTAGGCATTTGTGTATGGAAAGGGTATATTTTGGAATTACTTCTTACCTAGCACGTTAGGTTTGCTCTCCTCCAATTTCTCTGTCCTTCATGTTTTACTGAACTCGAACTGCTATTTTTCCACTTGCCTGAATAGGCAAGATGTAACACCAGCCCCAACAATCAGCAGTGCCATATGTGATGGGCTCATTTAGTGATTTGTCTCCCCAGCCCCTGGGTGTGTGTGTGTTCAGGGGAGAATTTAAGGGTGAAGCCACCAGTGCTCGTACTGTGGTTAGATTGGATGCCTGTGAAGTTTTCCACTTGCTTTACTGTCTTTTGTAGATTCGTTGGTTTGTCAGAAACAACCATGTTTCTTTAGTTTGCTTCATGATGATATGGAACTGTTTCATTTCAAGACTGTAGCAGTGCTTCTCCCTCCCTATTCCCTCATTTCTTGTTTGCAATGAACCTTTACAGCATTGAAAAACCCAGAATCCTTCCTCCCTTAGCAGCAAGAATTATCAGGCAGTATCCTTTTTAAGCTGAATGTTGAACTTGTAGTTATTTCATTCGTACTGTGGAGATTTCACTATGTCTGCTTAGAAGTGCTTCTTTTTTCAATATAAATGTTGCAATCCCTTCCTGCTGTTTTTGCAAACGATTCATAAGAATCCATGCAGAACATAGATGTATCTAGACTGAAAATGTTATATGCCCTCCCACATATAACAATGAAATGTGTGTTTTGCTCCTAAGATTGCAAATACTTCATTGATGTCTGCATATAATTAAACGTGTTAGATTTTCTTTCCGGCTATACTTTTTACATTGGCAAATGTTTCCTGAATGCCAACAGCTGTTATTAGGAAAATACTCCCTAATAAACCTGCTGCTTCTGCATAGGTTTGATTTATATAAAGCTTAAGAACACTTTGGCTTTTCTTAGCCTGAGTAATGCTAGAAGCATTTCATGGATTAGAATTTCATTTTTTAAAACAGTTGTATATACGAAAGTTGTTGCAACTGCAAAAACTGATTACAAAATGAAAGGACTTAAAATATGAAAATTATTCACGTTTTTCAGGTGAGTTATTAGGTAGGATATAAAGCCTCCATTTGGCTGAACTTGCATGAATTACCTACCGTACAGATACAGCATCTGGTGAACTTACAAAAGAGTGGTTCTTTCACCAGTGTTAGCTGTATTTCATGTGCTCTCTGCCTTGCTAGTCCCTGTCTTTCCAGTTCTCTCTATCCACAGAGATTTTGGCCCTTCATTAAAGCTCTCATAGCCCCCAGCTTCCCATCTGGTAGTCTTTCTTACAGAAACTGCCATATATTCTAAATAAAGTCATGCGGTCTCCTACAGGGTGTACATAATATGATGGTCAGGCTCAAGTTTCCTCTGCATTTTTTTATTCCACATTTGGCTTCTCACCCGTTGTGTGGGGTGTTGTACATAGGCGGTGTTTCGCCTTCCCCTTCTTCTTCCCAAGTTTTTCCTTCCCTCCTTTAGTGGGTTGTGCGAATACCAGCAATTGTTTGGCTTACTTTTCTGACTTCCTCTTGCATAACTTTAAATGGAGGATAATTTAGAAGAAATTAGATTAGTTAATCAAAAGTAAAGATGAAATAATGAGGGGGAAAAAGGACATTCTTGTATAGTGGCTTTAAACTTTTTTTTTTTTTTGCAGTGTCTTACGCATTTCTCAGCGGGAGTCTCTCCAGAAGAGTGCATTTCAGGCTGCTGCCCTGTTTTTCAGTGTTCCCTCTGGAAGTAGACCACTTTTCCCCATGGTCAGGGACTGCTGCTTGAAGCCACCTGTCTGGCATACATGCGGCCAGCTGGTATGCCCCAAAAGGGTGTAAAGAGGAGGAAGGTGATCATCTGTCACAAGGAAGGAAGCAATAGCCACAACAATTGGCAAATAGATCAGTACTTCCTTTCTGTGGCGGCCTCCCAACTTGGTTACGTACATTTGAGTTGAGGCAGGGAAATCTTTTGTTTGAGCCTAAAGACTTTCCTGTATGATTTCATTCTTTTTAAATACAAATCTAGGAAGGGTGATTGATTGGATGAATTTAACCTACCTTTTCTGCTTTGCTTTTTCAGGATTGCACAGTGTATGAAACAGAGAATAAAATTCTTCATGTGGTGAGTAGTTTTCTGGATTTCTATTAATAAATATATTTATTATTGAGTACATAGGAATCTGTGTACGTTTTGTGTTTTTTGTATGTAATGCCAATGTGACAGTGAACTAGTCTGGGTGTGACACACTGATGAATATATGGGAATAATTGTGAATAGTTGTTGATGTTACGGAAGCCAAAGTCAGCATCTGAGAAGCAAGGAACTTTGCAAGGGCTTGTGTTTCAGTCTGGTTCAGGTCCATCTGTTATTTGTAGAACATGGTCAGAGGAATGATTTTGCAAAATGGCATTTTATTCTAGAGCGCTGATTGCTAGGCTTCTGTGAAATCATATATATTTATGTTAGTGATATAGTTTCATTTCTACAGCTTTATTCCCCTTAGCATTTTGGAGCCAGTCTCATAACAGGGAAATTAATGCACTGATTTCCTGTTGAATTCTCAGCTGAAATACAGTGGTCTATTCCCAGAATCTGTAGTTTTACTGGATGAGATGGCAAAAACTTGAGCAAGCTTTGTCTGAAAACTACTGAGATGACACAGCACCTAACCTTAAAATATTAAATTGCCTTTCGTGCTGTGGCTGTGGATTAGTGAGTATTAAGTTAACCCTCACCCTGTTTCTAAAAGTTAGATAGGAAGATATTGTTCTTAAGAGTGAGTAATGAATTGATTTAATATAATAATGGAACAGATAATATTTTACATCTCACCTTATTTCACATTTGGGTAGGTTTTGTTATCTAATTTTCATATTACTGAACTTGAGCAGAAAAAAATAGCATTTCTTAGTTTGCAAATGTGAGCTTCCTAGTTAATTTTACTATACATTTTTTTCAGTGCTCCCATATCAAATGCATGGTGAACTGAATTCTGTAAGCTTTTGACACTTTGATTTCACAGTGATGTGGAATAAAAAGTCTCCTTGTATTTTTAAGTTTCACTGACATTTTTTCCCTGTGGGACGCAAAGAATTAGCATTTTTAGTAAGGCTGACGTCATCATCTTTGCTAGGCTGATCTCTGCAAGCATTTAAGTAATGAAGTTTTTAATTGTATAATCTTGGCAAAACTTGAAGTGCTCTAAGTTTGAAATCATTATATATAGCCTAGTTTTGAATACATGCTTGTTTTCTCTGTAGGAGCCAAGGGTTCCAACATCTACTATATTCAATTTATATCATTTACAAAGTAATAAAGAGTATTGTAAAGGGAGCTGGCAATGTTTAAAGCTGGTGCAGCATCAGTTAATGTAGTTTTCAATAGAAAATTCTGAGGAATTTGAGATGGATTAGCTTAAGATAGGTGAATGGACAAATTTGGGATAGGTTTCAAAAGTTACATTATCTTACATCATTCAGACTCGCACAGGCTTCTTGCTTTAATTAAGAGCAACAACTCTGTGGTAACAGGTGGACATTTGTGTTATTGTGGAGAGCTTAATTAGGTTCTATGATTAGTGGTCAGGCCTGCAAGGAAGTGTGAACATGTTGTTAAACTTTTTGCTAAAGCCTAGAATTAAAAATGACAATATGTATCACATTGATTAATTTGGATCAGTTCTGACTGTTGCATTTCCGCTGATGGATAGGAATTCATAAGGTGGAGGCTGACCAAAGCAATCAAAGAAAGAGATAAATCTGTGATTTAACAATTAAAAGTTGAAAGCTGAAACCATCTTTTGAATTTGAAAGAGAATATTTTGTAAGTGCAACTGCAAAGGTTGATGATAAAATTGAAAGAAGTCACAGTTCCTTCTAATTCCTCTCCCCGAAGAGTGAGAAAGGTGTAGTGGCTTTATCTCATTAGACAATCTGAAGAGGAAATAGTCTAAGAGGTAGATAAAAAATGAGGGTAATCCCAAGGGATTATGATATCCTACTGACATCAAGATCTTGAGAGAAATTATTGTAACTGTTATGTCAAATTCTAAAAGATAGGACTTTGGATACTTATTAAATAACAGAATATTTGAATGTGCACACATGCAGAGGAGTATAAGGAATACAAACCAGATCAGAGATGTTCTAGAGGGGGATTAAGAATTTAAAACTCTTCTTATAGAATGTGTATTCAATAAATTTGGAGGTGAATGATAAAAAGAAGGTTCCCTACAAAAAGAATAGTAGTAAGTTTTAAAAAAGGCAAAGAAAGAATCTTGAATGTGAAATGCTGGAAGAAGTAGGACAGATTGGCAGGAGAGGACATATTCACACAGCATGAATATTATAGAGATAGAAAATAAATTTGCTTTTCATAAGTTTCAAGATCAAAATACCAGAAGTCCTTCTTTGACTACATTTCCCATCAGCAAACGATGGCAATTTCTATAGGTAACAGAAGTTATGCATTACTTGTTAGCATGGCTAGCACCATATCCAGCTACCTTTCAGTGGTCATATGCTGATGTGTAGCTGCGTTGGCTGGGATGGGTTCAAGAAAAGCTTGAATTCAAAGCCCTCTGCCCATCCTCTGTCATTTCACCACGTTCTCTACATGATGCAGGAAGCAAGGTTCCTCACAGAAGTGAAAGGCAATGAAGACAGCTGATTAACAATTCCTATCATTAGTCCATGGAAATTCCTGTTGCAAGGCATTGTTCTCAGTAAGGTTTGAAGCCAAATTTTAAAAGATTTAATATCCTTTTACATAAGTAAAAAAAATGCCTACAGCTACAGCAACTAAAATAAATTATATGACAAATATGTCCTGTTATTCTTTAGGACAAAGAAATTTGGCACCTTTGGAGCAGATTGGTAGATCAAAATAGTTGGTGTTGGTCCACATGGGCCTGTAGGTGGTTTGGTGGTTTACTTCCGAGCAGATCGAATCTGTGTCCGGGGTTGAACATCCTCATCATTCACGTGGCTCAGAGTGCTGTTTTGGGTGTGGGTGCCCTTGCTGAGGGGCAGCGCTGTGAGCGCACATGTGGAGCTGCTGCCCTGTTCCCACCAGAGCCAGCCCATTTTGTGCTTGCCCAGCCTAGAGAGCATGGGGGCATGGTCAGGGGACCTAAGACTGCTCTGCTGCTCTGTGTCAAAATGTGGCAATAGGCAACAGCCAAAATTAGCTGATCACTGCTTCTTTGCACTTCCCTCTAAAGCATGATGGAAGCAGTTAGCCACGAAAGGCAAGATCCTCCATTAAGTGACTGGTAGTTGGTTTTAATTCAGTTAGCTAGGAAATAGTTAATGTGTTAGAATTCTAATGATGGTAATTTCTTTGGAGAAGCAAACACACGTTCTTTTTCTTTCCAAGCTCACAGTGTGGGTGTTCATGTGGAGAGACTGCTGAATCACCTTATCCATAGATAATATATTTTAATGTCAATAAACTTATTTTGCTGTTAACTTTTTGGTATCACAGATATGTTTAAAGTAATGGTATTCTGTGAAGATGAAACTCTATAGCTTCAGCCTTTATTTAAAGAAAAAAGTATTTTTGTTTGCTCTTCAAGCAATTGGAGTTTCGAATACCATATAAAAGCCATTTTCATTGTGAGTCACAATATTAGTTTAAGTAGTAAACTACTCTGTATTATTCAGCTAAACACATGAAGCGTATCTAAGGGAAAAAGGTGTTATGGAAAACTGATTAAGTTTTAAAAAAGAAATTACCTACCTCAATTTGTTTATTTCTTCTAAATCAGAGTTGAAAAGTATGTCTTTGGGAAAAATGACTCCTCTACAATTTTCTGCCCTTGAATTGGAAGTGTATTGAAACAATTATTTTAAAGACAACTATATTCCCTAAAGTTTTTCACTGTGAATTCATCGAAACACTAGGTTTCTATGGAATAAGAAGCATAAAACCATACAGGAATAGTAGCTGTGGTTTTTGCTCATTAAAATGTTGATGCTTCTGAAATATTCATGAATACAGAGAAAATGCTTCATATTTCTACCACTTCCAATTTCCCAATACATTTTTTCCCGGTTAGTTTTTGCTCAGTAAGGCATATAACAAATAATATAATAATTGTAAGTGTAATAATATATAAATACCAACAGAAAAAGAATTCCAACAGAAGTAGATGGCAATAGAAAATACTGACTTAAGAAGAAGGTTTAAAATACGGTGTGCCTAAATATGAAATGATAAGCTATTGCTGTGATGCTTACTTTAAAACTGGAAATTAATACACTATTGCTAGTCTATTTTTAGAATCTTTAACTTATGTTGATTTAACTTAAGCTGATAAAGTGTATGGAAAACTGCTCAGCTTAAAAGGGTATCAGTTCTGCTTTTTTCGGTAGTTACGCTAGTGGTTGCAAAAGTCTGAATGGAGCTTCAAAAACCTTGAAGTATAATTCGTTGATCCCATCCAGCTGTTTAAGGCTGTATACGATGGAAGTGTCTAGTTCAGATTAATCCATGTGAAGCAATATAGTATTAAAGTGAGACCAAAGTAAGCAGGAGTAATTATAGAAAGCAGAAGCAGGACACCAGTCAGCTTAATAGTTTTTCACTGAATTTCCCATTTTAATGCTATAAAAAGAGACTGTCTTCCTAAGGAACTTCACTTGCTTAAAAATCCACTGCTTCCCCCTCCAAATATAGTTTTATTGAGTTGGAAAACTGTAGAAAGTAACCTGTAGACTGAAATTAATAATCAAAAGTTTTTGAAAAATGAAGGCTGTATTGCTAAATTAATGAATGAAAAGAATCAAAGGATCAGAATGTTCTCTTTTTGCTAAGAGCCGGGCAGACACTACAGTGATAATAATTCTCTCCTTCCCGCTATATTTGAATATTTGTTGTAAAACTGTAAGATAATTGGTTAGAAATGCATTGTCAGGGGCATCTTTATGATGGTCTCATTTAAAGAGAAAAGCAAAGAAAAAGTAATGATCTGCCTCCTTTCAAGAGTCTATTACCTTGCAAATAGATCATGGCACATTCCTCTCTCTTAGATGCCTTTCGTTTTTGCACCCGAAACAAGACTTAGCTCACTTTGTCTATATACAAACAGAAGCCCAGGCCCAGAGAGCTCTGAGACTGTTGCAGCGACTGAGGTATTCCCTACAGTACAACACACATTTTGGAGCAGAACTAATTGAATAATAATTATTTGGTGTGGGTTAAGCTAACTAGTTAGACTTCATCCTCAATGCTCATGTAGCAGGTTGCTTTGGCTTGGCCAGCCGTAACTGACTGCAAGCACATTTTTTTTTCAAACAAGTTAATCTTTACATTGCCAAGGCATTTCTTCTTACCTTTAGCACTACATATCTGAGTGTCTTATTGCCATCCCTCATCCAAATGACGTGTACGAGGGAACTTGGGGTGGCTAGCGCTCTTCTTGCCCTCAGCCCTGGGAATGTGTTTAAGCCCAGATGTTCCAGTCTTGCAAACATGGGGCAAAATATAAATTTATCTTGGTCACGAGCCTGAGAAAAACTAAGGACAGGAACAAACACAAGTCTGTTTGCTCAACCAGAAATGTTTGGTGACCCTACAACTGAAATTTGTGTTTGTTGGGGAAAACACAGCTTGTGGAGACTTTTGAAGACAGCTGCATCCAAAACTACTTCCACCACGCTGCAGAAGACAGAGGTCATTTTGCCAATATAAATTGAAGTAGCCACAGAGCTGTTTTTTAGTACCAAAACCAGGAAAGATGAAAATCTAATTTAGTTACTTTTATGTCCTTCTTGGCTGAAAGGAGGAACAAGTGTGGAAAATCTTTTAGAAACCAGTACACTACAGTTCAAAAATATAGGTAAGAAACTAGGTATGATCTTTCATTCTTCATGCTCTGGGGCATAAATTAGTTGCCTACTGAGTGAAGGAAAATGTTTCCCCCCTTTGAATTTGTACCAAATAACTAGATGCTCTACAGTGATTTTGTTTCATCCTCCCTTGAATTGTTATCTTTGCACATGAGGGCTGTGGTGTAGCTACGGTCTGCAATTGTAGGTTTGTCACTGACAAAGGCTGGGCATTTTTAATGCCTGCTGATTTTCATAGGAGCAATTGAATGCTCATTCTCCTGTGTGTCTTACTGTATCTGGTGGCTGATATTTGCGTATCATTTTCAGGCCTGTTTCTGCAAATGTATAAATGTGGCACATTGACATTTGGGGATACTTCCTTTAGAAAAATTATTCCTTAGCAGACTTTCATTGCATGTTAAAGAACAGCTACCCCTACTCCTTTGCTGGAATACATCGGTTTGAATTGCTTAAAGATGTATGGTGTCTGGCATAACCATTGCAACTACATTGCTCACACTTTCTGATCGTCAAAGCCACTTCTGAGAACTGTCTCTTACTTGTTAAGTACATTCCTCTGTTTTCCTCAATACAAGCAACAGCCACTGCACATATATTTTTGCAAGGATAATGAGTGGCAGGCATGCTAAGACACACTGTTACTTTGGCTGCTTTCCCCTGCAGCATTAAAATATGGTATTTTCCACATCCTCCTTAATATTCTAAGGCAGAATTTCCCCTTGACTGGTCATCTAACTGTAGTCTTTCGTTATCCTTTATTTTTTCACAGTCTGTTGAGAAGTGCATCTTCTTTCCTGGTGTCAGAACATAGGAAAGGGGCCAATGATAGATCAATTCGCATATCACGCTTTTCTTTTATTTTTGGAAAATACAGATGGGATGCCCAGCCCAGGGCTGAAGAGCATCTATATCCTCTGAATCAATTTTCGACATTTACAAACCTATTTTGTACTGGAAGACCAGCCAGGTGTTTTTAAAATTACATTGCAATAGGGAATCAACAATTATGCAAGTATGATAAAGGATCTTAATCCCATTAACAATGCTTTTGTAATCAGAAATGCAGTTTCACAAAGTACCAAAAGGTAACTACCGTTTGAGGGAAAAGGTATATTGTACTCTCATCAATTTTTAGTGAAACTAATACTTGCCTTTGATACTGCTTGTACTGAATAGGTTAGGCTGAAAAATAATGCATTCATAAATGTTTGGAATAAAATGAGTAGCACAAGTGCTCTGGTTTGTGTGCTTGTACTCCATTCAAATGAACTGAGTAGCCCCTATGCAAAATACTGCTGCAGTTTGAAAGCTCCAGTGAAGTCTGGGGAGCCTAGGGAAAATTTAGTCAAGCTAGAAGTAAAGTAGCCCTGAACATACCTTCAGAGATGTGGACAAGGAGTTCACTTGAATGAACTCCCAAACAGCGAGTATGGGATGAACCTGTTGAGCCACCCTCCCACGTGTTTAGGGAGGAGAGCATGGAGATTTACTTGGGAACTCTCTGGCCGCACTAGCGTGTTACCTCTGTTAAGTGAACATCACTGCTGTGCTGTGTGGCAGCAGCTTTGCCCGCGGGAGTTCCTGATCCACCAAATAGGTCCAAGACAAGCAGAAACAACATACATTTTTCCATAAAGAGGCTGTTAACCTAACAGTCCTAATTGGAGGGACCATGCTGCTGATGAAACGGCTCTTCCGTCTGTATGCCAAGTTACTGCTGATCAGCATGTTAAGAAGCCTGGGCCAATAAAGTGAACAGCAGGAATTTGGGCAGGAGCTGGACTATGACTAACTACATTCAGAACCACTAGGTTTTTTCAGTCACTGTTAACCTCTGTTGTGAAATGAGATAGCTGTGCCCTGCAGATGTTTTCCAGAGCCATCCAAGCTCAAATATGTTGGTTGGACTGGATTCCCCTCCCCTGCCTCCTTCCATCCTTTCTTTTTCTTTTTTCTTTTTTGCTACCTTCACTCCCTCCTTCCTGAAAAACAAACAATTAAAAAAACAAAACAAAACAGCTGAGATGTTTTTGAGAACAAAGCCAAGGAAGAATACGTCGTTTTGTCCATGCCAGCCTGCAGCCACGTTTTTGCTGACAGCCCATGCAGCTTGCCCTTTGCCATGGGGAGAGGATAGCTGTGGTGTAGGATTGCGCCCCTTGCTCTCCCTGTTCTGGGCATGCTATGAGGTCTCAACGAGTTGCCGTTCACACAAGCGCAGTAAATACTTGTGTAGATACTAGATTATGGCTTAATTCTTGGGAAAGTGCAGCGTGCCCACTGCTAATGCAGTCCAGGGTTGGAGGCACCACGTCCCCTGCGTGTGGAGGAGATCCCGGGGGCAGGCAGCAGGTCTGAGACCGGCAAACCCTCGCTGGCCTGAAGGAACCTGTGAAGGAAGAAAAAAAACTGAGCCAAATTGAAGGGGCAGTTTGGCAAAAACTGTTGGATATTTCGGTAGAAAGTGTAGCACAAGAAGATCACGTGCTGTCCTGCATCCCTGTGTACTGTCACAGTTGCATGATACAAATAAGGAATAATTGTTTAAAAACAGCTGGCATAAAATGTCTTGGGTTATGGAAGGGTGACTGTTAGATTGACCTAAGAACGAGCATGTTTAACTGAAATGATTTAAGTGTATGATAGCAAAGGGGGACTTGTAAGGTTCTGTAGCTATTCCAAACCAAACAGGTTTTTTCTGTTTTCAGAAGAAAATTAAAAGAATTGTTAGATAGTCTTGGGTGGTTGGGCAGAACCCAGACCTGTCTTTTAAAAGATTGCTTTTTATTCCCAAGGCCTTGTAATTAAGTTAGAACAAGAATACTATTTCTGTTTTCTGAAATTAGATGAATGAAGCTGTGTATGCCGTTTAATTAAAAACAAATTAGCTAGTCATTCATTTGGTGCTATGCAAATATATGCGAAATACAGGAAGTCCAAGCGATATGAATGTGCCAGTTCATTATGCAATAGTACTGTGCCTTAAATTCAAAATCTTTTTATAATAAACAGCATTTCTCCTCCAAAGGAATAGATGGTTCTCACAAGCAAAGAAAAACATGTCTTTTATGAAATTGGTGTGCTGGGTGAAACTATTCCATAATTACTAAATGGACAATATGTAATTAAGTCTCATTATCTAGAGCAACTGTTTCTTGAAAAATACTATTTATGGATGCTGTTACATGGCATTTTGTCTTATTGGACTAGGTCCATCAATGCTTTTATAGAAGAAAAATATTTAAAGATTTAAAGACTTAAAATTAAGAGAAGTAATTCAAGAACTTTTATTTTCACTTCTCTATACTTTTTGTTTTCTGTCACTTTTTCCAGTCACCTCTGATGCAAATATATGGTAATAAACCTGATAATATTTAATAGAGCTTTGAAAGTTCACCATCCACAACTTTTGCCTCTACTGCGGTTAGTTCTGAATACGTATGAAGCGGAAAAGTTTTTGTAATAATGCAGTGGAATTTTGCCCCTAAGTATCATTTTTTCTAGGAAGAGAGTTATATATGCATCACCATCTGTTGACTGAGTGCTTAAATTTTGGAAAGGTCATAGACCTTTCTGAAAGCAGTAGAGGAGCATGGGGCCTCTGCTCATAGGATCTTCTCTAGGGATTTTGCTAGGCTCATTTATTGTATTAGAATATGCAAGATACCATACTGTTGGAGAGGAGTATGAGGATCTGTGACAGAGAGAAAGATGCAAGACTTGAAAGAGAATAATCTTTTAGAAATGCACAGGAGCACATGGGAGATTTTTTTATCATAGTAACTTTGTGATTTTTGCATCCAGTATTTTTGAGCTCCTTTCAGGGAATATTCACACCAACTTGTTTTAGTACTACAACCTATATAACCATATTGGGATGCTAATACCTGTAGGCTTGCGATATAAACTGTCTGTACCCTCCCTTGCGGAGAGGCAGATGGAGAGCAGCTACTCCAGGGAGTTACTTAATGCATCTCAGGCTTCTGCTCCATATCACACCCTGGACTTGCCTCGCTCCCATCTTTTCCCCATCACCCGTGGAGGCAGCCAGGGACTTTTTTGAGCAAGGATCCAAGTCTCCAAACTTTAAATGGCCCTACCCAGTGTTAAGTGGTAGCAACGCTCCCTTTCTGTGTGTTTTGACATCTATAAGCAATGCAATGGTTGGGAATAGAATAAAAAAATCATATGTTAATTCATGGAGACTGCATTGAAGCTACTCAGGACCCCCTCAATTTAGTAGTTTTAGAACAGATCAATAGGAAGAATATGGGTGGGTGAATGCAGGTCTAAAGCTATATGATACATTCAGTTTTCATTACCAGGGAAAATTTTATAATGTTGTATATGGATAGCTGAATGATCTGTAAGTTTCTAAAAGGAGTAGCAGTGTTTATAATGTTTTTTATTTTTTTTTTTAAATGTCAACTCGAAGAAGTTTTCATATATCCCAGCAAAAACATAAAAAAATCAATTCTGCAATAAAAAGTGAATATTTCACTTCTTCTCCCCAGTTCAGTTAAGGACAAAGCATTTGTATCCCCATTTTAAATATCTCTTGAATTCCTTTTTTCAGTAATGACTGCATCACAAAATACAGATAAAACAGAAGGGGTGTATGTGTATGTGTGCTTGAAGGCAGTATGGTGACTGGAATAAGGTCATGTTGGTAATACAAGTTTTGTAATACTTTCCATTTGATTCTAATTTGTTTATTCATCCTGAAACATTACTGTTCAATAAAATAAGCCATCTATATACAAAGCCAAGTTTCCAGCTGTTTATAAATAATTTCAAGAGGAGAAATTCCAAATGTAATGGTCTGTAACAGGATTAAATTTTCACTTTAACTGGATTTTTTTTCCTGGCTTTTTATCACGTAAGGGTTTTACTCGCCTTTTAGATAAGATATTTCTAGTTTGGCATTAGGAATTATAACAATGATTTCACAAGGAGGTTATATCCAGTTTTATACCCTATTTCTGTAGCATTGTTGTAGATATTTTTACCTTAAAAAGTATTATTTGGAAGCTTGGAAGAGGAGTTGGTACAGCCATCACGTGCAGTTGTGTTTCAGTTATCTGAGGAGACTGGTGAGCTCCAATGCCTTGAATTTGAGGGCAATTAGAGTGGCTCTTAATTGGTTTTCCAGTTACCCACAGTTGTGGGACCAAAGGAATGCTGTAATCCCCGAATGCACACACAAAATGCACTTCTGGAAATCTTAGCTGAGAAATCTGTTTTAGCTGCTGAAAGGGGATTCCATGGAAAACATTAAAGCTATCAAAAGTCGCTTGCTTACAGAAATATGAGAGAATGATAGAAAATAAATTGTCATGGCTTTCCTCCCTCTGGCAAGTAGGAATCAAGGAAGTGAGAGATGAGAAGATAACAAAGTACCCATTTGACAGTTCCAGCTTTTTTAGAAACTTTATTTCTATTTTGCTGCAAAGAGACTGCCAAGGATAACAGGTTTAAAAATTATCCTGTGATGAAGTGGTTATTTATCGTGATCTTCCTGCCTGCAGTAGTAAATCATACTTGGCATCAGTAGGACATGAGAAACTCATTCCAAAGTCAATTAACATGTTTTATTAGTATAGCATAAACTTCAGAGTTAATGGAAGTTACCTGTCATTGTTAACAGTCGGATTTTCGTGCAAGTTGAACATCTGCGAGTTGAACTGAAATGAGTGGGGCTTGGGGGCAATTAATGTCTTTGAGAAAGGTCTGGGCAGTTGGAACATGCCGGGGTGCCCCAGGGGTCTGAACACAGCTCAGATGCAGCGCCTGCGACGAGGAAAGTGGACAGAAGGAGCTCACGCAGTCGCTTGCTGCCTCTGTTGAGATGCAAAAGTAGTTGCCTCTTATTCTTTGCTGTTCTGATGCTGTGTCAGTTTGGAATCATCATAAAAATGGGATTTTGCAGTGTGCTGCTTGCTGACTGAGGCCTTTCCCTCTCCTACCTCATCCCCTCTGCCTTGTACATACAACAATGTGACTTTATATATACGTACTTTAAAAATGTTGTAAGTAGTAGGTTGATATTCAAATGGTTAGTAATGGCATATTCATTGTGATAATTTATTTTTCTTTTTTTTTCCGTGTTCCTTCCTAGTGTAAAACTCTCTCTGGCGTCTGTGATCATATTATCTCACTCTCTTCTGATCCTCTGGTTTCCCAGTCTGCCCACCTTGAAGTGATCCAGCTTACAAACATCAAGCCAAGTGAAGGGCTGGTAAGAAGTACGCAGTTAATCAAAACCATCATCCAGGATGAGAGTGAATTTTTTAATGAGATGTATATATGTAAAGGAATAGGAGACTTTAGCTTTTTTTTTTTAAGTCTGAAATATTTTGCTTTCTCATGCAGCTGGGCCAATGGGGAAGTATTTTATAAGGCTGACCAATATATGAGAAAATTTAGTAAACAGGAAAAAATGAAAGAGAAGTTCTTGCCATTTATACCAGCTTCTGAAAAGTGGCTCAGATTGTTCTAGGATCTTGAAGTCTGAAGGGATTTAAATTACTAAGATCAACTCAACCGAGAAGTTTGCGTGGGCTTATGCACAAAAACTGTCAAATTCTAGAATTTGCCTCATAGTATCTCTGGGATATAAAGCTAATTTGTAAGTTATTCAAAGGCTCTACCACACTGCTGAGAAGTAGCTTATTGAATTTTATTGCAAGAACTCTGCATGCCTAATGAGGTGGTTGTGAAAGCTCAGTGTAGCCATCTTGTGTTGTTCATGAGTTGACCACTGATCTTTCAAACGCTCAAGCATCCAACACCCATGGCATGGAGAAAAACCCACTGATAATACTTACAGCTATTCTTCTTTACATCACTAATAATTTCTCTTCCCACCTCTCTTGGAGATAGTAGAAGGCGATCCGAATACAGTTAACCATTTTTTGCCTAGTGAAATAGCTTTTGCAACTTCTTCCGCCCAAGTTCGTTCCCATTCCATTTACTTGAATAAGAAGGATTACTGTTGCACTCTTCTCTGCAGCAGATTTTTAATTTTATTGTTTGGATGGTGTCGTTTTGGAGGATATTGGGGGTCTGGGTTTTTTTGGTTTTTTTTGGCAAATTTGATATGTCAAGGTTTTTAGATTAATTATTCACTAATATGTCTCCCTCAGCAAATCACAATTAAAATATGAGACAAAAGTCTTTCGGATGAGTAAATATTGCCCCATCCTTTGTTTTGGTCTACTATTTGTTTCTCCCCTCCACCACTGGCTTTCTTTTATAATCTCTGAATCCATTTCAGAGTCTGCCTCCAGGATTGCACCTTTTCATGGACTCTCCTCTCTCTCCCTCTCCTATTAATTTTCTCACTCTTTTGCCTGCTCTCAGCAGTCAGCCTTTCTAAATCCTGTCTCCTGCTGTAATGAAGGAATGTTCTTTCCTTTTCTCTTAACCAGCTTTTTTGGATTTCTGTCCATTTTTATCTTAGCTTTTAATTTTTCTCCTTCCTGTCTTGTGACTGTTATTTTTTTCCTCTTTGAGTCTTTCTGTAGGGTGATGTTAACCCACAGTGATTGAAAAGTGTTAAGAGCAGTATTTTTTATGAAGAATAATGTCTTTACGTGGGTGTGTTTCAGCTTGCTAGCTGATCGGGTAGAGAATCTCTTCCCTTCTCTGTGCCCCTGTTTTCAACCCTCTGTCTGTCTTGTCTGTTTAAACTGGAAGCTCTTGAGGCAGGGCTTTTTCTTGTGATCTGCGCCTGTGAACCAGCTGGACAGGGTCATGGTGCTGACTGAGAAATTCCACGTCATTATCATGAAAATAATTGTGTGTATTTTTAAAAATGGAAAAGACTGGTTGTGCAAGCCTTGTTTACAAGCCTTAGAAGGATACGATGCTATTTTGATGCGGTGACCCTTTTTTCTCCTTCCTCCTTATCTGTATGCTTCAGCTGTGTGGCCGCTGTGCTGGGCTGTGCCCTCTAGACTGTAAGCTCTCCGGAGCAGGAACGAAAGCCGATGTACCTGCGCTGGGAGGTGCACATCATACCTCTCAGTTTATTACAGCGCCAGTCACACTAACAGCTTATCTTTGTCAGGCTGCTCTTGATGCTTTGTATGAAAACTTTGGTTTTGGCTTTTTTTAACTAATATCTTTCAGTTAAGATGCAGTGGACACATATCAGTGCAATGCTGTTGAGTACTAAGAGTATCAATTTAATAAATGATGATAGAGCTTGGTGTTGTGACTAGTGGCTGCACATCAGGAGCACTTGCATAAATGCGAAGCTCGATAACTTCTGGAACTTCTTCCAGGATGCGTGCAACGATGGAGGTGGAAAGATGGATTACAGCCAACTTTCTTCTCAAGTTTGGACCCCTGTGGAGGCTCTGGGCTGGCTATACTGTTCACTGAATAAAATGATAGCCCTATAAAAATGGAAAGACTGCAAGCAGAAAGTGAAGGGCAAGGGTGGCTGCTAACTTGGATGATGTTCTGTCACCTAGCAGGGACAGAACATCTAAAATGTCTCAAACAACATCTGAGAAGCTAAAGTAGATCAGGGAGAGAGAAAGGAGAGGAGAAGGAAATAAAAGGCATGGAAAACATTGCAATTTCTCTAAACTCATACAGTAAATGTATGACAGAATTGGGAAAATGGTTGGATTTTTTTATAACATAAAACAGATAGAAGGACTGTCAGGATGTTTTAATCAGTTTAAATACTACCTTCACTACAGTTGACCTTTTTTTGTGGACATGTAAGTATCAGTCCAAGATAGATGTTAATTGTCTGACGAATAGGTTACTGCAGCAGCACTTAAATATGTTACGTGGGTTACAATGTCTTACAGATATTAAAATTAACTAATACTTACCAGAAAAACAGAATAAAGAACCTGACAAGAAGAAAACGCCGTTATGGTGTGGTATGGAGAAATTCTTGTGTACTGGGTAAAACTTGAGTGCAGCATCATAGATGGGTTTGGTTTTGCTTTTTTTTTCTCTCCTCTGTCTCTAAGTTTGTTGCCTATATATGGTTTTGCGACTGGCTGTATATACATGTTCTCCAGGGAGGGTTGCTGCAGGAAGAGACACAGCCTGCAGCAGTTGTGAAGAAAGGGTGAAAAGGGAGTTCTTGGAGCAAAATTCCTCTAAAAAGCCCTAACATGGATTAACGTGGTCAGCTTTGCAGTCCCTGGCAGATGTTCATGCTCCCACACATAATCACTCCTTCCTTTTTTGAGGACTTGAAAGTTGATTTATCTGTATCCTTGAGTTGAATGTAATTTTGTGTGGTTTTCCATTACTGATGTTATAGAGAAAGACAAAATTGTCTAGTTTAGGTAGTATCTTTTGCCAAGAAGCAGACTTAAAAATGTTGCCGCTTGACTGAAAACAAAGTATTTAGCAAAGAAGCTTTTGTTAGACAAAAAGCAGATAGGCAAGGTATAGGTACTGCTTTACCTTGGTAAGTTTTTCTGGAGCAGTCTCCTATTTTTTTTTATTTTTTAAATACAATATAGAATATCAGAGGAGAACTTTAGCACAGGTAAATCTTTAATTTCAGTTTTTCGTGTTCAAATTTTCATTTTAATCCTGGTCAGTTCATGTAGTGTGACAATTTCAAATTCCAGCTCTTCACTTAGCCAGCTAGGTTCTTGTGAAAATACAAAGGTGAATATGCCAGAACAGTAGACTAATTTTTCTTAGTTACTCTTTGCTTGCTAAAGAAAACACAAAATCAGCCTGTCATGTGCAAAAGTGCCCATAAAATACAGGTGGCAGACAGAGCAGAGTGTAGCAGCATGTTAAAGGTGCACTGCTGGAGGTCTAGCTAGGAAGTATTTTCCAGAAATCTGGTGTACTATTATTCCTAATATTCCTCCAAGTTATTTGGCCTAAAATATTGGAGGAGTTGGGAAAAAATTATGAACAGGTTTCTGAAAACTGATTGGATTTTGGTTGTCTTAGACCTTGCTGAGCTCTAGAGTTGAGTTGGAGAAGCACGCAAGATTACTTTTGGGCTGTGTTTTACGCTTTTGCAACACATTTCTGGGCTAAAGAGGCATGTGCAACCTTGGGGGACTGCATCAAGATACCATCACAGTGAAAGAGTAAAAATTCAATTACATATATGATAAAATAGAATTAGTATCTTCTTGTGTACTTTCCATCGGGCATTGTGCAAAATGTGTTACAAGCATATCAAATTCTGTTGTCACAGTCTTAAAAAAATAAAAATCCAAGGTCTGTATTCTAACCCTTAACCGAATAATAGTTCACACCGAGATAAAATGTGTTGACATGTTTGAAATTAGACTGTTACCTGTAGCTGATCAGAACAATCCGTGTAATTAAACATGATTTACCTGGTCTTTGATCGAAGTGTACTTCGGTTCTTGATTCCTATGGTGGTTACCTGATGGTTATTTTAGGCATATCTACTGAATTATCTTTCCATTTATTTGACATAACTGATTCTTGTGAATTCATAGGAGCTTTGGAGTTATCTCTGGATACCTAAGATTTCTCTCTGCTAGCTTGTTTTGGTAGAAATGAACAACACGCACTGAACACCCTGTACTCTTGATTCCTGAGAGTACTGTTAATATTGTGTAGCCACAAAGAGACAAAGACGGGAATATTTGTAAATGTCTGTAATACTCTTACTTCTGCAGCGCATTCTAGTAAACCCTAGAAACATTCTGTTCTCTGTACCTTTTTCCATATATTGTTGTTCACTTAAAACAAGCATAGAGGAAGGTGTGCGAAAGGGTAGATAATCTTTCTGTTGCATTTGCTTTTGGCAATGGCAAAATGTTGCATTTCCTCATTTAAAAAGCTGCTTTGTAAACATAATGATGTTGGCTCTTGCAAAATTGACAAGACATAGCAATAGTGTAACATTCTTAATTTTGCATGTGTGGAATAAATACAAATTTCTTTGCAGCTTCCCTCTTCCTCCTCTTTCCCAAAGTGTTCCTATTTAATTCTTGATCTTAGCCTTTAAGGAAAATTCTTCAAAAATCCTCTGTCCTCTTTTGGTTCTTGAAAGTCTTTAATTTCTAGAAGAGACTAGGTTGGATAGGAATCACAGTCCACCACCATAGCATACTTATATGTCCTTAGTATCCTTCAGAATTATGCTTTGCACAAAGCTAAGCACTGCATAAGCAGCAAGTGTGAGACTCTATCTTCTGCTTTCAGCCTGATGTTATTTGCTGTTTCCTTATTTCATGATATTATAGATTTGCATGTGTTCCTGCCTTGTACTGGCTTTGCTTTACAGGTCTCACTCAGATCCAACTGGAAATTCAGGGTTTTTTTTACATTTACACCTGGTTTTGCTGAAGTAAAGTTTTGTAGGGTTTCAGTGAAACATCACTGATAGTTTTAAGCTACTGTTGAGCCGCTGAGTTGTTGGTACAGAAACGATAACCTCAATAAAAGCAAAAACAAACCAGATGGTAAATCATGGTTATTCTTTGGGTTAGTTAAAAGTTGAAATCATAATGAAACTTTATCATCTAAATGCTTAAATTGAAAGCAATAACTCACTGTCATTAAAGCAAAAAGAAGACTTTCTTCAGAAGTTGCCCTGTGTGGACCTGCCACCATGAAATCTGTGGCTTGCACTGACCGGGGTGCATTCAGCAAGCGAGACTGGATGGCCCAGCCCTTACAGCTGGATCTCCTGAAACTCGACTGGCCTGATTTCAGCTCCTTGCCATGTCGCAGGGTGTCCGATTAGGTCAGGTCACTTAGATCCAGATCCAGAGAGGGTTGGTTTGGGGATGGATATTAGATGCCAAATGTACCAATGTATCTCAGCCTCTTGTGTGGCTCATTTCCATGTCTGTAAAATGTGTTTATATTAGTATTTCCCTACCTCACAGGGGTGTTGTGAGGATAAATGTGTAAGAAATTGCCATGCGATATTTGAGATAATTGAGTTAGGTAGGAAAGCAAGGAGCCAATCAATGAAAAAATTATTTAAGATGCATAGAGATGGAAGTTCAAGCAAAATGACAGGGGGTTCCTATCTGTGTAGAAATGAACAGGTTTTTGCTTTGTTCTCTTCTAGCTGTGGCAGCCCAACATGACAATTGGAAATGATGCCATGAGTTACTGCTGCAGATAGTGTAGAGTAAAAGAAGAATTCAGTTTTGAGCCCCCTCTCCTGAGAAAGTCTCAGTTTTTTCCTGGAGATGTCCTCCAGTTTGTTAATTGGGGGGGAAAGCACAGGCTGATCCTTGTTTCCACTACAAGAACATCTGTGAGTTCTGGTCCCAAATTAGGTTTGTCCAACCTGAGAAAAGTTTTCTCTGCGTCTTTACTGTATTTGATCATTGGTGAGCACACTGTGTTCCTCAGCTAAGAACAGACTTCTTTATGGTACTTCGATTAAAAGGAGAGAAAGCACATTACGGGGGTGATATTTACTCCAGTGCTCAGTATTTACCTGTTTTCTATGAACTGGTTAGGAGGAAGTGAAGTTCTTCATAAGTTGTTGAAAATGCAGTGTATGCCAGTTATCTTTCCTTTTTCCTTTTCCCACTGTCTTAGTGGTGCCATTAAAATGTAGTTTGAATGTTGACTCAGACAAAATGCAGGTTTGAGATACTGTCCCAAACCACCCATGCAGGAACTTTGGTCTGTTCATAAGCTGTCATGCACAAGTTGTTGCTAATATGTTGATAGCCCATCTTTTCCATACTTTTTCAAAAAAGTGACATAGCTAACAAAGTTGACATTTAAATTGTCATAATTGAGCTTTAGAGCTCATTGAGATGAGTGAGAAAGTCTTAGAGGCATTTTTTCAGGCATATTTCAGAGCATTAGTTACCAGTTTGAAAGTTATTATCGCAGCACTGCCTACCAGAGAATCCAACTCTTTTAAAACCTTCTTCCCAAAAGCTTCCAAAAAGAAATGGAAGTATTGATCATCCTATGGCAAGTCTTCATTTTGTTTTTGTAAGCAGATGCTACTGTTGCTATATTTGTCATTTATGGAGTACATAAAGAAAGCTGGGGAGTATTTTTGGAGATGACTGTGGTGAAAGTTTTAGGTCGCCACTGCTGCATAGGGTCAGAAACATTTGAGCTGTTCTCTAAGTGTATCAAAAAGCACTTTGCTATCCAGAGACATATTCCTTATGGCATAGGTTAATTTAAAGGTCCACAAATTATATATATATATATATTTATATATATATATAAAGATTTTATTTTTAGAGATGTGCAAATTATGTTTGGATGGTGATGGTTTGTGAAACACTTTAAAAATTCTTTCCCATGATGTCTTTTTCTTAGGGTATGTACATTAAATCAACATATGATGGTCTCCATGTAATTACTGGAACAACAGAAAATGTAAGTATTGTTAATACTGTATGTTCAGGCCTGGTAGCCTTTTTGATCTTACCTGTGGTTTATGCTTTCACTTTGCTATAGACTACATTTTGCTTGCAAAAATGTGCTGGTTGGCTGTTGAGGACCAATAGCATGTTGGACGGCAGAAGCGCTTTTGCTTGTTTACCTCAGAATTGAAAGAGTTGTTTGTAGCTGAGATCCAGGAGAATCGGTTTTGATTTTTTCTTGCAAGACACTTAAAACACTTCAGTTGATCAAGATAAGCGGTAGCTATCTTGGAGTTACCTTGCACTGTGCATAGAAGATAAATGTCTTTAATAAGTAGAGACTGATACGCTGGAGTTCATTGTAGTATTAGAAAAACAGCTTTTATATTTTCCATCTATAAAGGTTTATTTTGTAATAAATAAATGCATGGAAATGAGGACATCCCTTCACATTGACAAATAACCATATGTTTCTGCATGAACTTCTGAACAATGCCCGTAGAAAGGAAAACATTATTGGTGTGCTAATTCTCATGGAAGGTATCAAAACAGCAAGCAAAACATAATAGACTACTTTTTTACTGTCTTTGAAATACACTCTCCTTTCCTTGTACACCATCTTTACAGAACTGGCTGTGTCTGATAGGGAACGGGCAAGATGATCATTCTTGGGGAGAAAGGCTTTAATCCGTAATCTTTGATAAACACAGATCAGGCCACTAAACAATCCTGAATCCATAATGTCTGAGGCAATTCCTTTTGCAGATTCTGATGACACTTTCTTAAAATGAAGCTGTAAGAAATACTTGTTTTATCCTACTACTGTGTCATATTCTGGAAAGCACAGACCACCCATGGTACTTAGAGCAGTTGCCTTAGATCTGCAATGGGGTTCTGTTAATATCTCAAGGGAAAGAGAATAGGATTATTGTTTTCACTCCTTCATAGGAATGGCAATCTGGAAACCTTTCTTCCTTCTCTTGCTGTGGACGGGGTGTCCCTGGGCCACCTGCCTTAGAATAAGGAAATACTAAGAGGAATTTCAGCCTTGTAATCAAAAGTCTAGGGAGTCAGACCTACAGCTTCAATATCATCAGTGGAATTAGCAAAACTGAACAGACAACAGAACCATAGTCAAATCTAGAAAGCATATGGAGAAGAGAGGATGGTTTTTAAAGTTGAATTTCCCTCAGATTAAAAAAGGAACCATTTCTCTCCATGAGTTACTATTATTGGATTTAATTTCCCAGGAGCAAAGATAAGAATAAAATCTTAATGCATTCCCTCAAAAGTCTTATCTTTCATGATTCATGAATACATTTTAAAGCTACATCAGGAAGCGTTAGTCATGATGACTTTTTTGCTTCATTATTGATACTTTCACTTGCTATAAGACCCTGGAGGTGCTCACAGCAAATGGAGAGACTGCAGTCTGCTATCTGGAGAAAGACCTATTGTGTGTTAAAATGTTTGTGAAAATAAGTAATGCCTTAAGGAAAGTTAGGTGTCTCCTGCTTTCAAAGACAAAGTTGCTAGCCTCTTGCTTAAGAAACAAAATGAAAAAAACCCACCCAATTATGATTCTGATAGATGGGAGGAGGAACATCAAAGGAACATGGCAAGAATAAGGTCATGATAGGGCAGATGTGATCTGACCTCTTCATATTGACATTTTTGCCATTTGTGATCCTACTGGACTTCTAGAAAACAGTAAGAATCCAAATTCTCTTGCCTTTGAACAAAAGCTTGTGCTTTTTTCTTTCTGATTCTGCTACTTGAAATGAGATGTTAGCACAACTTTTTATCTGAGCCTTCCCTGAAAGATCACAGAGAAGCACTTGTCAAGTGCCTTAGTGGCACTAACTGCGTAATATAACATTGTGGGTTTTTTATCCACCGTTCTGCATTATCTGTTTGGTGTCCAGCTACAAAGCCCATAGGGGTTTGGACCTTGCTGTTCAGCAGTAGGAGTCATCTTTCCCAAGACACTGGCCCTGCAGGCCAGAGCAGCTGAGCTCTGAAACTTGAACTGAGAGGGAGCAGGGCTCCTCAGAGGTCACTGCCCCCTTGGAGGTTCTTCCTGGCAGTCCTGTAGCATTAGAGCAAGTTGAGCTTTCTGGTTCAATTCTTCTCTCTTTTGTTTGAAAGTAACAATTACAAAGGCTGTATTGGTCCAGCAAGAGTGTATAGCCTTTTTGGTGAGTGATGGAGAGATTTTTTTAATTTACAAGACAAATGTTTTCATCAAATAAAGAAATTTTGTAAGTTAGTTTTGTATTTCAAAAGAGTATTTTCTAAGTCATATCATGGGCTGCATCTTTATCAACATTTTGTTTTACAGTGGGAGTGCAATTTTGAATGAAGTCCTCCCAGTGTCCCCACTTAATGTGTAATGGTTGATTTTGTAGGATGCTTATAAAGCTTAGAAAGGAGACACTTTTCAGAAGAAATGATAGCTGAGCTTCCACTCTGGGCACGCACCAAATGTGCTTCAGCCCTTAGTGGGGCAGGAGGGTCTAAACAGGTACCTTGGATAGCGTGAGTGTGTTGGGGGGAAATGGGACAAAGACAACATTTAGCCTAGAGGACCACACTAAACCTCATCTGAAGTAAAATTCCTTACCCTCGTATGGGAAGACTGTTGAACCGCATTGCCAGCTCATGAAGTTGTTTCTATGATGTGACACGCTTTGTTTCTCCTAGGGGGGCTTCACAAATAGATGTTTGCTTAATGATCAGCATACACATCTATAAAAAGAAATAGCCTACCAATTCTCTCATTTTCCTTAAACAGTGATGATAAAAGATAACTATTTCTCAACTGTAAGGTCTGTTTTCCTTGCTTGGGAGGAAAAACAGTAAGGCACAAGAGCCACAACCTCCTAATAAGACCACACAGCCTTGGACTCCTGTAGAAATGATTTGTATCTAAGCTTGCAGTGTTATTCATTCCCAGGCATAATTACAATGGTTTTTTACAGTCTGAAGATTCTCAGATCATGTTTTACGTATTTGGCAAACTGCTACACAAAAATAATCTTTTTCTCAAGGTTTAAGCTGCAAGTGCTGAAGTTAGTACAGGGAAAAGCTTGTATTGTAATAAAATCCCATTGAGTTCAAGCATAATGACACAGGATTCACTCGCATAGACACTTTGAAGGTCTTAGGTGTAACTGCATCTGAGCTAAAGCACAGCAAGATTATAAAGAACTTTTAGAAGTCTGAATGAGTAAATTTGCGCAGTGTAGTGATTAGGCAGAAGATAGATTAGTGGAACGTAGTTACTAGTGTTAAAATTTTTCCTTACATCATTCAGCCAACACCTTTACACTGGAAAAGTGCCAAATAGTCAAGGCTGCTGCAAAAATTACATCTTTACCAGCCCAGGATGATTTAGGATATTCTGAGTAATGCCTCCAAGAGCTGAGTCATGAGTGACCCTTCTTTCAGCCTCATGTTTTTCTTGGATATCTTCTATTTAAACACTGTTCTTAAGTTAAGCCATGAATAATGTGGAATTGCACTAGAAAGTCATGGTATGGCTGCGGGACTTAGACATTTTGAAAGGGGATGTAGTAGGTAGGTTATTGCAAACAATCCCCATTCCAGGCTGGGAGCATACATCCTAGATGTCACATTGTCTCACCAGAGCTAGAAAATGCTGAAAGTGAATGCAATTTCAGTTCCTTTCTGCAAAATTCATAGCAGCTCTTTGGAAACCTGCTCCTGAGTACCTTGGTTTTTTTTGAACTGTCACTCATCTTTTACCTTTAAGGTGATTAAACAACTTCATAGATTGGCAGCCACAGTACTGAGTAAGAAAAGTCAAGGAATTGTCACTCTATGAAAAGCTTAATGAAGCTACTTTCCTCTAAAAATGGCGGGGGGTGGGTGGGTGGGGTCCCTCAGAAAATAGTTCACGTACTGTACATATAGATAGCAGAAGAGGAGAAGCTGGTTTGGGGGGTTTGCTTTGGGGTGTTTTTCTCTTTTTCTGAGGCAAAATCAAAGAACAAAGCTACTTTGCTTTTGGAAAGTATGATGTTCTTAGGATTTTGGTCCTGGCTGCATTTCTTTCATCCTAATAATAATCCAGACATGAAGTTATAATACAACTTTATGACCTTCCTCGCTGGTACCTAATCCGCTCTCCTTGTATACAGTGAATAGTGATTTACTGAAGTTCTCTGGAACATACCAAAACATTTAAAATAAAAAGGCAATGTTGTGAAGTTTATTTTTGAAGCAGTTGCTAATTAGTCCTGATAGAGTCAACATTCAGCCAAAGATTGGCTTCCAAGGTTTAAGACGTGTCAGGCAGGTTGAAGCAGACTTTTTGCGGAATGAAATTAAAGGAAATCTTTAAGACTGGTTTACTCTTTAATAAAATAAATATTCATACCTTTCTTAACACTTGATTGTCTTTGTACAATAGTGCAGATTATTTTTTCCAACAACAATGAATTAATTTATTAAATATTTCTTTTTTTCCTTATTTCACAATAGAATGTAACTATCAATCTAATCTGACATAGCTTAGCAATCATACTGCTGAAAGAGAGATGATGACCAGTAAGAACTGTATTCTTTATCATCTCTTTTATTTTAAATTCAGTCACCTGCAGATCGGTGCAAGAAAATCCATGCTGGAGATGAAGTGATTCAAGTTAACCACCAAACTGTGGTATGTATAACTATGTTCTGTGTCAATTGGAGATAGCGGTGTCATGGCACACCAGCATGTGTAGAAAAGAAATGTGTAGAAAACTGTGTTTTTATAAACCATTATTTATTCTAACAGCTCAATTTTCCTTTTTCTTTTCTGAAAGTGCTTCATTCTTAAGTTCTTAGTTCTTAAAATATGCAAGCTTAACCCTGATCATCTGAGTATCACTGAAGGTATTACCAAGCTAGGCTAAATTACTGAGTCTTGGGTTATGTTAGGGTGTTTTCTGCATACCTATGCTCTATTAATAAAGACTTGTTTTTGTGTAATAGAGGGTTTGGGTAGATGGGATTCAGGGAGCTGGAACTGTTGTGTCCTTGTAGTTTTAAGATCAACATTGCTTGCTGGAAGCTAGAAAACTTATTCCTTTCTAAGCCTATTGGAATGCATAGGGCACTTTTTTCAAAAACAGAAGCAGTTAAAATTCCTATGTATATACCTTGGGTGATTTAGCTTAACTTAGATACACATTTCAAAACTTGAAAAGTGAAGATGAAAAAAATCTTCTGTGTATGATAGGCTAATAAAACCATGCACATTGCTCTCAGTGTCAAGAGTTGCATGTTAGTTCCTGGTGATTATATTTAGGACTGATGAACTGTTAAAATCAAAATAAACTTTTCTTTCTAAGAGGGCTTAATAATCAAAAGGAGTAGATTTTCAATATAAAAAGCAGCTATTCTTTTTCTAAAGTATAAGCTTTCTTAAGAGTAGTGAAAGTCAATATGTGGAATTAATTACATGTATCCTTGCAAGCAATTTAGCTGACAGAATATGATCCTAGATTTCCATTATTAATACAGCAATCATTTGTTAAAAGTGTGTTTCTTCATTCCCCATAGGGTTCCACTTACAGCTTTAGGCCACAGTACATCATGTCAGCTCCTCTGCACAAATTAGTATAATAGTTCATTACACCCTCTAGCTAAGTTTGATATCAAATATACTGTACATGTATGGAACTTAACAGATGAGAAGCTATCTTTTCAGCTAGGAAACATGAATTGATAGATCTAACCAGAACAGGGTGAAGCCTTTTTTTCTCTGTATGATTCTTGATAAATATTCTTGTATCACATGATTACTTACATGTACAGTTGATGACTGATTTCTGTATTCTTTCCCATGAAGAGAGCTTATGACATCAATATAATATAAAAAGTTTTTAAAATAATGTTATTTTGAATATCAAAATGTGTGCAAATCTGAAGCACCTCAGTAAGCTTTCAGTCTTTATGCTAGCTAGTATTTCCTATAAATTTTGAAGGTACCTGTGTAGTGAAGTTGCCTTGTCAACTTGAAAAATTTCCGTCAGCTAAGTATTATTCTGGTTTTCTTGTCACATCTCCACTGCATTTATCTGACAAAAAGATCAGATTCTTACACCTAACAATATAAAAAATGTTGTGACAAGCCTTAAGATGAACTACCTTACATAGTTAAATAGAGTTTTAAATCTAAGATTTGGATGGTTTGGCTTTTGCAGATAAGAAGCTATGAATTTTGTGATGTGCACTAAAAAGTTGATTGTAGTTCTAGGAAAAGGGAACATAGGGAGCTAAGACTAACTTAATTTTACTTTTCAACAGCAACATTTGGTATAAAGGATATGTGTAGTAATAGAATAAAACATACATTTATATATGTTCTTGCTCTGCTGTATCAACAATATAATCTAAGACAATTGGCATCTTTGATACTGTATACAAAAAACTTCCTTGTATTTTAATATTGACTTTCTACAATGAGAGCCAGTTAACATTTTCTTAGCAATGTAGTAGTATCTTCCATGTTGCCTTTACAAAGGGGAGTGGATCATTCACTTTGCAATTTATAGAGCCAGAATCTTTTATACATATTATGGCTTTTTTTGCCTTTTTTTTTCTTTTGGCTACTATCTAAGTCCTTTTGCACTCTGGTGCCTCTCATGAGGCTCAATTCTAGGCATATGTATTTTCTGGGGAGAAGTATTCTTACTCCCACCTTTGGAGCAAAGAATTCTGAAGATGTTGCATTCTATCCTTTCTATTTATTGATTTCTTTTTTCACACTTTAGATACTGCTCGGCAGTTGAAGTTATGGGGTCTGTTTTGCAACTTGCTGCTTTCATCATTCATTATCGCCTATATTGACTACAGAAACAGTAATGACTAAACCTTGTAAAGATTTAGGTCTAAAATGGTAGGGAAGCATGGTTAACATGTAACTGTTATTTGGGTGATGTCCTGTAATTGGAGAATCAAAATCTAACAAAATCTAACTTTAAAGATTCATTTTAGTGGGAATTTTTTTTTCTGTATTTTCTCAAATTATTTCACTGTATTCTGTTTGTGATAATTAAGTTAATATCTGGGTTTAGGTACTGTATATTTCTAAGAAGGAATATAAACATGAGAAAGAGAAACTCCATATAATTATTTTAAAAATTCAGCTTTTTAGCTAACAAGAATCACATTTTAATTGTGAAAGTCTGTTTTTTCAGAATGGCCTGCCGATTTTGAAAGAGGCAGCATGACAAAGTAGGAGAATACTTAAGTGCCTTATATTGATTTTTATTATACATATCTTAAAATTGGGTGTCAAATCATTTTTTTCATTCACTGTTGACATCCTCTGTTTGCTTGTGGTGATGCTTAATCTTCATGGTATTTCATCTGGCAGTGAAATCAAAGGATTTCAAGTGAATGCCCTGATCTTTTGCTCTGTTGATAGAAACCATGCGCAACAGGATGTAATCCACTTGTATCTGGCAGGATCTCTGGAATGTAAATACCTTCTGAATTTTTTAAATAAAAAAATAATAAGATTGCGCCTGAAGTCAGTTTATAGTTAATGTTCAGAAAACTGTCCCTTTTAAATTGTGATTTATTGAGATTAGACAGCTATGTGAGTCTTCTGTCAATGTTTTGCCTTACAGCTTAGAATTTTTTTAGATAGTTCAATAATTGAGGGGCGTGACTCCCCTATTAAAATTCGAAGGATTTCGGCCCTGATTTCCCATAGCCTTCTATGTAACTTCTGTCCTTAATCTCCTCTATAAGTCTTTCTGTCTAAAGTATTTCCAATGCAAACATTAAAAAATTGTTCAGGCAATTCATAATTTGCACTGTACCTCCTTGCTCATGTTTCTTCCCATACATTCAAGTGTATACTTTGCCTCAAGATACTCTCCCTTCTAACCAACCAAAAGTGCAGGAAACAATACTATTTCTTTTATGAATTACTACTGCATGCAGTATTCTTTCCAGTTGTGTAAGTGATAAAGCTATACTGAAAATACGCAACGCAGAAGACAGTGATGGTGCAGGATACTTGAATAGCAAGCTGTTGCACAATCTCCTCTGAATGGTTTCTAGATTTTGGAGGAATTTTTGGTGCCTATGCATATACTTCTAATGCAAGTATGATATGATACGTAAAAAAGTAGATTTCTATGATTTCTACAATTCATATTGGTTCACTAAAGCCCATCAGAACATATGTAAATACGGTCAGCAGAAAAAGTTTGTTTAATTTGGCAAAACAGGCAAATAGTTAGTGGTCTGTTTCATGTGGGAGCTGGTATGTTTTATGTGCTTAACGTCTGCGAGTCACTATAGTATGTAGATAATGCCTAGCTCTTCTATGACATGTCCCCCACCATGGAAACTCCATTGGGCTCTTGTGAGCCAAGCAGAGTCAGCAGAAGTTAGTAACTGGAATTTGTTTTGTATTTACGATACAAAAAACTTGAGATTTTGCTAACATTCTCCTGAAATGAGTGATTTATTTACAAGATTATATGTTAGCTTTCTGCAAGATTAAACGCTTAGGAAGGGTGTGATGCCTTTCTGGACTTTACCCTAACTTAATCTTTGCATAGAAAAAGAAAGGAACTGGTGTTTGGATTTACTGTGAGAAGAGTTCAGTGCTTCCACAAAAACTCTCAGGCTTTGTGGGGAGCTGACACTTTCCAGCTGATAGAAAATGTGTGCAAAAACAATGCAGCAAAATCATAGAAGTTCAAATGAAGTAGACCTCATGCTCAGCATCCTTCTATTGCTGTTGTGTGTGTACTTTCATGGAACATGAGATGGGGTAGTATCTCCCAAATCATGATTTTAATCCTTTCCAGAATCCTTGGGCTTCCTCTGTTTTATAAGTTTGATGACTGTTGACAGGGATATTTCATTTTAAGGGTAGGTGAGGTTTAAAGCTAAAAGATTTTTAGGCCTCTTCAGAAATGTTAATAGAAATCTCTATGGAGATAACCTAGTTCTCTGCAGGGCTCCATCCTGAACTCTCTCTAGTAAACATTTTCAGGGTATGAGGACCGTACTTTGATTATGGCAACTGTATCCTCTCCTCCTAATTCCCTCTCAAAGTTTCAGTTCAATTATTTATTCTTTTTTTACAGTCTCCCTAAGTATTACATGATACCGATAAAGAAACTAAATTGTTGTGATCCTCTCAAAAGGAAATTATCTTTCTGCAAATTTGCAATTCACTTTAGTTTTAACATAGAATATGTGTTGAAATTATGTAATATTTATGATTTATTTTTACACAGATTTCTTTTTACATAGATGTGCAAATACACACACACATATGTTATACTTATATCCCATATGTCAAGGAAGTGTGATATTGCAGATATGAGATGTGTGAAGGAAGATGATCTTTTGTTTCCCAATGTTGAATGCAAATGTTTTTACATAAGTATAAATGAAAACGAGAAACAAATCGACAGACTTGACAAATGCAGATGAATTATGTTGTGCTTTCCAAGAAATACTTTCCAGGGAGAGAGGATACTCATGTACTCTGAAGATGCGGTAGGAATGAAAGTCCTTTAAGAAATCAGGGAAGTGTGCATGTGTATGTATGTAGATGGATTTAGTTTTTGTTTTCAACAAATACTTTTGCAAATGAACTAAACATTTAGGAAAAATAAAATTAATACAGCTGATTGTCAGCAGCTCCATGGACAAAGCATCTGCTTCGAGAAGGGAGCTGTTCCGTGTTTGATTTTGGTTTGGTAGAATATGAAAGGGCCAGGACTCTCTTGCCAGTTCATCAGCCCAAATGCTGTATGTTGTTGTCCACTGATCTGTTTTCCATTTTATCCCTGTAGCTTGTTCAGAGTTGATATTGGAAACACATACCCCACTTTGTTGAGCACCGGGCTCATTTTTATGTAAATAGGGTGCTGTGTCAGTATGGGCATCCACTGGCACTTCTAACTCAGGCACAGCAAGTCAGCAAACACACACATCAGTGTTGCATCTGCATTAGACAGAGCAGCATAAGCTTGGCCAGCCCACGCTACTTCGTGTCTCTGCCAAATTTCAAATAATTTCCCTCTGTTCATTCCACATGAAACTTTCATGCTTAACTACACACCTGTGTCTCCAGCTGGTGGAGATGGTTAAGTTGCATCAGAAACCCCACTTTACTGCCTTCCAGCAGCTTTCTGTCTCCTAGATAATAACAGAGCTCAGCTCTGTGAGTGCTTCTAGCTTACTTTAAAGTCAAACTGCTTAGCTTAGCTGAAAACATTAAACCTGGTTGACTTTGTCCTGGAATGGAAGAGGAATGAGTGCAGGGTCAGTTGTAAGTCACAAGTGGTTTTAGAGGTTGTTCCTTACTGCCTCAGATTTCATGAGTGGCAGGTTCGGTCCAGTGACCTGGGCACCGACATCCCACTTTCAGTGTGTTATTTGATCTGTGCTCTGGAGTACCTGACCTGTACCCTCTGCTGCAGAGTTATTCTGCACCTCAGCATTTGAAGAGTATATGCTGGGCATGTTAACCTCCAAAGTATCCTACTGATGTAGCTGTGTTACTGTCAAGCTCTGAGAGGCTCAGATTACTCAGTATTACTACAGGAGATCTTTGGAGGAAGTAATAGAAGATACTGATGCAATGTGAGGTGCCGGTACCTCTCATTTGCTATATGACAAGGACTTTGGCTCAGTGCCAGCATGTCGTACTCCTAGAAGTAACTGCTTCGAGATCCGAGTGCAGTCTTGATCACTTGTAGCCATTTGCTGTATCCCACAGCTCAGTCACAAGCACAGATTTCTTTCTGTCCTGGCTGTACTCCAGAAAGGTTAGCTATGTTATCATAGAGCCCTGGTAATTTACTCATGGGATTAGATAAGCATATATGAATAACTGGTCAGATGACTGTTGGGTTCTTCCATTACTTTTCTTTGGAAAAAAATGTTCTCTTGTAGTTGATAGCACAGACTGTTCTATCCAGCACTGGCTGCAATTTGGGAATATGCACCTGGGCTGACTTTGAAGGAGCTAATGTCTCTGTTAGAAGCAATTTAATTGTACCAAGAACTCAGCTGCAGTACCAGTCAATTTTTTATCTGTAGGTGGTTTTTGTAGGCTTTCATAGCATCACCATTGATGATAGTCAAGCTATTGATTCTATAGCTAAGTCGAATATTTTTATACAATCTATAGTTGATCATAATCCTAAAGGTACCTCTACTAAGAATGGCTACAGTATTCCATGGAGTGATTCTTGTATTCTGGTTATTAAATTCATCTTTCTGCACAGAACATGCTGGATAAACACGCTTTTTAATTTATTTATTTTCTGCAGTTGTTCCATGTTTTTCTTTTTTCCATATGAAAATAACAGATTTCTGTAACAAAGAAAAGTCCTCTAAGAAGTGCAATAAATTACATCAATATTTCCAGCAAAAATATTAAAGATAGCATGCTGCCAAAAACTTTACTGCCTTTATGCACATATTCCTGATAGAAATTATTTTCTTACTCTCACAGTTGCTCCTGATCATTAACATTTCTACAATTTCAATTTGCAGGCAATTTAAATTACCATGTTAACTGTTTTTTTCTCAATATTGAGAATAATGCAAGTTCTGCAGTTAATATAATTCTTTCAAAATTTCTTAGTCTCTGATGTGTGAAATAAATTATTAGAGCAGATGTTCTCTGCCCAGGTAGCAGATATAAGTAAAATCTGAGTTTTCTATGGTTAAGTATATATGCATATAGAACAAAGTACAGATTATGTTATTCTTTTAACCTATTCCTATGTGACAAAAAGGTTTACTGTTAGCATAAGTATATGTGTATTTGGAAAGGAAGGAACAGATTATCCTGCTGCTAATTTAACTTCCTTTTTACAGTGATTGCTGAAAATTAAAATACATTTTAGAAAACCAGATGAAGGATAAGGAGAGATGTCTTCAAAACAGTACATATTAATTTTCTAATACAACTGTTGTGCGCAGCCTGGACCACATATGAGTTAGGATTTAATAGTTTTGAATACTTCTGTGCTTTGTGCAGATAACAGCTGTATAAATTACCCAGGTATTCTTCAGGTTCAGTCCTGATCTTCTGCTGCATAATTCATTATCTTATTCTGATGAATTTGGGAGGTAATTAAGAGGAAGAGTAAGATGGTGATGGTTGTTGTAAAGTAGATTAAAATTATAGGAAAGTCAAGTTAATGCTGCGTCATGGGGGAGGGAAAATTAAAGCAGGGAAATCTATGATTGATTTCAGTTGATATACTCCTGACATATGAAGTTTAAAAAAAAACCCTCAGCAGTGCCTTAGAACACTTCAGTGGCTCGAACACTGTATATAGCTGTATATGGCTGATTGTGTTAATAGCAATGAAAAGGGGAAAAAAACCACTCATGGGCCAGTAATTACTGCCTTATTGTGACACTTTTTTCTAAATCCTTATCCTTCAGCTAAATGAAGCTGTGTAAGTTTTCAGCTCAATTAAAGCAGGTTTTTTTCAGTTTGATTGGTTAATAGTGACCTTTAAAGATTTTTTTCCACTTCTTTTTACACATGTTAATTTATTTTCACTGTATGAATTCAATATTCAAGAAACATCTGTTTCAAGGATAGCAGGACTGTTTAGCTGTAGGGCAGCTGGGGATCTCAGGGATTTTACTTATACGTTAAAAAGAGGTGGTCAAAGACTGTTGGAATTAATGACTCTCTGGAATCATTCTAAAATATTGCTTTAAGTTGTGATAATATAAATTTAATTTAAATCAAATTATTTGTGTGTATGTGTGCGTGTGCGTGTGCATGTATGTATATATACTTTTTTAAAAAATCTTAATTCCAGAATGACAGTTTGGGGAATTTAAATATGTGAGTATGCAATACACCCACACATGCAACAGATTTCCATCAGGAGATGTTTGCGTACAGTGGCACAAACGAGTTGCAACAAGGCGAGCTTGGGTGCGGCATGTTAATGCTGCTGGCTAACCCCAAGGAGCACGTTCCTGACACTGCATTAAATATGGAGGACTTGACTGTGCCTTCCCACCCTGAGGGCTGAGGCAGCTCACATCCATGCTGCAGCTTCACATGTGAGAAGCTGGGGCGTGAGCCGCTCTGCCTGAATCCCAGCTGTGCCTTCAGGTCACACCACTGACTCTCTGTGCCTGTGCAGACATTGAGCAGCACTTCCACCCTTAGCTTAAAAGTTTCTTTAGCGCTTGCCTGTGGCCACACAGGATGCTCAGATGTCTCTTTTTAGGCAGTGGAGGTTTGACCCCGGCCGGGAGCCCTGCTGAAATGGGTTTAGACACCAGGGCTCTTCCCACGTTCCCCGGGGAAGCCTGAGAAGTGAGGTCCAGCGAGGGCCCTGGTGGCAGCACCTTCATTCATGCAGGTTTTACGTCTGCACCCTTGCTGAGGAAGGAGCAAGTCCTACTCATCAGAGCGGGGTGTCAGACCCCCTCCCCGGCAGCATCTATAAAACATCTATATAAGCCGAGGGAGGACTGGATGAAAATCCTCTGAAGCTGCCGATTCTGGTTACGTGTACTCGTGGTCGAAGGGGCAGACAGTTGACATTCATTGCCCTGGAGGCACCACGTCCCTGCGGGGAAGTGCAGACACACCAGTGAGGGAGGCTGCTTTACATGTCAGAGACATGTCAGACACCTAAACTGAGCAAACTGAAATCTGCCCTGCTCCTTAGAGTCATGCCCTATAACAGGGAAACGAACCCCATTGTCCCTATCTAGAGACGGTACCTACATCTATGAAACAGGGTATATTCAACTCATGGAAGTGCTGTTCTCATTGCAACACACAGGAAAGTAATAGTTTATTTGTTCAAGGGTGGTGTTAGAAATGACTCAAAAGCAAAACATTAAAGTAGCTTTGAACTGAGGATTGACTGTGTAAGAGAAAACTGAAAGGTAGGCATTATCATTAAAGAAACAGTATCCAAGCTTTAATACATAACTGGCTATGTGTTTCTGGATGATTCAAGTTTCTGTTGCCTCATGGATAAAACAGATGCTTGTCTATATTACCATGGTGCTCTGTAGTCATGTTATTAATATTTGTGAAGCTTGTTGAATTACAGTGAAGCCATACAAATATCTAAAGAGAATAAGATAATAAACTCAGTCAGAAGCTATGCTCTGGATTAGATATGTTTTATGATGCAGAAATGTGATTGGAGCAGGTTAGTCAGAGGCAGCTCTGGATTCATCTCCCAGTTCTACTCTTAATTTCATTTATTCCTGGGAAAGTCTCTTAATTTTGGCCTTTATTTTACCTAGACAGAAATAAATATAAAAATGACTTGTTTCATAGTTTAGTGATAATACGTAGAAGTTGTAATGGACCACCAGGATTTTCTCAAGTGAAGGATGTGATTTTTTTCAGTGTGCTTTATTTACAAACTCTATTGTTGTGTCTTTGGACAATGGTATAGTGGGATGTGATTAGTAACATTCTAAGGATGTACAGAAACAACTGCTTTAACATCAGATTAAGATTACATTTATTTAAATGATATAGCCGATATATTTCTTAATGAGAATTACAATATGTGCAATTGCAGTATTACTAACCTCTCTTCTTTGGAAGAAAGCTGTTATGTAGGCATGGGTGTTCATTGTTATGTTAGCCTAAGAAGCTGAATAAATCCCTGAAAGGTTTCTGCTGCTCTCCTGACATTGCTTCTCTTACCACATACAGATACAGCTTTCATCTCTGTGGTTGTCCATGTTGTAACCATCCTTTTGTGATTTCCTCACCTAATAATGATTTCTGGAGGCAGAAGATGTATGGATTATTTTCTAGCATTTTCAGGCATCTGCAGCTGGGAGAAGGGGAGGAAATGCTTCTAACACATTTGTTTCAGAAGGATGCCAGCTGACCATCTTCACTTCTGGTCAGTCTTCATGGAAATCAACCTATTAATTTAACAGCATGATGCCAGATAGTTTCTGATTGTATTCTGACTTGCTTAACAGTGTATTAGGTTTGGTGGACAGTAATTTTATATGCGATTTTGTTTTTTCCTATGTTATTAATTTTTATTTATAAAATGCAAGATGGGTGATAGATACATATAAGTTGTTAAAAACATCCATTGCTTAATGTGAGTGTACTTTCCTCCTAGAAATTATACTTTTATTAGTTCAAAACTGAGTAAAATATTGAAGAAAATGGTTGATAAGTCAAAAAGCTCTGGCTGCATTCCACTTACAACAAGCAACACTGAAGAGAATAAGAATTTTGATTATCTCCCTGTTGCAGTAACTTTTTAAAATTAAACACGTGAGTGGATTTTGCATATTTGCTCAGCAAGAAAATGGCAGATGCCTTTACAGTTTATATTTAGCAGGAAGATATTACTTTTCCTTCAGAAGTGTAGAGATATTACCACTTTCCCCTTTTACAAAGCTGCAAGTCAGGAAAGAATTACCTTAACTGGGAGGCAGGGAGGAACAGTTGTCTCTTCATGGAAACAGAGAGCTCTCATTAACTTTTGCAGGACTCTGGTGACCCTTTGGACAGAAATACTCCTGTAAAACCATGGACTGCGTTCTATTTATCATTTGACTATAATTCCGCCCTCTAGACAATATAGTTTCAGTGTGTGTTAGACTCGTGCATTGCTTTTAAGTGATGCAACTGTTTCTACAGTTTCATTGGGATACACATGCTGGATTTTTCAGACTGTAGCTTTTTTAGTGCTGTATCTTGTAGTGTCCTAAAAATATTTGATTTGAGTCCATCCAATTGCATTTGAGCTGACTGCATGTTAATATTTTACAGAACTCTATTGTGGCTTGTAACGTACAGCAGTACTTCCAGAAATCATGAACTAGCACGGGAATTTGTGAATTTTATCATGGGTGTGGCTGTGTAAGAAAAAAATTGCTCTTGGATTAGGGAGGGATGGAGGGGTGGTGAATTACTGACCAGAAGGTACTGTTACACGTTGTTTAGGTTAGGGAGAGGTTCTATATTCTGGCACTCCAAAGGAGCAGGAAATCGATCCAGTAAGCCATTTTTCCAAGGAAGGGCAGAACAGATTAAGAAAGTCAGTAGGTCTCTGCCCTTGCACTGTGGTTTTATTTCCCCATAATACAGAGTAAAGATTCAGTGAACAGTCAGGCCTTCTGTCTGTCCTTGAGAAAGGCAGAAAAAGCGAAGATTGCTACCAGTTTTCCCAGATTGTCATAAAGGTGGAAGTAGATACATCTGGTAAAAAGGTCATTGAATGAAGAGCAGCTTTTTAACATTTTAAATGTTAGCATTCTTGGCCACTTGGAATAGGAATTTAAAATATAAGTGCCTTATTATTATGAGCCACATGTGCTTGCAGCAAGCCAAAGAAAAGTTGGGGTTGCGTTAGCTCATGTCTTTCAAAATATGTCTTCAGTATCTTTGCTCAGTAGCATCTACTTTTCCCTTTGGCCATGGTGGCGGATTTGTTGGCCATGGTTGCGTGCCTGACTGGCCTCGACTGGCTCTGCTGGAGGAACCTTGTGGCTTTGAGCCTCACTGAGTGTGCTGGTGAGGCGTCCCAGCCCCACTGCAGCCTCTGGAGACATTGCTGTGGGATGAGATGAGAAATTCAGAGGTGGCCTGATGTTGTGGGCATCTCGCCTCCCAGGACCTTGCCTCCTCTACCTCAATGTGGGGAGTTACCCTGACCCTCGGCAGGGTGGTGCCCCCTCGTCTTGTGGTCGGCTCTCGCTGCTCTTGATAACAAGCAGTACTGGGAGTTGAGTATAATATTGGGACTATGGAGCAAAAGCAAATGCTGGGCTCAGACTGCTGCTAAAGATACCTCTCCTGACTAGAGTTTGTCGATGGCACTTGGTTTAACAATGTAAATTTTTATGAGAGTAAATAACAGGAGCTTGCTTACTACTTAAAAATGGGCACATGGCCTTACGAAGTGGTGCACTCATTTAAAAGTTAATTACTTGGATTGTTTTAGTGCAATTTTCTACAAACTAAGCATAACCTATGAACTTTATACCAGCATTTAAGTAAACGTTTTCGTTTTTCAAACCAATAATGAAACTTTGTTATTATTGTGCCTTTTTGCAGTACACGGGCACCTTCTAGGTTGGAATGGGGTGAATCACCCTCTGAGCTGCTGTCACTAGCATTTACTCTGAGCCAGTGAGAGAGTCTAGAGGAGTAAATTGGACTAGACACCTGCTTTGCAGATCAGCAAAGCTGGGTGAGGTGAACGTCGTGCAAGAATCAATGCCATATTTTACAGCAGTGAATATTCAGAGGGAAGTGGCACAGAGTTCATTACAGGAGATGTGAAAATGGACTTAAAAAAAAAAGAAAAAAAAACATAGCATACGAAGAACACAAGAAAACTGACAAAGAACACAAGACAACTGACAAAAATAGCATTTTTTTGTAGCACAGATTTTTATTTCTTAAGAACTTTCGGTATTTCTTTATAATTTTCATTTTCATAATGGACTCTGGAGGAAAAATGGACTTTTTTGATTGCCTCTCATTTATTCCTCCAGTGATTTTTCTGGAAGAGTTGGAATGTTATCTTTTATTTAAGGCAATCAGAGACTTATAGAAAGGCTTTGGGAAGGTCTTCATGCCCTAGAGAGAAGAATTGAAGCAAAGAGTTACCAATGTGCTTGCCATAACTCACATTGATTTCTGATCTGGTTACCTGTGTGAAGGAGGTTTAATGATCTAGTACAGTTACTCTGAGTTAACCCGGTTGCACATACCTGCATGCAACTGGTTCTCTGGTCTCTCTTGTGAATAAATGCCAACTGTAAAAAATGTAAATAGCAGGATCAGTTCAGCCTCATTTATGTACAGCAAAAAGACAGGTACTCAGAATTTGGGCAGACCGTGCTGGTCTCAAACCAGTCTGGTACAGCAGCAGAACCAGGAAAAATAATTGGTTTAGACAACAAGATATATTCGATTATGTTAAACAAAGATGAGGTCTAGTACAAGCCACCTTGCAACTTGTTCTTCAATCTGTTCTTCAATCATTATCTGACTGCCAAAGTGAGCAAAAATAAAATAAAGGATATGGTAGGAATTTTAAAAGCTCTGCCCAAAATCTTGATAATTAGAGGTTGAGAACTGATGACGGTGATGGTAATGAGAAAGGGGAAGATCTTGAGAGGTTAGAGAGAATAAATTCAGATTGCACTTGGAAGAAAGTTTAGATGATGTATCTTTAAAGTGGATTTCTGGAAAACAGTTTTCAGTTCCAGATACCTTGACTGACTTTTCTTCATCCTAGACTGACCTCTTCAAATAAAGTCAATTCTGTTCAGTGCGTGTTGATATAAATATTGATAGGATCTAAACTATGTAGTGGGAATTTCAGTGAGAACCGGAAACTATGCCTCCTTCTGGGACGTCATAGATTTACTTCAACTTATTATCGACAACCTTTATTGTGACTTCTTCCTCTCAGGCACATTTAGGAGCTTTTGATCAAAAGTCAAGAAGGACTGGCTGAACCAGCCAGATAACTCCTATCAGGGAAGCAAGTAAAAGTAGAGGATGGACTTCATTTGAAATTTGTAGTAAACTCAGAATTTTCCTGTGAAAATTTAAGTAAAATGGTTTCTATTTATAAGCTTCTAAATTAAATACATAAGTCCTAGTGTTTTGGAATGATTTTTCTGTAATTCTTATGACTAGATAATCTTCCATTTATTACAAAGTAAGGCATGGTTCAAATACACGATACAGTTTGTCTCTGCAAAGTTGGAAAGTGCATTTAAAATAATTTTAAAACTGCTAGCGTAAAGGAAAAGGAAGAACCATTTTGTTTATATCTCTCTGGCTATTTCTGTGGGGAACAGATGGCCCTGAAGCACAGCTCTACCATGCAGCATCCTACTGACTTAAGTGGGAAGACTCTTACAGTGTAACTCCGTTAACTTGGGTCACCCCATGTCCTTCCCAAGGCTCTTTTTGTTGCTTTCTGCAGCAGAATGATTTCTCTCCGGAAGCCTGTCTTCAGTTATTACGTAGGGAATTCAAGTGTACAGTCGCTTGCATACAGCGATGTCTTATATGAACTGGAGGATTTTAATTCCTTCTTTCAGGTAGCACAGAGCAAATGAAACCTTATATGTGCTCCAGATAACAGTGTGGAGCTATGACTAATATGCTGTTTCTAAGCAGGGATCGAAGGCTCTCTAAGTAAGACAACAGTCTTCTAAATAGCAAGGTATTTTTTATAAAGCCATAATAGTAAGATATAAAGCTTGGACTTACAGGGACTTCTTATAGATATTGTTAAAATAGAATAGAGACTTGAGCAGGGTATGGGTTTTGAGCTGAGGTTGAGTATGTTCATGTTTAATTTTATTCAAAGTATAATAGCACAGTATGTCTAATGCATTAGACTGAAAATAAAGGTTCCAGCCACGTTCAGAAGTCTGTGGTGAAAGCTGGAAAATATTCCATAAAGGGATATGTTGTCAACATCCTGGTTTTTTGTTTACAATAATACTACAGTAGAAGTACATCCTGGATATAATGAAGGTGAGAACTTAGCATTTTGTTCAGTTTGCTTTGGTGAGAAACGGCAGCTAGGTTCACATTAACTGAGGAAGAACAGTGAAGTTTGAAGCCTGTCTGTGATTCAGGGTTATTGACATAAGCATTATTGTTGAGTTTAAATGGCTTGTACGTCCGGGAGTATCAGTTCTTAAAATATGTGACATTAGACAAACAAAGTGAGTTTTGGAGAAATAGGGAATAAGGTAAAAAAAAAAAAATAGCAACAAGCTACTTATGAGACCTTGCTTTAAAATAGGTAACAAATACATATTTGTTTCATATTATATTGGACTAGTAATAAGCAACATCTGCATTCTGTTTGTTCACATTGCCTATTTGATGTTTTCAAACATATTGACATGATATAAAATTTCTTTTTTTAAGAGGATGTAACCACTTCACAGCTCTAGAATTTCTTTCAGTAAGAATTTCACAACTCAATTTGACAGTTTGCTTTTTAGCATCATTCTTGTATAAATTACGAAAACAGGAAAATGTTTGTAATGCTGATGCTTTAAATGTCAGGAAAACATAGCTGTGAATATAAGAAAGAGAGAGGAAAAGAGAGAAACAGAGAGAGAGGAAAAAAGCTGTCAAATTTACTAACATAATCACTGTCTAATTATACAGGCCAAGATTTTCAAATGACGTATGATCCTGTGTATTGCCGCTCTGGGTGTCAAACCTGAAAGTACATGGATTGAGTATGCTGAAAAGCAAAAACTATCAAGGGTGTTTTAAAGTGTTTCAAGTTAGATACCTAAAATCAAGCATTATTTACATTGAAAATCGTTGTCATGAGTTGTACCATTTTAATATTTGAAGTAAGTTTTTTCAAAAATACAAAACGAATGAATCAGAAAGCTCTATCCAATGTCTAGAAATAAAGGCTCGTTGCTTTCCACATTAACCAATTTCTCAATTTCAGAATATTCCAAAATGCTTTAATACAATTAGGAAAAATTTAATTTGAGCCAGTACTCAAGTAGTGGCTAAACTATATTTCTATTATTAGTTTGCTGTATTTTTTTCTGAAACCATCATGAAAGGAGTACTATTAAAAATGGTCTTGTGGTTCAGATTTTATCTTTTAGTACTGCAAAGAGTAGAAGTTTTTCTTGAACTTGTTTGTTTGCATCACCTGCTAGGATTGTTAGAGCAGAAGTAGTAAAACTACATGTGATTAGTAGACTTTATAGTAACCATAGAGTATAAAATGCTCAGTTTTGAATTAAACTGTAGGGGGCAGAAGCTAGGGCTTTTTAACTTTCTAAAGTTTATGTAGCAGAGCTTATTTTAAAAGCATTTTGAGAGTTTAATGTGCATTTACAGTGGAGTAACAATACTTGATTATTTCTAAAACCTGAAATGATGCATATCCATCTTAATGCATTATAATATTTTAGTTGACGTGATTTTCATGCAGTAATTTATTTTTGACATTTCTAGAGTTATCGCCTTTAAAATATATTTACACTCCTATTATGTTATTTTACTAATCTTATTTAAAAAGGGAACATTACATATTGAATACTGTACCTCAATTTTATTGTAATGATTTTACTGGTTACCAGGTGGGGTGGCAGTTGAAAAATTTGGTGAATGCACTACGAGAGGATCCGAGTGGTGTTATCTTAACTTTGAAAAAGCGACCTCAGAGCATGCTTACCTCAGCACCAGCTTTACTGAAAAATATGAGATGGAAGCCCCTTGCTCTGCAGGTAATGAAGCTTAATCATAAGTCATACACCATCATTTTAACTACAGGTTATCTCAATGATGCTTTATTGTGCTTCATCTAAGCAGCATATGGATTTACTCTTGTATACTTTGAAAATTTGTTTCTGAAATGATTTCTCTGCAGTTTGTTCTCATAGGCTCAATTGAAATTAAACTTGTTAGTAGAACTTTTCAAAGTTAAAGAATAATACAGAATTTATGATGCAGAAAAGTAGCCCCAAATAAATCTTCAAGCAATGGGGAAGAAAGGACAACCTGCTGCAAGACACAGGATGCTTTAGGGTTCTCATGCACTTTTCCAAGCATATTTAAGAAACTGTCCAATTTTAATTAGACTTTTTGTTAAGCTTTTCAGTGCAATATGACTCCAATAATAACTCCAAAGAAAGAGGGCAGGAAGAAATCTTTAGTTCTCAGTTTGATCGATCATGATATTATAAGAAAATTCATAAGATCATTTTCTATTTAATGAAACACTTGACCATCAAAATTTGCTCATGTAAATAAAGTTGCACTTGTGTTAAAGTTCTTGAGATCGAACCCTTGCACCTAAGGAAGTGTAGCACAGGAGGTCCAGCTGGGCCTTTATTTTTATTAGGTCTGCAATGTGCTGGAAACCATGTAATGGTTTCATTAAAGCTTTCATGTTTCACTCTGAGATAAAATGTCACTGTGATGGATTGCTCTAGGAAATGAGAGTTATCTCCAGACTGATGAAAGCATGTTACCAACAGATGGAACTGAAAAATAATTCCCTTTTTACTTTCAGTTCAGATAGGACAATATTTAGAATTTTATTTTCCTTTCATAAAGAATATATTTTTGAAGACATTTTTATTATCATAATAAAAAGGCTAATCTGGAATTAAGTACATTTGGAGGAGAAAAGATTTTTACATTGTTCAGGCAAAAGGGAAATGAGATATGGAAATGCCATTGCTGGTACTTGTGGTCTTTGCCATGTAAAAATTAACAGGTTCATAAAAACAACTAATGCCATGAAGAACTTCTTTTAAATATATATATGCATATATTATTTTATAATGGTTAAATGCATCATCATCTATCAAAATGAATAGATTTTAGATTATTAAGGTGTCTTGGCCTTTCAGATACAAAGTACTGACTAGAGATGCAATATAAACTTTCAACCAAAAATTCCTTATTACTGTCTGAACATAAAATTGTAAATCTGTATGCATTATATGAGTGTATGAATGTCATACTTGAAAGCTGGAGTTTTTATCATAGCTTTAGTGAGAATGTATACTACAAATGAAAATTGCAGATGATTGCTTTAAATGGGGTCAAATACTTTTGGTCTAAATCCTTCTTGTTGAGTTCGGTATTTCTTGGTGAGTTGGGTTCATTTCCCTAAATAATCCTTTTGGCTATACTTTATTGTTTGCCATTAGAATAATTCCACTGAAGATCCCAAAAAAGACTCCCCGAGGCAGGGCATTTATTATCACAAATGTGCAATTAATTCAGGAGAGGCTACTCCAAAAGGGTAGGAATAAATTGGAAAAAAACAATTCCTAGCATTTAAGCTAAATCCAATAAGAAAATGAGGATTCCCGTGGTCCTCTTACAGTAAATGTATTCATGAGCTAAAGCTTTTGAAACTGCACACTCAGTTCCAGGAACAAAAATCCAGTTGTCTTTTAGTGTGTTTTATTTGGCTGTGGTTTACATCTCAGCATACTCAGCTCAATATAGATACTGGCGTATTATTCAATTTATCTAGCTTTAGAGATCCATAATGTACATAACTCCATTTGGGCTTGTCATTTTTACTCCCTTTGTGGACATACATAACAGTTATTAGTTCATTTGTCTTGACCTATTTTAAATCCATCTGCCTTAGGATGAGATAAATTGCACCCTCCACATGTCTCTCTCTCTCCATTTGATGATAAAGGGAGTCTGGACAGCCAGCATGGATGTGGATTATCTGTAATACATAAGACAAAACTGACCCTAGATAGAGGTTTTCTGTAATATTGAAGGTCTTGGAGGGGTGGGGGGTGGGGGAGAAGAGAGGAATTGTTTTTCTTTTTACCAATAGCACTGAAAATATGAGTATTTTTAGGCCACAATGAGTACAAATAGAGATATGGTTAAAAATCAGAGATAGAAATCCAATATGATGATATTGTTCTGATTTTATCAAACGTGACATCAGGAAGAGGCCAGGACCTCATTGATCACTTATGTGTGCAGTATGCATATGTGTGTCTGTTGTAATTTGTGATTTTAGAGTGAGAAATAACAAGTTTCTTAAGTAGACTGAGTGCGGAAAAAGTTCCATGGCCAAGTGAAGACAAACTTCCGAATCTGTATAATGTGAAGATTTATATTGCTAATTTATGCAGGTCAGAGGTGAACAGATGTTAAAGTCTGCTAATGTTAAAGTTTAAATGTATCCTAAGTATGAAATTGGTACTGTATGTTTGATAAATAAGAACAGCAGCAAAAGTAGTCAGAGTGCAGTGTAATTTTATAGGTTTAAAAACATGCAGAAATAATGTCTATTTGTTTTAATAGTTCCGTTTCTTTTCATATTCCAGCAGTTGTCCATTATCAGAGACAGAATTTACTTCAAAAATTTCTGCAAAAAAATCTTCAAAAAACTGTACGTTTTGTAACTGAAATTGCCCTATATTTGTTCTTACATTCTGTATGTTCCATATTCATGTAAGGGTGCTATTCTTCAGTAGCAGCAAGGGAGTTAGTATGAGAGGAGACTGGGAGAGTGGTAGCAAACAGGGCAAAAACATAGGAAAAGCACTACTTCCATCATCTTTGGAAATAGTGGAAATTACAATAGCATGTTTTTCTATATCAGACTGTCATGAAATAATTGAGAATGTTATAACTGTGCTGTCATCTCAGAGCTAAGTTAATTGAACCATATGTATTATTCAGCAGACACAAGCTATAATGAAATTATGACTCAGTAATAATTCTGTTAAAGTACAAAATACGAGCATAAGACCTATCTCTAGAATAGGATATGGGGACGAAATTCTAATAAAATGTGAATTAGGATCAGCAAACTAGCTGCTGCAGTTTTTTTGGTTCTCAGAGGGAGGGAACAGAGGAAAGGGAAAATGTGGTGTCATGTATCAGTCAAATTGCACTGAGTGAGGTGGGAAGGTGGAAGTTTGCCTCAGAGTAATGTGGGCTGACACAAAAGCAGAGACTGAGTTTTTGTATGCATCCTATCAAAGAATATCTTTAGTGGCTGTTGCAGCAAATGTAGAGACTAAATATTTCAGCCAATTAAATTAAGAAATATTTTAATTGAAAGCCTTTAAAACTCAATTCTAGCTGAAGGTGAATAGTGTCGATGTATTATTGGTAAATTGCCTTCTGCTTGTTTAGTTGCTAATTGAACATGAGGTTTGCCATTTGCAGCTGCATGAAAAAACAGATTTAATAGAGACATACTAAGTATGCCTGGAAGTTGGAAAAGTACTAGATGAGTCCTCCAGTTCCAGCAGTATGCAAGCGCTACAAGTGACTCAGAGTAGTATATCAATCAGTCTGGTTTGTGAGTTGACAGGGTATCCTACTAATTAAATTATGTGTCCCGATAATGAAATTTTTAATCATTTGCTGTCTGCTCTTAGTGACAGAGATTAGCCATGTGCTAGCCAAAAGTTCATAGTCTCTGAATGTGGCAAAGGCTTTTAGATTGCTCAGATACTAACTGGTTACTAATTGGCATAAATACTGTTTAGGATGTTTGGCAGTTTCCTTAAAGCAAGTTTGCCCGCCATCACAGTCTTGCCATGAATTACATGTTAGGTACAGGCTACATAGTAATTGATTCATTCTTTGTTTTACTTTTTTCTTTTAGCAGAAATTGAATATTTTGATTTTTTTTCATAATTATTCTCACCCTTAGAATAAATCTGAAAGGTTAGGGGGAAAAAGGAAGAAAAATAAATGTGCATCCTCTGTAGCAGTCCAAAAACTGATATCCAAAGGCTTGATGTACAGGAAAATATTACAATTAGGCCATGGCTGTACTATGCTCCATTACATAATGAGCTTATATTTACAAGTTCATTAATTCCAGCTGTAAGGTCAATCAGTACAGAAGGAAAAACAACCATTTTTCCTCTTGTGTCCTGATTAAAGCAAAAATTTTTTTTGTTTTGTTTTCAGTCACTTGATGATTGTCTGTTTTAATATCCATCAATATCCAACTTCTTGTAGATTATCAGAGTTCTCCCTTAATACATTTTGGAATCTTGTCAGAATTTGTGAAGTCAAGGGATTTTCAGCCTGTGTTTGTTGTTATTGCTTTTATAAAATTTGAATTAGGCAACAATGGCCTTGGGGAGTTTTGTGGTTGCTTTTGCATTTGAAGGTATTCATTAATATGGCATTGTTACCACAAATATTAAGATGTTATGCCTGCAAGAGGAATCTTACTAAATTTGGCTCTCAGTTACTTTCCCTGATACTGTGATCCATTCTGCAAAGCCTAGAATGATATTTCAGATTACAGTGTTCGTATATCTGACAGTTATTGAACTTGGTGAACATACTGGATAAGTTGCTTCATCTTTAATTTTTTATTTTTTTTATTTGACATACGGGTGATTTAATTAATTCTGTTAGATCTATTCACACTTCTGTCTGTCCTCAAAACAATGAGCTGGTGGTTCAGAACCTAATTTAAATAAACTTCCTTAATCTAGATTGTCTGTTTCATTTTTCCTTCCCACTTTGTGTTATTTTGGGGAGATTTCAAAGGAAGGCTCTCCAAAGCACTGTTTGAACAAGGGTGGAAGGTTCAATAAATACAATTTTCAGAGGATATGAAATTTTAAGTAAGTCATTATCATCATGTTACCAAGAAACTAGCCCTCCTTTGCTTTCTGGAAAATACTTTGCTAATTAGTTAAAAGAAATTGGACTTTGATTACAGTGTGGAAGACTCGTCATCCAGTTTCTTTAAAATACAGAAAAGACTCAAAGAATAATAGATCAACGTGTTATCATGCTTCAGCTAATTTGGCCTAAGCCCTGCTGATTGCAGTGGAAAGGCTCTTACTGACCTCAGCGAGTCCGGGGACAGGTCTAGCTGCCTGCCAGCCAGACATCGTGCGTTGACTTGGACAAAATTTTTGGACCCATCTTACACACTCTCTCACACTCCTCATCAAGCTTATTTGGATGCCAGCTTCTGTATATATAAAATAGTTCACTGTACTATTCATTGTCATGGTGAAGAATTGCCAGGAGCTTAGTGTTTGTAGTTTTTTAAGCAGATTACACGTGCATCATATATCTACTCTGCTATATTCAGCTTTTCAGACTCCTAAGAAGCAGCAGCAGCAATATCAACAGAATCCTTGGTTTGAGAGAAAATGTTAATTTTAATTATTAATATTTGTTATTATTGTTCCTACTTGACTATATTGCCTCCTTCATTTATCTATAGACAATGTTATATTCTGTTTTCATCATTTATTATTAGAATTAATGATCTTACACTTTTTAATCATTAAATTTAAATAAAATACTAATTTGTTGCCTCTTCAGTTGTCTTGGTTGGCTTAGTGGCTTAGTTGTCTTTTAACTACATGGGAACTGGGCATTCTTTACAGCACTGTTAAAATGGATTCTGACTGGGTTTTTGCTGCAGAGTCTGAATTAGTTATAATATTTCATTACCTCTTCATGTCATGGCTGGTCTGATAAAAAGTTAATTTTATTGGAAACATTCTGTTGTGATGACCTGGATTCAGTATTAAAAAAAATATTGAGCTTAAAATCTGTTTACTGATGAAACTGCTGTAAAAAGATATTACCACTTAAAAATTTGTATTGGATTTGCTCATATTTTTAAAAGTTGTATGCCTTCTAATGGAGCAATGTTTCTCAAACTTTATGTTGCAACTTCCAAGGGAGTTATTGGAAGGTTCAAAGAGCTTTAAAAAACATTAAAAAGAATTTTAGATGGTACATATTAATTATTAATTGCATTCATTGTTGAGAGAAAAAACACTTAAGAAAAAAATTACGCTGACTTACTGTTGGCAGCCTCTCAGTTCCTTCAGGATGGAGGGTGGGAAAAGCAGCGATGCCTGGTGGTAGCAAGAGGGAGGTCGCTCCCTCAGGGAACAGCTGACCGCAGACAGAGCAGTGTCTGGAGGAAAGGGGAGTAAGTGTCTACACTGTCTAGCAATCCATACTTACAGGGACTTCCTATTTTCCTGCACTGAAGAAACTGAGCTGCTATAAATAAAGACTGTTATCTGTTCCCTGGCCAAGTGTTTGACAATTTGGGAAAGGATCCATAAAGACTACTGAACTTGAAGAAGGATGGTGCATCCAAAATGTTTGAGAAATAGTTCTCCAACATATACTGAAACATGGATCTTACATTTGTCTTTGTGGGTTCACGCTGATGGAGGTCTTCTTTCTTCAGGACATTTTTTGAGGCTATCTCAGTTTTAATATGTAACTTCTCAGCTTTCTTTATCAGGGTATTCCCATGGGTCAAGTACTCTTTAGGCCAAAAAACTTCTTAGTTTTATTGCTGTTTCAGCAGTCCGACTTGCCCATGCCAGCCTACCAAAAGGGACTGCCACAGGAAAACGTTCTAGTCCTCGGAAGAGAATTAACTGAGTGGTAGCACTGATCTCAGAGGCATCTAATTCTTGAGTGGAGTACTGCAAATTTCTCTGTTCAGTGTGCCTGCATGACATGATATGGTCCTCTGAATGGCTACCATTGAACTGGAGGCCTACATGAGCTGATTTACTTGCAGGTGCACAAATCAACTCAAATTGAAATAGTTGAGCTGTTTCTAAATTGCACTGCAAAGTGCAGTGTGGATACACCATACTTACAGGTCATGTTCTGAAAACTTTCTTCTAGCCAGGAGGGCCAAAAGACTTTAATTCCTTATAAAATGAGAGCTGAACTCCTACAGCACAAGATGCTAGTCATTGCAATGCTCTCAGAGTGTTGAACTAGTAACAGGAGAAACCATTTATATGCTTTTACTGTGTAGCAATTCTTTTAAAAGAACTCACTGACTTATCTGGTAAAGTGGTGATAAATATAAAAAAATAAATAAAGCAGCCTATTTTTATTTATATATTTATTTTTCTTCAGTTTCCAGTCACCTGGCCTTTCCGTTTTTGTGGAAATAAGCCAAAGAGTTGAGTTTGGCAGTATGACACAGATATGGAAAAGACCCACTGTCTAACATAGAAATTGTTTGAGGGAAACCTTTTACCTTCAGAGCTCTGAGTTATCTGGATTACTTGCATATTTCTCTGGTAGACTGAGTACTATTTTTTCATGTTTCACTCACCTTTTTAACCATCTTGCCTAGCCAAAAGATGAACCAAAACAGTGTGTTTCTCAAAGACATTTAAACCTCATTGATTTCCAGAATCTCCGATCAAACTGTTCTGAAGCACAAACCAACCTGTTCATCTGGACTGTGTGTTATCAGGGACTCATGCATTTTCTGTGGCGAAGTTACCCAGTAGATTTCTCAGACTTCAGCAATGTAATTTTCCAGAAATTAAGCCCATCTCATGAACATTTAGTGTTTAAGCCTAGATATTCCAGGCTGTAACACAAGGGAAAATCTTTAACATAGCCTTCTAGCAGCCAGTTAGGGCCACTGGGGGCTCACCAACCTGTCCTAAGTCCAGATGACAAGTCTGCTTGAGCCCCAATTTCCTTATGTGGTGGAAACCTTAAACTCCTATAGATTTTCATGAGTCTAGGTCTTAGGGCCCTCTGTCCCTTTTTATACCCATTCATTCAGGTAAACAGATATCTTCCTCCTCAAAATGGAGGAGAGTGAATAAATCTACCCAGCTCATATTCTGTTCACTGTTCCTGCCATTGTGAGCCATGAACAACAGCAGCCTAGACTTAACAAGTGTAAATGTGGTCTAGGTTGAAAAAAATATTTTGGTTTAGAAGGAAAGTTAATTTTACAAGCTACTCACCAAGCCACAAAGTATGCTTGTCATAAAAGTGCAAGGTATTAGAAGGAAATAATCAGTGTTGCTTTATTAAGTGGTTCAAGAGCATCTATGGTTACAGTGTCACAGATAATATTTTTGTTTCTCTAAAAGAGTTTTCTTAGAGGTTTTTGTTGTGGTTTTTTTCGGTTCTGCCACAGACTTCAGTTTTAGTTTTGCAGACCTTAGTCTTCCGCATGTTTTTAGTGCTTGTAAAGTCTTTTATCTGTCTGGTTTTCTCTGTGTGTCTTTCTCCCCCTCTTCCTGCAAGTAGCAACTGTCTTTCATTGGTCTGAATTACACAGTACTCACATTAACTCCAGCGAGAAAGAAAAGAATTTAACAGCGTCATTGTTTACAGGATATAGACTTCTAACATGCAGAAAGACAAAAATTGTGTGACCACATAGGTATTGTTTTGAAGACATACTTGCAAAGCTATAACAAAAAAATTTAAATATTTTAATGTATTATGTTGGAGATAAAATCTAGCAGAGTTCTATTCCTAAAGTTACCAAATAAAACATGGCAGTAACTGGTTAAAGACTGTCAGGTTTCCTAGGTGGCATGTATTATTCTTACAATGCAGATTGAGAGAAAGTAAGGCAAGATTTGGGGTGGGGGCTTTGCTTGGTAAGCATTAGAATTTGTCATCACTAGTTTATGAAAGGCCAACTTTTCAAAAAGTTCCTGCTGTTGAACTCTTGGAGCTCTCTGCAGTCTTGGTATACTGCTACAGTGTCAAGATTAATATCTAGAAAATGAGAACTGATTATTCTGCACAGGAATGCCCCGCTGGTCTGTCATAAAGTATTCTTGACAGTGCTGGCAAAAGAATCTCTTTACATGTCTGTGTAGTCTATGTTCAGAGCTTCTCTGCCGTAAATGCAATGTTAAATATGTGTCCTTCAGCAGTTTTTTGTGTCAGAAAAATCCAAGTGTGGTGAACACTGTATTCCCACCACTTTTTTCCTCAAGGGATTTGTTTCCAAGAAGATGGAGGGGAAAGAACTCTTTCAAAGCAAAACTTGGCATATGTTTAATACTGGATTAATTTTAGTGTGTATGAAGATATCGTTGTACTTGCTTCTTTGCCATTTTTCTTTTTCTTCTGCTTAAGTTTAGCCAAGCCAAGACAAGCCAAGAAACATAGGCTTACTATTAGGCAGACTAGAGCAATTCAGGTTTGCTTCTTATTTTATTTTTCTGCATACGCATCTGTATAGAGACAGTTTGCAAATCTTGCTATGATTTCCAGCCCTAGAGTGAGTTAATAAACTCTGAAAGTGTTTGGTCATTATTTAGCTAGCCAAGGTAATTAAGTTGAGGAAGAAAAAGTGGTGCTTAATTCAGGGAAGAGAGATATGTGATTAAGGGGAAGGAGCACATTTGGACTGGAATGGTAGCTAGAATGCATGTTTATTCTGCAGGGAAGGTACAACTTATTCACCTGTGAGTAAATGTTACTTGTCAGTAGTGTGCCCAGGGGAGTGAAGAATAATAACAGACTGCAGTTTGTTCTGTCTCGTAGCACATGTGCTCTGAGGATGCATCAAATTTTACAGCATCTGCAGATATAAACCGGAGATTTTACAGTTAATTCTTAAGCAGTAGAGCAGATGGGGGGAGATGACATTCTATTTAATGCCCACTTATGCACTTTTTACTGTAAACACTAGACTGTTAGTTTAATTAAGGAATTCACTGGATTTTATATGTTATTTACTCATAAAGATTTCACCAATGGCACTTCTGATTACTGTTTTTATAGGCATTGGCAATAATCTTGCTTTGCAAAGAGGAAAAGGAAAGATAAAATCAGAGGAGTCAATTCTATAAGCACAATACATGTCCATTTGTACATGTGAATATCTCCTTAGCATGAGTGTTTTTTTCGGCAAGTTTAAAAATACACAAAGCATTTGAACTTCTTCCTTAATTTTCTGAACAATAGATTTTTTGTAGCCTTTTTCAGAGAAAAATGGATAATATACAGATAATCATGGTTATCTCTCTCTCTCTCTCTCTCACCAGCCTCTTATTCCTAGAAGTCCTACAAGCAGTGTTGCTACACCAACCAGCACGATCAGCACACCTACAAAAAGAGACAGTTCTGCCCTGCAGGATCTCTACATACCCCCTCCTCCAACAGAACCTTATGTTCCCAGGTAAAAAAGATCATTTCAGGTACAATTTATGGTCAAAAAGTACTTGTAAAATAACCAAGCATTCTATTCTTGCCTGGAGCTGCAGAATTAAGCCAGTAATGCTTCATCTTGCAAGGGGACTGGTTATTTAGAGTAGATATGCTGAATCAGACTCACAATGGTCTGAAGCAGTAGCTTCTCTGCCAAACAGTATCCTTTGCAAAGGAAGGTGCTGTACCCTGTTTTCTCAATTATAGGATAATCTGGCTCCTATAAGTCTAATCCTATTTCCAAAGAGCAAAAATATCTGAAACCCTGAATCCATAGCTAGGAAAAGAGTTAATATCTGCCACCTTGGCTAATAACCATGACACAACAAGGGACAAAAGCAGGAAAATTTGCAGTTTCGACAGTCAGAACACTATTTTGCTAAGCCACAGTGATTTCTTTTTTAGATATATTTGATTTGATAGTATCAGAGCAATTTTCAGGATGACTTTTAGTGTGGCCACCGTACTATAATCTGCAGTGACCCTGTGTTCCATAAATGCACTGCCTCTCTGAGGTGCCACATGAAAGAGGCATTTTCCTCTCTCTCCCTGCAAGTCTCTAGATTCCTGGGCTGAGTTAGAAGAGCAGCGGATTCTCTGTGCAGATTCATAGCCCTACCCTCACAGGACCTCAAATGATTCGTTAAAATTTTCTGGTATATACAGATGTTGCTCTCCAAAAATTCTGAGAGATTTAAGGCATAAGTTAAAATAGTAACTACACAGAGGCATAGGGATGTATTTAAGAGAAAGCAGTATTTCGAAAGTTTCTTCTGTGTTACTAGATTCAGAATGTTGTATGTACAGTTAATGTATTTTTGAATTTTTTTCCTTTCTTTTCACTTTTCTTGTCTTTTTCCTTTCCTTTCCTTTCCTTTCCTTTCCTTTCCTTTCCTTTCCTTTCCTTTCCTTTCCTTTCCTTTCCTTTCCTTTCTTTTCCTTATTTTTTTTGGAAGGATTGTAAGGGCAGTATGTCCTTTCTTGTACCTGAGTTTCTTGTGCTTGAGTTTTTCTTAGACTCACTTATCAGTAACTCTTCTAGCCAATTAATAAGATGTATGGCCCACTGCTGACAAGGTTTCCCTGGGGGTTATCCAGGAGTGAGGTGTATGGCAAATTAAACTGCCTAGTGGGGAGGAGAAATCGTGTTTCTGTGATAAACTCTTACTCTTCAGAGATATATATGGAAAACCTTCCAGGGAAAAATAGTGACTTTCCACTTCATGATTTAGACGATGTCACAATCATTCTATGAAATCATGAACTGAACCCTGTGTTCTTTCCTTATCACTGCCATATCTGTTACCTGGTCTGTTTTCTATTTCTGGGAAAAAGAAAAATCCTTTATATTGTCATTTTATTTTGAGTGTGAAACATTTGCACTGTTGGACTTGCTAAAATAATACCTTAGTATCTGTCTTAAGGTGACAAACAACATATAGTCTAGTTTACTAACTAGATTATGTTTTTTTCTTCTGATTATATAAGAACATTGTCAGTCATTGCACATTGTTGTTCATGGGGATTAAATACGTCTTTCATCTATCTGCTAACTGGATATTTTGTTATCTCTAAGTAAACACAATTTTAAGAACATGGTTTTCAGAAAATGTACAGAAAAATTCAAGTATTTAATTCTGAAACCATTAGGATAAAAACTCTGGCAAACAACACAAAACGAAAAGACCCCATAGTCTTCAGGTTTCTCTTTGAATGAAGTAGTTACCTGGTGAAAACCTGTCACCCTTGAAACTGAGACTGCACTAGCCTGAAAGAAGTAGTGTCTTTGCACTGGTACTGATCAAAGATATTTTCGTTAGTTAGTAAGAAATGCATCTTCTTTTTACAGAATACTTTTAGTGAATATTTGGTGGTCAGCTGTTTTTAACAAGTTCTGCAGTAGAAACTGAGAAGTTTAAAATGCTTTTTGATTATATATTAAGAACACTTCTTAAATCTTGATAGTAATGCAATAGGTTGCACCAATTCTGATTAAATGTTGTATCACTTGTTAGTACAATCTGCAGTCTTACGGAGAGATTAAGCTATGTACTTTTGAACCTTCTTTTGTCAGCTTAATCCTGATGGGCTACAGTTCATTTCACAGACCTGTCACAGAGCGTACAGTGTTCCCACATGATCCGTTTTGGCACTTCATCAGGTGTTTTTTTTCCCTTTTTTTCGATCTGTGATTAACTGTATCTAAGCAAGTCTTTATTTGGGGCATTATCAAACTGCTCAGCATCTGCTTCTCTGTTGTTGGTGTTGTGAGGAAGAAAACCGCAAAGCCGTCCTTTTGTTCCTGGGATGGGGAAAGGGTTTGACGCTTGAAGCCCTGCGGCCTTGCTGCCGCGGTGGCTGGTGGTGCCCATGGGTGCCGCGGGGAAGGGGCATGCCGAAGCTCCCTGCTCGGACCGTTTCTGGGCGCCAGGCATTTTGAAGCGCCGGACGTAAATTAGTCCTCCAGCCAGTCTGCTGAGCAGGAGCCCCAACGGACGCGCCGGCGAAGGGCCTCCGCTCATGTTGGCGTGGCCCCTGAGGGCAGCTCCGGCTGAGACAAGACGCCTTCGCGGATGAGGGGAGCACGCCGCAGGGCGCTGGCCCGCTTGGGGTGCATGTGTGGGGCAGCCAGAGGGGCAGACGCTCGCTGTGGGGGCACGGGGCCCTAACTACTCCCTCGGCAACCTCCCGGGAGCTCTGCTGCCCAGAAATTACTGCCTGCAGAGGGTTTTTTGCAGCCGCCCCCAGGCAAGGCCCCACCATGGCGCGCATGGCTCTGCTTCCCCCAGGGCAAGGATAGGCTCTGTCCCTGGCCAGCTCGCTCCGGTTTGATGCTCTTGCGTAGTTTGCATTTTCCAAAAGAGAAGGGGGACAAAAAAAGCGATCTACTCGGGATTCTCCACACAAACTGAGTTTGCGCGTGCTACACCCACTTTTTGATACTGCGTGGTTATACCTGTATGACTTCCAGGCCTGAGTTTTCTTGTCCAAGACTATGTCAAGTGTCTGTACGCCACCGGGCCCTTGGTTTTCCTTGTTCTGAGGTTAGTTTGTATGGAAACAGATTGGATTTTCCCATCTTTGCTGTGTTGCCGAGTCTTAAAACTATCTGACGCATTTAAAAATGTAGTATATAGTATAAAAGTATAAGGTCAACATTGTCACCTTGTCCTAAAACACAAAATGGTAGGGAGCTTCCAAAAGGAAGAGAAAAAGAGTCACTGTACACATCAGCTTTATTTGTATGATTCCTTTCACATGGAACCAGTAAGATAGATATGGTCTGTAATGGAAGTGAATAAGCAGAGAAGTGTGGGATAACCGGCATACACACGCGTCTGCGTGCATATGTGATGTGTGATCCCGGCATTGGTCGATGGCACCTATTTCCTGCTTAGATGAGATATGGACATTTTCCCATATTTATTGAAATATTAACAGTAAAAAATTGTAAATGCCTTGTCCGAGTGTATTAAAGACCTCTCTTGTTTACTAAAGGGATGAAAAGGGAAATCTTCCGTGTGATGATGTCGGCAGACATATAGTGGGCAAGCCAGTTCACACAGGATCCGAATCTCCAAATTCATTTCTTGACCAGGAATATCGGAAGCGCTTTAATGTGGTTGAAGAAGATGCAGTTTTATACTGCTATGAATATGAGAAAGGAAGAGCAAGTGGCCCTGGGAGGAGAGAGAGCACACCAACATATGGTATGGCATCGATCTGATAAGATTCATCCCCCTTTCCTTATTTTGATCTAAGTTTTTTTCATGCCTTTGCTTTTGTAATTTAGCATAAAAATATTCTCAGTGACTATGGATTTTGCTGAGAATTCAGTTTTATTTTAGTCTGATCTCAACCTAAGAGCTTATTCTGCACATGAAAAAAATGGATTACTTATGATAATAGGGAGTCCAGTTTTGTATTGATGATCTGTCTGACTGTGAGTTCTAGACAAAAACTTTTTTCATAATTTTATCAACTTCATTTTCTAGCTTATGCTGCAATACCATTTTGTCAGAAAAACTGGCAGAAACCAATGTATTTATACTAAAAATACAGGATGGAAGTGTGCTCCCAGTATGAGGGTGATCATTGCATAGGTTTAGAATATGCTATATTAGAAAAATTTACCCCGGTATAATCATTCTAAAGATCAAAAGCAGTTGAGATTTACCAAGTGATGACACACTGCTTTCATGCTGCAGTACCCTTTAAAACTCTTTAATTTTTCTCTAGTCCTAGAAATGAAGTAATGACTGATGATGCACTTTTTTCGTAATATTGTATTAACCTCCTGTAACTTCCTATATATAGCAGTCCCTCTCTTTTGAGATTATATATATTGTCCAAGAAAGAATTATGCATGTAAACACAAACATGTATTCATGCTGGTATTTCCATGTCTTGAATTTTGACCTAGACAGGGTGAGAATTTTGAAACAAATTCTGGCAAGAGTTTGAGTCCTCCGACCTTGATGTTCCGAGTTATTTTCCCTTTCAAGCTATTGGAACTCTTCCCTTAGCTGGTATTGTAACTTGTTTCAGCTTTGGCCTTGGAGAATTGCTTTTCTGTTGCCAAATACAAAATTGTACAATTGTAGAGCTGTTAGAATATAGAAGAAAATGAAGAGGGAATCTCATTTCATTTTATCCCTTCACCTTAATGCATCCTTCCTAGGTTTCTGTGGCAGAGCAAGGAATGCAGAAATGTTTTGGGGAGTGTCTTCAGGTTTTGACATAAAAAATAAGCAGAATTCCCTGAGCATAACTATGATATAGAGGAAGAGGTTGCCTTGAAAAAAGATATTTTTATTACTACAATATTAGCTGAGCACATTCCTGAATGTTTTTACCCCACCTTCTGTGTTATTTTAATTACTAAACTGAGTGCAAGCTGTATGTTGGAGTAACTGTAGTAATTGTGACTTCATACTGCTTTGAGAAGACAGACATAATTTATGAGGAAGCACAGATTTGATACATAGCGCAGCAAAGCTCCAAAATCACCTGGGTATGTTGATATGAATTGAGCCTGAGCTGCAAAATGTATCCTCAGGACTCTGAGAGATGTAGTTACAGAATGTCAAAGGATATATTTTCATAAAATGTACCTGTTTTACAGAGCCACACAGTCCTGCTGCAAAATTTTCAGTATCCCTTCGATTCTGAAGCATTTTCAGGTGTTTTCTAACCCTACATATATTGTATGAAATAACTACTAAGTGTTCAAAGTTGATATATCGATTTAATTGCTCTTCCATTTCAACAGTTACAGTTGGTGGATGCAGTCAGTTCCATTAGCAGAGGTACTCTCTGCTCCAAACTTTAAATTTTAATCTTAGTGGTCTAGAGTGAAGAAGGGCACATTTTGTGTTCAAGGATTGCTGAATCCATTATTTTGCTAGCAGGTAGCTTTTTTATCCTTTTTTCATTAACAGAAAGAGTTATGAATACATAGATCAAAGATTGTACTGAGAAACAGTCATTATTTAACACATTTATTATACAGCTTTTCACTTTTAATCTCACTTCTTTTTTAATGAATTCACACCATAGAGACTGTTTTCAGTTAAGTTTATTTTCTAAGAATATTACCATTTCAGCCTATATATTTTATAAACTTTCCCACGTGGCATTTGTTAGCATAAGATTTGTGGCTAGGCAGGACCTTAAGATTTCACAGAAATCTGGAATATGACAATCACAGTCTTCTATTTTATGGCGACCTATTAAAGAAGGTCAAACAGTGTTAAAGGGGCTAGGAAATTAATTGTTTTCAACATGTACTCATTAATTATGTGGTGGCGTTATTTTTTTTTTAATGCTTCTCAGTCTTCCTTCATAGGAGGTTAGCAGGGCCCTCCGTAATTGCTCTTTGGGAATCTATTGACGTTTTTTGACAATGTTAACAAAGAGATTTCTCTCCCATGCACTTACTGGCTTCCAGCTGTTGCGTAATTGTTGCTAATTGGCCTCTGCGAGGTTTTGTTCATAACCAAAGAACGTTTTCCTGAGTGTAGTCACCAGGGAAAACAGATTTAGTGGATCCATGTGGGACAACAAGGAGATTAGCAGAGGTGGCAGGCAAATGAAACTTGACTTCAACGGAAGGAGTGAATTTGGTCATTCTAGTTTTACTGCCAAATATAAAAAGTACGCACTTCAAACAGCCAGGGATTTTGCAGAATATTTGTTATTGCTGTAGCCTTTGATAGTAATCAGGCTTTACTTGATTTTATAGCTTGTGGATCTTTTTACGCATGCAAGTGCTTTGTATGATATATTGCAAATTAAGTGTCACATAGAAAAGAAAGTTGTATTTCTAAAAAAAGTAACCACTGAGAGTTACTTCTGTTAAAATATACATGAGCCTACTACATCCCTCCTTAGGCAATGACTTCTTAACTATATGCTTTAAATCTCACTGACTTCAATCAGACTTATACCTGTGCTCATAAATAGTTAAATAAATGATAAATAAAAAGTTAAATATGTAAAGTATATTTTCTGAGTAATGATGTATTTGTGAATTGACCTGTAGTCTGTATGGAACTTATCTCATACTTTTTTTCTGAGATCACTAAGATATCTTTTTCTTTTTTTAAAAAGTCAATATAACCTTTTCCTGTTATACAGTATGCATGGTACTGATGCACTTCAGTTGGTGCCATATTTAAATGGGTAGATAGACACATCTGAATATTTGTATTCAGTATAACCAAATGTCTTTTTTTCCAGCATATCATGGATTTACCATCAAAAATGTGGAATGAATAGGACTGATCATCTTTATTGAGGAGATTTTTTAATAAAATACTTTTAAAAAGACTTCTGAAGTTTTTAATTTGCGCTCTGCTAAGCTTGGAAACAAATTATTTTCCCACTTTTATGCATTGCGACTAGTGGACTGATTTAAAAAAGAGCAAAGGCTGGCCTTGTTTCTGAAAACATTTTGTTTTCAGTCTGCCTAGTGCCACGTTACTCTATTTTTTGTTTCAATACACTGTTGAACTTGGCTAAAAATTTCAGATCTCTGTAAGTAGCTGTACTAAGTTGCATACCATATTTTCACTGAATTTCCATCTGTATTTGTGAAATTTTTAAGCAGAAATCATAGTTCACAGCATTTTTAAAAATCACTTCAGCAGCTTCCAAATTAAAACTGTAAAAATTTAATACTCTTCAGCCTTTCTGTTTCTTTGTCTTCTGAGATCAAAGTGAATTTTCCAGTACTAAAATACTGTGTTTTTCTGTGGATGAAATGCTACAAAAAGAAATTACACATAGAGGTTTTCCATTTCCTTTCTCATTCAGTCACTGATGGATCTTTTAAGCCCACCGGCAAAGATGCTATTTGTGAAGGTACTTTAGTGACGTGGACATGTTTCTGTTAGAAACAATTCCTCCTTTATGCTTCCTAACAGTTCTCTCCATGTGTGTACCAGGGTCTTGCAGAATAATAAACAGATATTGCTCAGTGAAAACTAATCTGTAATCTTCATACACCTGGAGAAAGCTCAATCTCAAACTTCCATGTGTTGGTGATTTAGTAGGCACTGGATTTATTTCCTAAACTTAAAAAAAAAAATCTATGAAATACCTAGCTGCTTTTTGTCCTGTGAAAGAAAATAAAACTCCTGTTTTAACCTCTTGTTCAGAGGCTGTGCTGGAACCTATTTCATAAGCAACCCTCTAGAATAAGCACATTAGCATGTAATTTGTTCTTTCTTTTAAAGAATGTTAGTTTAACATTGCCATGTAAAATGGTGCATGATCTCATTTTTTCCTCTGTTTCCAGGGAAATTAAGGCCTATTTCTATGCCAGTAGAATATAACTGGGTGGGGGATTATGAAGACCCCAATAAAATAAAAAGAGATAGTAGGAGAGGTAAGTGATTTGGACGTACATCTTGTACATGATGTTATGGTTTTTATCACCCTTTAAGCCATGATAATGTATGTTTCAAGCCCTCATTTTGCTCCTTGCTTATATATATATTTCTGTGAACCTGTTTTGGCTTCTTCCGTTATATATGCGCTTAATCTTTCTCACAGCTTATGTTAGGGTTGAAAAAGTGGCACAACCAGGGGAGAGGAAATCACAGCTTCAAATCCCTGTGGTTTGGTTTAACTTTAATGATATTGGCATTTCATCGATTGAACTGCATTATACAGTTCTTTTTGAAACTGACTAAACTTTCATAATGTATTGTTATTATTGTTATATATTGTTATGCTTAAAGGAGAAATATATGTTAAGTTTCTCTGTCTTCATAAATTCTTTTTGGGTGAAAAGCATTCTAGAGCAGCACTGGGTTCAGCTCAAAATAGTCCAGGGTGAGTTCTTCAAAGTTCTGGTTTGGGAAGCTCAGCTATGTAACTTCACATGTGAAATTATAACCTCTGAGCTGGCCAGAATCACTCAGCAATAAGATCTTACAAAACATCAAAACGTGAAAGCATCAGTTCAGTGCTTAGTAAGGACTAAAAAAAGTAAACACTGTTATGAATCATTAGGAAAAGAATACAATATACTGCTCTATAACTTATTACACATATTGGGTATGTGTGTGGTTCTGATCTCTCCAGCTCTTAAAAAAAATGTAGTAGAACTGGAAAAGGTTCCGGGAAGGCCAGCAGAGATGATCGTATGTGTGGAATGGCTTCCATACGGGGAATGATTAGGTAGGCTGGACTTCATTTGTTTGGAAAACATATGCTAAAGGTTTAGAAAAGCTTGTGTAGACTGAAACAAGTGGATAGGCTGGTTGCTTCCTTTTCCAGTACAAAAACTGTGAGGCATCAAATGCCCCTGTCAGGTGCTGGTTAAAAATAAAAAGAGCTGGCTCCTCATGCAGTGTGGGTTTAGGCTAAGGATCCCCTTGCCACAGGAGGTTGTGGGTGCTAAAGTTTACATGAATACAAGCAAAGATTTGACAAGTTCATGAAAGACAAATATGTTGAGATTTTCTAAATTCACAAACACTGCATCTGGCTCAGGATATCCCATGGCTACAAATTGGTAGATGCTGGAAGAGTATTCAGAGAAAGCATGGATGATAAAGAGAACAAGCTCAGGTGAATGTTGAAAGCAAATTACTTGTGAATGTATGGCATCCCAGTCATTTGCATTTATTTAGGATCTTGCTTAAAAAAAGAAAAAGGTTTCAAATATGATCATAAGTTGTGCTGTCATTTATTTTTTGAAAATTATCAATCAAGACAGCATTTGTAGTTGTGGGGCTTCTTTTATGTTCTGTTCTTCTTATTATCAGAGAAACCACAAAACTGCAAGTGTCTTCAATCTTTTCCCTACCAAAAGATTCGTTGTTTTCGTATTATATCCAGACCAAAGAGGCAAATAGGTTTTGTTAATGAGATAGCCATGAAGACTTAAAATCTTAGATCTTAGCAGATGCAGGAATAGTATGTATTTTAGAAGGGAGATTATCCTCCATTTAACAATTCACGATGCTCTTCTGCATTATTGTGTTTTCTTTCAATAGAAAATTCATTACTTCGCTATATGAGCAATGAGAAAATAGGTCAGGAAGACTACATGTTTCAAAGGAATAGCAAAAAGGATACTGGGAAAAAATCCAAAAAGAAGGGAGACAAGAGTAATAGTCCAAGCCATTACTCGTTGTTGCCTAGCTTACAAATGGATTCATTGAGACAAGAAGTCATGGGTACACCTGGACCAGAAACCACTTTGTATCACGTGAGTAAAAATAAGATTAACAAAAGTCATTGTTCTGTACTTGTAGTGAGAGACTGTCTTGTTTTCGTAGTGCTGCTGAAGCCTTTTTGATTGCTGCTATTGCATTGATTCCTATTGTTCTGACAATAACTGTATCCGGAAGAAGTCTTTTAGAATTCTTTCTTTGATATTACAAATATGGGATGGACACCTGTAACCGTGCTTTAAATCATGTGACTGAGTGGGTGTTGTGTTTGAAACGGAGTGTGGTATCTTGTCCTGCCTTTTTGCTTCTCTTGGAAACAGAAGCAGCAGTGTGACTGGCCGGAAACCTCTATTCCAACATGTGTTTCATTGCAGTTGCATATGCCAGGTCTCATTAGACAGCCCCTGTACTGCAGATCCATTTCTACATTACAACCTTCAAAGGCCTAATTGTGGCCAGAAAACTTGTGGGAGGTTTTTGTTTGTTTTTCCTTTAAGATGAGGGGGGCCTTAATATGTATAGCTGTTTTTAACATATAGCACTCAATAACTCAAGTAAGTTTGAGGGAAGAGGTTCTGCTGAATAGGACGTAAAAGGAAAATGCCAGTAGCTTAGTAGTTTTTAAAAGTGTCAAGAAAAGGGAGTTAGAAGGTTGCAACATATTTAAGATATCATACCATGTTCTCCTCATAGCAGGTATTTGTATTTTAGACCTGAATAAAAGATGCCATCATAGAAGAATATGCACACAATAACTGTACAGAAAAACAATAAAATTAATTGTAGTTATCTTCATATCCAGACAAAGAGAATGTAATTTAAACTGCCAGTGTCTAAGGGAGATAGCAGTGTGGACTTGTCAGGAACTCTTCTGTGAAAAATGAGTGATCATGGCAGGTGGAGCTCTGCTGAGTCCATAGGAGGCAGGTAACTCAGTTTCCTGTTGTAAAACATTGCTATGGATTATCGCATTATAAATTGGTGTAGGATAATTGAAACTAATGGAGCTTTTACAACCTTTTACACCATTTGAATGCTTGGTCCACTGGCTTCCAAAATTCCCTTTGGTGCTACAGTGTATAGTGAAGTCTGATAAATTTCAGAGAAGATGTCATATATGTTTTAAAAGTAAGCGCTTGTGGTGTGCTTTAATTAAATCAGCTCCCTAGATGCAATAAATGCTATTCCCTTTCTTTTTCATTTGTAACAATCTAAGTACAGGGATGAGAATTTTTTCTTACTCTATTATCCCCAGCTTCAGTTTTACACTCTTTTTATAGGTTGGGAATGCAGTAGTGGGGAGATTTCCATTTGCACAGGCAGAGTGATATGTAGTGTTTCCCTAATACATGAAGAAAAGGAGTTTGCAAGTGTTTTAAGACTGTGTCCTCCTAATGTCTGCAGTCTTTACTGGCAGGAATTCAGTCAGTCCAAGAGACCTTGAAGTCAAATATTTAGAGAAGAAAATGGAGAATTAATTTGTGTAACAAAGGACTTTCTACTCTCTAATCTCTGTAAGGAAAGGTATAGTAAATTTGAAACACTTTTCATGTATTGGGAGAGACTTATCCTTTCCCTTGAATTAACGCATTCCATCACTTTCTTCCGTATAGCATTCCTTTATTAGTATACCTTAAATTCCTTAAACTGTGTTTCTGCACTGAGAAAAGGGTTTTTTTAAAGGTTCCATCTTTGTTCTTCCTCAGTTACTTCCATTATACATTACTTTGAAAATTCTTTGAAAATCTGGTGTGAAAGTTAGCAAGGAACAAAAACCTAGAATTAGCATTTTTCATGTGCCTTTGTTACCCATCCACAAAACACACCTTAACTGTTGGCATCACAAATTCCACCAGTATCTGATAATCACTTCATGCACTATTACTGTTAAACGACATCTTCATAATGCCATTAATCTTCAGCATCTTTCGATAAGCCAAGTAGGAGTTAATTTATTTATACAAATAAAGACATGTTATTTTTTCTTCAGAATACAAATCAGTATTGATCTGCAGGCTGTTTTGAAGTGATGTGCAGGAAATAAATGGAAAGAGGAAGCTTGGTCCCTTGATTTGTGCCCAGGGAAATGGGAAACAGCCTTGCACAAAGCATTCACAACCCTCTAGAGTGGAGCACAGCTGGTCCAGTATCTGGAAACCACCCGGCTGCCACTGTGCAGTACAATACAGCTCCCTTTTTAAGGTGGTGGCATGTGAGCAGACTGATTTGGGAAACCCTAATGTAGTTTGCAGGTGGGGCTACATGTCGTTGCCATACAACAAAGCCTGCTTACACTCTGGTCTGAAATAAGCAAACACAGAAGGGTTTGCTGAATGCACTGCAAAAATTTGGTTGGCAGAATTTCTGTTACTAATGATGATGAAAAGAATGGAAGATAAATATGGAGAGAACTGCTGATTAGCACAGATGAGCTGAGAACTGTGAGAGTTTAAGGAGCCCACGCTGGAGAACATGGGTATTTGTATCAATGGGGGAGAACTTTGCTTGAAATATTACATACGCAGTGCAATGAGCAGATAAAGAGGAGAGAAATACAGACAAATCACAAAGAGCTCATATCTGGCTACATTACAATTTTATGCAGCTATAGATAACAAATAGGAGAAAGAAACAAATGTTTAATTCTTAATTTTAAAATTCTATCTTAAGATCACTGAAAGGTGGCTTTCCTATTACAAAATAAGTTCAGCATCAGCTACCAAGTTCCAACAAAGACTTTGGTTTATCTGCAGATGGGAGCCTTTGAATGAACGTGATTCAGTGCAAGAAGAATGCTTTCTTAGGCACTACTTTTATCATCTTGCTGTTGATAGTAAAATATTAATCTATATCCATACGCATTAACCCAGTGAGCCATACAAGGCAAACCAATGCAACTGTGTTTCTTCTTTGTTGTTGTTTGTTTGGTTTTGCTAGCATAACTGATGGAGAGGCCTAACTTACTTTCACCTGTTAAACTTCTCTATTATTCTGTTTTTTATTAATGTCATTTATCATGAGTCAAAATTTCACTTTGAGACAATGAAATTCCTATAAACTGGAAAGGGTGAGAACTCCAAAAACTGCACTAATAGTTGATGAAAGAAGTTAGGTTGTTTTGATTTGTTTCTTTGTTTAAGAACCAGATATTTTCATCATACTAGAATTTAAGGTGAAGAAGGAATATTGTCACTCCCTGGGCTTCATCCTACAAGCTGGTGGACTTTCTCTGCTTGAACTACAGCTCCTGCCCATGTAGCTGTAGTTGAATTTTAGGCTTTCTTCTTGGCAGTGCCTCAATCTTTTGTACTAAGATCCCAATACTAGAGAATACTCCACCATGCTTATTAGGTTGGTCCAGTGCCTAGTTGCTCTTTCTGTTACAATTTTTTCACCCATTAGCCTGCATTTACATGGTTTCTATATCCCACCCTTAGATATATAACTGTACCTTTATTCTCTAGGATTAAAAAGCCTTTTGTTGCCAAATTTTTATCTCCCAATGTAGGAATTTACAAGTTGTAATCAAAACCCTTTCTAACCTTCTCTTGCTTAAAGGAAATAGATTGAGCATCCTGGGTTTGTCATCAGAGAGTGTTTTCATATCCCTTCATCATTCTCATAATTCTTTCAATTCCTCTAATTTTCCAACATCCTTCCTAAAGTATGTATGCCAGAACAGGACATACAGTTCAAGGAGCCAGACAGAAAGGTAACTGATTTGTAAGATGAGTGTTCCCAATCCAATTTTTGTTCTTAAATATATACCTTTGTGTATGGCTGGCCATGCTGAAACATCTGATTTCTCTATGATCTGTGACTGAAGCATAGTGTATAGCTCTGAAGCAAAACGTGAAATGTCAGAGATTAAGGGCTTTGGCTCCTTAAATGCCCCCCCTGTGCATCCCAAGCCTATAACATGGAGTATGTGGGGGTCTGCTGTGCACTGAACTTCTGAAACCTTTGTTTTGAAATGTTTATTTAATATGCATGTTCTCTAGGAAATTTAAAAAAAAAACGCATGTGTCGTTTCTTTCTTCTTTCTCTATATTCCTTTCTCTTTTTTCTAAATACCCTGTAATGCAAGCCATGCATCTCACTCAGCATTCAGTTCTCAGTCATGTCATTCACTGGTCTTCAATTTTATGTGACCTTTATTCAGTGATGATTTCTTTTTCTTTTTTTTTTTTTTTTTTTTTTTGAGTTCACTGATACAAATCTTAAATAATCTTGGGCTAAGAACTCATCCCACCAGTTAGTGATGAATGCACCTTACAATTCCAGCTCTCCTCCCTTTTCACTTTTTAAGCCATTTATGTGTGCAAGTTGATTACTTTTTTACTATGATGGTTTTCTGCAGAAAAGCAGCTTGTACAATTATCCTGACTTAGACTCCTTGCTATTAGTGATTTTATACACAGCGCCATAGAAAATACAAATCTGTAATCAAAAACTACATTGATGAATTAAATTACTACAACAGAAGTTGTATGTTATTGTCCTAACAATAGTGGGTAGTGTTAAAAAATTACTATGGTAATTCAGAAGCACATGGTTGTTGTTTATTTGTTAAAAGCTGTCATTTGAAGGACGCCATCTGATTCAACATGGGTATATTTCATTCTGATGTGGTCACAAGAATATGCTAATCTAGCATTTCCATGACTGTTGGTATACTCAATTTGCATAAAATTACCAGTTTTAGGAATTTTGTTGTATCGTTGACCTGCCAGGACAATCAAGAGCTATGTGGTCAAGGGAGTAGTTTAGTTACTGCTTCAAAAAGTGAACAGCTTTTAGTTATATCCTGTGAACGTAACTGAAGCGATAGCTAATGTAAAAGCAACAGAAAAATAGTTTGTGTTATGTCTGTGAAGTGATCATCCCCTGTATCTACTTATGGTATTTTTAAAGCCTCATATACACCAAATCTGTCCTCCACTTTTGTTTTGTTTTCTTTCCCATTCCAGGAAATGGTTCCAGCATACATTGATTTCTAGCCAAGTTGTTTTTACATTCTATTTTTCTTCCCCAGTATTGCTGAAGAAATACCAACACAGACTGTTAATGTTTTTATTAAGCCAAGGCAAACTTTTCGAGCCATTGCTAATCTGTGTGCAAGCAGGTGTTCAAAGTAATCTATTACTGTAGATGTAAGTGGTGCAGTTAAAATTGTCTTGGACCTTTGGGGCACAAGAGATGAAAGCTCTGACACACAATTACAGTTCTTTAAGTTCATTATACTATTCTGTATAGGAATTTCCTTGGTACATAGCACTTTGTTTTTGTTACAGGAAAATAATGTGGTTATTTAGGAAGCAAACTGTGTCATGAGTTAAAAGAAGTTCTGCATCCGGTTAATAATAATATGCTCCTATCCAGATCGATAGAACTTTCCATTAGTCTAGGAACAATGCCACTATGGGAAAAAAAGGTTGCAGCCTATTTTGCCTAGCAGGAAGTTTTACAAAAGAAGCCTTGCTTACAAACTATTTTCAAACTTACATGAACAAGCTTCAATTACTGACCTTGTTCATTCCCTCCCTCCTATACCCGTAGCATTTGCATAGTATGTTCACTTGTTCCTGTGTATTAAACCATACCTAATGACTTGCTCATCTTAGGAAAAGTAACTAAAATGTGCTTTCAGCTTCTCTCTTTGCTGATAACCAGCCTATTTAAAATTGTTTAGCCCAGGATGACAGTAGTTTTCTTGGTCATTTTAATTTTATTTGAAGTTGAAAAGTAGCAAGATGTACTCTTTAAAGTTCATACATCTGGAACAGGTAGTTCAGGAAGGGGTGCAGGAAGGAAGCAAAGTAATCCTAGGGATTTTGCTGAAGATGAAGCAGAAGATAGTTTTTAGGGATGTGCACATATGTACACACACACACTAATGTTTCATTCTTACTTTTAAAAAAGGAGGAATAAAATGAAAGCTGCCAATTGTTTTTTTGCTGTGGTTGCAATGAAGCTTGTGTGCATTTGTCACATTTTTCCCTCTTTAGCAAGTATAACTATTCACCTAGTTGGAGTGCAGCTCAGTGATGCTTAGTTAACGTAAATAACTTCAGTACACATTCCACTGAGCACCTACAGAGCACCTAGCACTCACCTTTCTACTTTGCATGTGGGGACACATTGTGGTGTTTTTCCAGATACTTCTCCCCTCCCGCCCCTCCAGAGAAAAATACAGGAAAATGCTTTTTAAAAGTTTGATTTTAAATGTATGTATTTAGATGTTCTCAGTGCAGAGAACAACTTTACCAAAAGCTCCTTATTCTGAAAACTCAAAAAGCCAGCTCTGGGTGAGTGGTTGGTTTTCTCTTACTCTTCCTATTCCTCTCCATAGAAAACCTGAAAGAAAAGAAAAAGAGAAGGTACTTGAACATAAAGTACCTACATTTTTAATGAAAATTCTTGAATTGAATAGGCATTTATTCATGAAACCTTTTAACTGTAGTACTCAGTAGCTAGCATTTAAGACAGTGCAGAACATATCCACATGAGATTCCTAATAAACCTGCACACAAGATACCCATCAATTTGTTGCAGAAATCTTCTGAATAGAAATGGCATCTAATAAGCTCTATATACTGTAAAGCTATTTACAAAAAAAGAAAGCCCTACAAAAACTAGCAGTTTATTATAATTGTAAGCATTGCACTACTTAAGGAATTCCTGTTGGATGACTTTTTACTGTGAATATTTGTAATTAAACAAAAACATGCTCATAGAGAAAAAAACTGAAAAAGTAATTGCACAGATTTTAAGTAGGTGTCTGAAATCTAGAATGTCATTTTACCATTAGAACAGATGGGGTTAGTACATTTTCTTCTTCAAACTGTTTGAAGTCCAACTATGGTGGTATTTAAATGTCAAGGCTCCTTTTCCTTTGCCTCATTCCTGTTTTCACAATTGTCTAGAGTTAGACTGGTAATTGCCATAGAATAAAAGTCTAGCTGTTGATTTCAAGGTCCAGTCTAACCTAAAGGCATAGTAAAAATATCTTCCGCAAGCATTTCCATTATTTTTTGTTAACATTAAGGTTTGAAGTGCTTTTTCTCCATGCTCTTTTATGCTCAGTTAAATGTTTATGTTAGGCTAATACTAAACCTTGCAGAATTATTAGAGTTGCAGGTCTCAATCATCAGCAAAGGAAATTTTAAACTCCTTCTTGAAAAAGTATTTGTAACAAATACTTGATTAAAAAATTATACTAGCTGAGTTAAAGTTCGAAAGCATTGGCATTTTTATATTTCCAGCTAAGAAACTGCACTGGAAACTGCACTGTCCAGAAATGAAATGAACTTCATGAAGAGCTTGTTAAATATTTCATAATTGTTACAAATTTCAGTCTACTGAAATTGCTTCATAAAGTCTAAATGTAGTTGTGCATGCAGTAGCTTCCACTGTAAAGGTAGGAAAACACAAATATCAACTGAAAGTTGAACATACCTCTGAAATTTCACAATGGGTGAAAAAAAAAATTCTTTGTTACCATGTCTAGTTATTGCAAAAATAACTCTCTGAGATTGGACTCCAAGTAGGTTCTCAGGCACCTCAGTAGAACTAGCCCAATAGGCTGAGCTGCTGAGATGCCCTAGTTTTTTCTCAAGCATTCATATATTTAGGAAGATCTAGCATAGCTTGACTCTTGTCAAAATTAAACACTCTGGGATATCCCTCTCTGGAGGTCACTGGAACATTTACTACATTTACATCCCTTTCTTCTGTAAGCAATGCTGATTGTGTCTCACCTTAGTTTTGTACACCTCTATACAATTTTGTACACCTCGTACACCTCTGTACAAATAGCCTAGACTGTGAATATTAAGCTGTTAAAATCAATATAGAGACTTCATCTAGACCATGAGCGAAATGTGTGCCATATAAAACAAACAAAATGTTGGAATAGTTAAGCAAGGGCAATAAGCAAAATATGCTTTACTCCATCAGGCACTTGAGAGAGTTGAAAGTGCTAGCCATAAGACTGTTGTGGTAAAAGGTAGATCCAGATATCGCAGCTGGATTTGGCAAAAAATCTGTTCCTGATTAAATCTTCTTTTACATTTTTGAAACAAAAGGCAAGAGAGAAACAGCATGTGACTTCTTTGCTAATGGAAGATAGCAACTCTATTATTTTTAGACTAGCACAATCAACACAGTAACACAGAGACCTCCCAAGTTTAGTCCACTGATACTGAAATTAATCACTTTCACTTAATCCTATTCATAAATGTATTAAACTCCATCTTCAAATATGGCATGAATTGCTGTTGCTGATGATGGGACCAGTAAAAAGTGGTCAACTGGGTGAATGGATGGCTGGTTGGCATAATTCAAAGAGAAAGTGTTGGACAGAGGAGAGGAAAGAGAGCAAAAGTATAATTAGACTACCAGCAAGAGAAAGCCATCACTCCTCATGAGCTTGCTAAAGAAAAAAAATGCAAATGTCTCAGAAAACTGTATAAAGTAATATCAAAGGATATTTCAGGCTCGGAGGGCCTCCACCTCCTACTCCAAGCAGGACCAGCTCTGAGGTCTGACCAGGTTGCTCAGGGCTGCATCCTGCCAGCTCTTGAAAACCTCCAAGGATGGAGATGGCACAACCTCACAGGGCAACCCACTGCACTGCCCAGGTGTCCTCATGGGGAAAAGCTGGAGCTGGGCAAAAGAAGAGCAGTTTCAGCAGTGACTAAAAGAATAGTAAATTGCCTAGATTTAAGGCATTGTTTCTGTTATATTATTGCTGTTTAGCTAAAATCATCTAGTGAAATTGACTCAGTAATATCAGATTTTTTCTGCCTCTTCTAGACTCTCAGACTTTTGAACTGAAGTCTTAAGAATGTAGATGTACATATGCAGTTTTTGTATTTGAGTTCTGGTTAAGCATACATTTTGTGAAATAGTAATGTTTTGTCTCCTCAGGACAGAGTGCTAAGTTCTTTCACTTATGGGGAATTATTACCAACACTGTTCAAAATGAATATCATTCGCATCACAGACAGGAGAGTATTTTCACATCTGCATGGCTTCTCTTTGAAAGAAGCAGTTAATATGATGAGCTTTCTCTAATTGGGGAAGTGGTTGCCAAAAGGAAATTTGAAGGCATTGGATGTGAGAGATTTTACTTCTATTTCTATATACTCTGTAATTTTTATTAAAAACCAGAGTAACCATTGCAACAAAGCAAAATGCTGTAGAGAGGAGGTGAGACTGGTTTATGGATCAGCCTGAAGCACAATTGGGCACTTTTGTGGAAAATTTTTATTTTAAACTTTTTCTGCTACCTTCTTTTCCATCTGACCATGAGGGAAAAAGTGGCCTGTTAGTAACTTCTTGTCATGACAAAGCCAGGGAATTCTTCAAAAATTAGAGAGTTACTGTAAAGGTCATCTAGTCCAACTCTGCCAGTGTAGATTTATCCGCTACAGTATATGATCTAATGCTCTGAAAGTGTAATTTTACATTGTCAGGAGATGTAGATCTATAGACTAATAAATCTCCTGGCTCAGAACATTTCCTAATTTTCTTTCACAGCCCTATTCTGTATTTTTTATGTTACCTATTCCAATTAATCATTCCGGATTGTATCCTGCTTTTATTACCTGATAAAGTGCTTCTGCTTTTGTAGATATTAACATTGTTTGTACACCAGCAAGCTATATTACCTGTGGTTAGTACAATCGCAATAGTGCAGTCTAGAGATTTTTTTTCTGATGTAGAGCAAATGATATAGTCCCTCAGTTATTCCCTTTTGGTAAAGAAGAGATGAAGCATGGCATATTGTATCAGAGAAGTGTATGTTAGGCATTGCACAGAGGGGACTCAGCTTGATTTATCACTGCAATATTGTGGGGAATGTCATATCTATGAGAAGTTAGATCTAGACCCTGACTCCCCAGCTGGCTTCTGCTTGTGCTCCTTTTGCACAAGGAAAAGGAAAATATCAGGATTATGAAAGCAGTGAATCAAGGACATCACTGACTGACCTGCTTTGTGAAATTTGACAGTATACAAAAAAAATCCCACCTTGAATGGTGAAAATATGGGTAATTAATTGGGAGCAGATGCCCATTTCAGAGTACAGTTTGATCAAAATGCTTTGACAAGCAGCACAACTATTTCTGAACAAGAGCTTTTATCAAAGTAGTGGTTTTGACTCAGCAGGGGTCACTGCCCCCTTCCTCTGCCCCACTCACTTGTCCGTGGCCTGTAAGAGCCTCGTGTTGTCACATAATGTGGGAGATTGTACTGTAACACCTGGGAGGAAAATGTGCACCTGATCTGTGAGTCAGCCAATCCATCTCTGCTACCGTACTGTGGGGGGAAAAGCCTCATGTTTTCACATAGCGATAACTGCCTTTTGTCCACTTTCGGAATATATACCTTTGCTCTCAGATTAACCCTACCAGATAATATTTCTAACACTAGAGAATTCTTAGAATACTTAGAATGAAGTATAAAACTGATTTTGTAAGCTGGTTTGGTACCCACTAAGTCACCACAGCTTGCACAAAATTAAAATCTTTCCCCACCTTCTGAGAAGTGCTATTTCATCTTATGCATAGAGGAAATTTCACTAAATTTCAGCAAGTAATGTGACTCTTATCCTGGAATGAGCTAGTCTTTTTCTGCCTTAATTCATAGGAGCAATGGAAGTTGTTTGGTATGAATTTTAATGGAATGTGTAATGGCTGAGATACAATTGCTCTTTCCTTCTTTCCCCATGGAAACTTCCTCCGTGTTTAAAATCCTGTTATTTCCTTTAGCCAAGAGCTACCTGAGTTCAGCACTGATGTGTGCAACTGTTACTCCAGCTATTACTGCAAGGTATTCCTGCTAGCATGGTGCAACAATAAAGAGTCACAAAGCACTACTTTCTGGAAATGCCATTTTAGTCCTGAAGGGTACAGACGCAGCAAAATCTTCAGGCCTTGAAAATTATGATGATGACATGTGCTTAATGGTAACATAAGCAGTAGATAATGTTTTCTTATGATGAATCATACAGATATTTCACTGCCTAAAAAACAGAAAATTTGTTTTCAAATGTTTTGCCTTCTGAAGATGAACAAGAAGAGCATTGTGGTAGCTGTGATTTGTCTTGTGCCCCTACTTCGCTAAGACTGCTTCTTTCACACACAACTGTGTGCTAATTTCCTGTTTCACTAAAGCCTTTGTAAACTCTGTAGCTCCAGAAAAACATTTGTCTTCCTCAGGAAGGATCACTATTTCAAAGTACAGTTTTCTGTTTTATTGAGTTTTTCACTGGAAACTTAGTATTTTTGAAAGTGAGAACAAGTTTTATGTTTCTTTCCATGAAAGAATATTATATCCAAATGCTAACACAGAGTAGTTTGCAAGAGTATATCTTCCTGATATTAACTTCCATAAAGAAAATATCTTTTTTCTTCAGTTCTGCCCTCATTCATTACACAGCACGTACCCTGCACCTTTCTCTGTCACACAAGCTGAGCAAAGAGGGATCATGCTGAGGGGACATGTTCAGAAGTGTTGCTAGCTGCTGCTACAGAAGAAGCTGTGTACGTACTCTTTTCATGACAAGCACCTAGGCGTTGTAGCAGGTGGGGAGCCCCTTCTCTTGGCATGGTTCTAGTCCACATTAATCCTTCAGTTATAGTGTCTGAGTCTTGATAATGCCCGTACCTAGAGGGTGGGGGCATATTGCTCAGCATTTGTCCAAGTATTGGGGCAAAGGAAAGAACAAGAGGTGCACACTCTTCTCATCATGGTATTTAAGTTTTGTTTTCTTTAGCAGCCCAGTTCTGAGAGTCAAACAGTTGTCATCTAACTTTGTTGTTGTTGTTAAAATAAGTTTCCCATTCTTATAGTTGAGGGAAGAGGTTTTCAAAGGTAAATCCTCAAGGATCCAAACCCAAAAAGCGCATAAAACAAAAGTAATTTCATAGCCATAGATATGTTTTCACTTATTTAAATCTCTTGGTTTCTTAGCCAGTTTTATTCTGATCTAATGATTTTTCTTGTAGGGAGATCTTGGGCCTGATGCAAGATTTTTTGAATGCCCTGAGGCTGACATTTCTGGTGTTTTAGACTGATCTAAGTTTTCTTCCTAGTAGTTCCAGGATTAGTTCCATGTTGTACTACAGACCACCTGTGTAGTTTAACACAGGTCACTCTGAAAATAAGTTTCTCTTAAATCTGCTTAGAGAGTTTTATTGTTTTATTAGTCAGATAACTGTACAGAGGGAAAACTACCTTTTACTGTGAATAAAATAGAAATATTCTAAGCAAAACTAGATTTTTCCTGAAGGAAACTGCATCTTTTGAAAGAGGTTTGTTTGCCTGACTGATATCTGCTAGAAGGGCAACCCAGCAGGACATAAGCAATCCATGACATTCCTGGAGTGCATTGATGACAGCTTCATGATACAGCTGATCAAGAAGCTGACGAGGGGAAGCCTCTGCTGGACTTCCTACTTACAAACAAGGAAGGACTGCTCAGCACTGTGAAGGTCAGGAGCAGCCTTGGCTGCAGTGACCATGAAATGGTAGAATTCAGGATCCTGAAAGGAGGGAGCAAAGCAAAAAGGAGGATCATGACCCTGAACTGGAGGAGAGTATCCTTTGGCCTATTCAGGGACCTGCTTGGAAGAATCTCATGGTATATGATCTGGAGAGAAGAGAAGTCCAGGAGACCTGGTTGATTTTCAAAGATACCTCCTGAAAGCTTCAAAGATCAATCCTCCTGGAAGCTATTTCCAAATATATGGAGAACAAGGTGATTGGGAGCAGTCAGCATGGATTTATGAAGGGGAAATCATGATTAACCAGCCTTCTACACAGAGGTGAATGGCTTGGTGGATGAAGAGAGAGCAAGGGTTGTTATTTATCTTGACTTTAGTAAGGCTTTCAGCACTGTTTCCCATAATATCCTCATATACAAACTGATGAAGTACAGGCTAGATAAGTGGACAGTAAGATAGTCTGAAAACTGGCTGAACGGCCAGGTTCAAAGCACTGTGATCAGCAGTATGAAGTCCAGCTGCAGGCCAGTCACTAGTGGTGTCCCCTAGGGCGCAGTAATGCACCCAATTCTGTTTAACATCTTCAGTAGTGACCTGGATGATGGGGCAAAGTGACCCTCAGCAAGTTTGTAGACGACACAAAACTGGGAGTGAAGCATCAGTGGGTTGTGCTGCCGCTCAGAGGGACCTTGACAGGCTGGAGAAGTGAAACAAGAGGAACGTCAAGAAATTCAACAAAGGGAAATGCCTAGTCTTGTGTCTGGGGAGGAACAACCCCAGGCACTAGTATATGCTGGGAGACAATTGGCTGGAAGGCAGCTTTGCCGAAAAGGCCTTTGAAGGTCCTGGCAGACAAGAGGAACATAAGCCAGCAATGCTCCGTCACAGAAGAGAAGATCAACAACATTCTGGGCTGCATTAAGCAGAGCATTGCCAGCAGGTCAAGGCAGGGGAGCCTTCCCCTTTACTTAGCACTGGTGAGCCCACACCTGGTGTGCTGTGTCTACCTCTGGGCTCCCTAGGCCAAGAGAGACATGGACATATTGAAGCAAGTCCAGCAAATAGCCACGAAGATGACTAAGGGCCTGGAGCATCTCTCATATGAGGAGGGGCTGAAAGAGCTGGGACACTTCATCCTGGAGAAGAGAAGGCTCAGGGGGGATCTTTATGTGTATAAATATGTGATGGAGGAGAAGTGCTGAAGGCAGAGTCATGTTACTTCTCAGTGGTGCACCACAAAAGGACAAGAGGCAATGGGCACGTACTGAAATACAGGAAATACCATTTAAACATTAAAAAAAAAATTGCTGAGAGAGTGGTCAAGCACTGGAACAGATTGCGCAGAGAGGTTGTGGAGGCTCCATTCTTGCAGATATGCAAAACGCAACTGGACACGACCCTGAGCAGCTTGCTGTAGCTGACTCTGCTTTGAGCAAGGGGGTTGGACTAGACAATCTCCGGAGGTGCCTTCCCACCTCAACTATTCTGCAAGCCTGTGACTGGTCCATTCTCTTCGATAAGAGTAACAATCTGGGAATTGCTGCAGGCTAGAATATACCTAAAATAAATCAAAATAAAGGGTTAAATACTATTTTCTGACAGCTGATAGTTGTTTAGGTTTCTTTTTACTTCTTAAATTAATGCAGTAGAAACATATACTGTGATAGAATGACTGATGTATCTTGGACTTTTGCCATTAGAGAAGACACATATTTTTCCAACCCCCCCTTTCTCTCAGATTACTTACTGTCAATAAAAGCAGTGTGGGAGGTACAAAAATTACATGTTTCACAGTAGATGCAAAGGAGAAGAATGATCTCAGAATAAATTATTCTAACGAACAGCACTTGTCTAGTTTAACTTTTTATCCTCATTTGCTTCAGGCAGCTATAACAGTGCTGGAGTCCTTGTTCTGTCGTTAGAAAAGACTGTGGGGAAATATGAGAACTCTGGTTTAAATTTGGTATTATCCAGATTTACTGCTGCTATATTTCAGTTAGAGAGTCCTGTGACTTAGTGGATAAGAAAGAAAAGCTTTCCCTGGCAGGGGAAGGTAGGGCTGCTGTATGATGTTATTTTCTCAACATGGCCTGAAGATTTTAAAAAGTTTTTCATTTGCCTAAGTTTTGCATATGCCTGGTAAGCCTAACAAATTGCATGTGTTGTGAGGTGGTGCTTGGAGCTCCCAAAAATAGAAGAACACAGTTAGAGCTGTACCCATGCATGACAGGTGGCATAGCCGTGTGCGGTAGACCTCGTGCTTCCTAGAAACCTTGTATAAAGCTACTCTGGGGGAGGGAGAGAAGGAGTAGGAATGGGAATGGGAATGGGAGAAGGAATAGGACCACTGACTGCCAGGTAGAGATAGAAAATGATCTCAGCTGAAATGGACATTATAGTTGCTGCTAAGGAAACTAATGGCTTGCCAGCTTTTGCAAACACACTCATTAGACTTGGGTGTGGAGTGATCTTGCAGAGGAGTTCTAGCCTTTGTGCAGGTCTGAAAAAGCAAGACTGAGGGAGGAGGAGGAGGGGGAATATAGTATGTAGGGTAAAATACCAAACCATGAATTCTGGGATCAGTTCTTCCAGTGACTGTTTATATGTCTGTGGTTCTCACAACCCTTTTGACAGAACCAGTGATTCATACATCTCTGTCTGAAGTAACTGTCATTTAAAAGACAGATATCTACAGAATATTTAGTATAAGGATCCTGGCTTACTAGCTGACACTATTTTGTACTACAGAACCTCACATTCAGAAGTGTGTTTATATGGAACATTCATACTGTGTTTTAGTATTGTATTTCTCAGGTAGAACCTTAGTGAATGCTGTACTTTTAAAAGCAGGTGTGGTATTTTATCATACAGTGTGCTCAAGAGCAGAGAGCGCTGTGAAGAGAATGTAGAAGGATCTGTTACCAAAGCACCATAAAGTTGAGATTTGATTTAATAAATTTTGCTTTTGGGGAGGCAAGACTGAAGGTTTCAGGGCATTCTTAATCAACTGTGCTGTCCTTTGCCTCTAAATCATTTTTGATTCCAGCTCACCATTAATTTATGCATTACTCAGATACGATGACTGTTTTGTGACTGCCCTGTGACTTGAGTTTGGGAAATATTTCTAGATGTCTCTTCATAAATTCATTGCTATGGTTCCATACTAGGTGTTCTCTCTTATGGGCCATTTAATGTATTTGCATTTTTCGTATCCAGAGTGAAGCCCTGCTTTTGTAAACTTAGACCTGTTGCAGCATAGTAATATCACTGTATTCACAACTTAGTGCCGTTTGGTACCATTTTTTGGCACCAAATTAGTTGTAGCCACAGATAAATTAGGAAATAATAAGTGTAGAAATAATAGAATAATAAATGTAAATAAAAAGTAATACTTATAAAATAAATACAAAATACAAATAACCAGCGAAATGTAAGAAGAAAACACAATATAGGCAGATTTGGAATCACAGCGTTAGCAATTACAGGAAGAGTAATATTTCCTAAAATGTTCCATGTGACCTGACAAAGCAGGTTTGCCAAGCATGAGGTTTTTTTTTTTTTGGCCTCTGAAGTCAAATCAACACAGAAAACAATTCAAACAAACCAGTGAAACCTTTTCATTAGATTTTGCCTTCCTAAATAGGGTCCTAACTTAGACCATAGTCTTTCCTTATCTCTCTTTTTAGTAGGTTCCCTGTTGAGCATAATTTCACCCTTAGATACTTCATTTGACCCTTAGTCCTTATATCTAATTCTGTCAGAGCGTCAACTAATGCCTCATCTCTTCTCTCCTATGCTAATGAAATCTTGTCTAACACAGCTTCAGCTTTTGTTCCAAAAAATGCCTGTAGATTCTTTATGTGGAATGAGCTAGCTTTAAGACCTAGCTAGCCTATGCTAAGACCTAGCATAAGGAGTAATCTTTTTGCTTATTCTGAGGGCCAGACATAACAAATGGGTCAATACTTGGCCTTGTAAACAAAACAATTATCTATTGCAAATGAAATTCTGTCTCTGACTGGCACAATTTTCAAGCCTTCTGAGCTGCCAGAGGTCTATTCTCACCATACCTTTGTAACATATTGCTTGAAAACTATATTTTGCACAGACATCCATGAAAATAATGAATACTGTTCATCTCTTAGTGGACACTAAACAGGATGGTAAACAAAAAGTTTTCGGTAAAATACTCTGTTTGACTTTTCAACATGGATTGTTCATACTGAGGCATATTGTGACAACATAGTATTAATGGCTTTGACTTTTTCCCCTTTTTCATTCTTTTATCTCCAGGATTTCAGATCTCAACCCACCCCATATGGAGAAACATTTATGTATAGTTTCTCAAAGCTGTGGAAGTAGAACATTGCCAGTGTGCTCAAAATATTGAGTGTAAAAAAGAGAGTGATCAGATAAGCAGCAGCAGTTCTCATTTTTTTTCCAGATACAGGTTTTTCCATCAGCAGCAGAAAGTTCTAGTAATCAGAAATGTAGCTAGCTCCTCTGCTGAAGACTAGAGAAAGTTATCTTACAGCAACAGAGAGGAACTGTCTGACTGTAAATAGTTCCTTAGTGTCTAAACTTGCAGCTTGAGAAAAATTGGATTTGACTTGAGCTTTCAGAAAAACAGTAAAAATATCTGCCAATTTCCTTCCTAGCCTGAATGCACTCAAATTCACGTAAAAGAGTTATGGAGATTACTATTTCCATAACCTGCTTCCCTCTTCCAGCTTTCCAAAAATGAGTGAGTGGAACATCTATGAAGAAAAGTGAAGAGACAAATTAGCATTTGGAAGAGGATACTAGGAGCCATCAAATTTAGTACTAATCACTATGGCCAATCCAGATCTTCAGAGGAAGCTTCAGTTATGTTCTTTTGTGGTAGAACTACAAATTCTGTAACTGTAAATAGATCCACATAGTTATTAGAATACATGTATTTTGGGACATGGATGTTATGATATGTTGGTCACATATGGAATTTATATTAGCGCTGAAGTACAAATTGCTGATCTTTGCTGAAAGAGGAGTAGTTCGAGTTAACAGCTCTTTGGACTTCTTCCTCAAACTCTCAAAGTCTGGCAAAGTAACCAGCCTCCCCAAATTAACACTTTTGATTAACCAGTCTAGTTATCTTCCACTTTCTCTTTAGGAACCAACTGGATTTTCTTTTGACTAAGGAATGTTCTAACACTCATCACAAAGTGAGAATTTTATCGAATATTCATCTCTCCTGATTGCAGTTTCTCTCCAATGTAGTATAGGTTTTGGAAGATTAGTTTATTAAGTTTCCTATTTGACATGAAACAAATGAATTAATTAACACTTTTATTTAAATAAGTTTTTCCAAATATAGAGCAGTCAAATTACTACTAAGTAGTCCATAATAAATAATCACATTTTCAGGCTTCTGAATGGTAATGACTTGCTATTAATCTTGTTTGCCTTCTGAGTAAATATACAAAGGGCTTGGTACCAACCAAGGATGAATACTTTATCCCTGAAGCTGAAAGCACAAGAACCTGTGTAATTTTAAGCAAGAGAGAAAAATCTAGTATCTTAATTTAGTGGAAGTTTTATGTTGTACATACTAAAATGCTGGTGCGTGATTGCATACATACAGACATTGTTGAATAAAGCATCTGTACATGATTATTTTCTTGATAAAGGAACAAATATAGTTATATGTTGTTGGTGACCTATCTTGTCAGTGCAAACCTCCACCTGGAAATTTTTTGATTATGTAGCTACATCATTGTGCTACATTCCCAAAAGAAAGGCATGTCCCAGGGCTGGATACTGTTTACACTTGGTGCAGTCTTCTGATGGGCTTTCAGAGTCCTTTCAGTCATTTTGGAGAGCGCAGAACTAAATACAACCCACATAACAGGTTTGGTAATGAAGAGTTGCAGGAAGAGCAACTGTTATGGCTGTTCAGTGCATAGTGAAATTTCCACTGACTGATGCAGTCAAGCCCTCAGAACAGATCAGACTGAAATATCATCTAGAGGTAGACTAGCACGTTTGTTTTAAAAAAAAACTAAAAAAAACCCTAAACATGGAAAACTCCCTGTTATAAATGATATTTTGATGCTCTTCAAATACATGTGTTTTGGAGGCTGGTGATAGCAAAAGTACATATATATACCTATATATAAATGTTTCTTTGATGTTCTGTTTAGACATGCGTCTGTCAGATGGTGTAGTTTAGGTATATTATTAAATACGACAAGCTCAAACATCACATATCACAGGAGAAAATGACTGCATTGAAATAACTGAACCTCAAGATAATAAAGGGAAATTTTGATATACATTAAACATCAAGTGATGTTGCCCTGCTTTTGGGGAAAGGAAAGTTTTGCTAATTGTGTTTTTGGAACTGAATAGCATATCATTCAGAATATGAATAAACAGTTGCAGATTTTCTCAAGGAGTGACAAGTTCCATTTGGGCTAAGGTATTCATCTCTTTCATCATTTCAGTGGCAGTTTTGTTTCCATTTTTTTTCATTATTTTGAGTTACTAACAACTTTCTTTAGTATAGGAAACTGTTCCGTTTAATTTCATGCTTGATCTCAGGATTAGTAGGAGAGATTAATTCTTGGAAACTGGGATGAATGATGTATGTGAAAACAGTTGCTCAAAACTCAAAATGTATCATAATCAAAATGTAGTGAACATATGTTGAAATCCAGCCTCACAGGCAGGTGATTAAACAGTATCTTGCAGCAAACCATTGCTTTAGTACAAATGAATTTCTCTGTTTTGGTGTGGAGCCATATTTTTAGGATTCATGGCATTAAAAAAGAAGCATTTCTGTTATTTCCATGTTTGCCACATAACAGTTTTAAATTCTAAAAGCGGAAGCACTGTGTTGGCCAGACACTGGGACAGGTTGCTTAAGAGGTTGTGGAAACTTCTTCCATGGAGGTATTCAGGTCTAGGCTGAGAATTACCCTGAAGAACATGATCTAACTTTGGAGTTAGATCCAACTTCAAAGCAAGCCATGCTCTGAGCAGGAGATAGGACTAGACAACCTCCAGAAATCCCTTCCAAACTACATCACACTGTGATTTTAAACAGCATTGAGAAAATGGGAATATGCAGTATCTGATAACTAGAGAGGGGTTGCAGATGACATAGGCTGTTGCATTCGATGATTTGAAAAAACAACAGAATGAGCATTTGTAGACTTCATCCTCACTTGCAGTTTTTTGGAGTTATATGTCATACAGGTTTGAAACTGAGTAGGGATGACTAATGCATACAGCTTATATATCTTTTGTATTAAAAAAAATGAGCCAGTGTTGTTTTTGCTCAGAACAAACCAACTTGAAGCCTAAAATCTATGTAACAAAATCTAAAGTGTGAGTGGAAATCACTGAAGTAAGGTGAATGGTTCCCAGGAACTTTGCTCAGCTTTAGATTGTGTCCTAAATTATCATCTTATTTAAAGGTCTAATTCAGAACAGTAAGTGAATTCTAACAAAAACCCTTCTGTTTTGCAATATGACTTAATGTATGGAAAAATGGCTCGACATCTAAATTACATGCTGTCTTCCTATTAAAAACTGATACCCCTTCATTATGCTTTCTTCCCCAAAACTGACTCAGAAGTGGAGAGATGCAAGCTTACTTTTTCAGGTTCAATTTACAGATGAAACATTTAAAAGAGAAGCATTTTCATATTGTTTTCATATCTTTCTAATATCACTTATAAGAAAACCAAGCAGAGGTTTTCCTTTTCTGTTTTGGTGAGTTCACTGTTAAAATGCTAATGCAGAAAAATTAAGAAGTTAAGCAGCAGAATGAAGTGGTCTGTTTTTTTGAGCTGAGAGGTGCTACCGATTTTTGTGTGTGCGTGTGTGTCTTTCGACCACTTTGAATTAGGCCAAAATTTTCGAAGCTTCTAAGAGGAAGAAAGTTATTTACACGCTTCTGCCCAGTCATTCTCTGTTATTTTTCCATGAGCCGAAAAGACCTCTTTTAGTCCTATGCAAGCAGAAATATTTCTTTTGACATAAGTTGGGACACTGGTGGTGTCTCAGCTTGCTAAGAGCTGCACTCAGTGAATTGACACTAATAGAGGAAGAAAAGGAGCAGAGCCAAAACAAACTGGCTCCATTTTTCTTTCCAATGGAGATCCATTTTAACCATCTGAGGTTGCAATACAGTTGAGCAGCTTTCCTCAGATGCAAGCCACAAGGGATCAGCACCTCTACCGAGACACTTAATTTCATGATAATACTCTTAATTATTGTTGTATAGTTGGTAATTTATCCCCATGAATATGATGTTAGCATTTGCTGCTTGAAAACGTCACAGCTGTGACTTGAGACCTCCCTTGGAAGCTGAGCCACTGTGGCTTGCATGTGAGCTCAGATAAGTAGGGAGGGGAGGAAAAAAACAAAGAGAAAGAGCAGACCTTTAAACCAAAGAGAGTCTTGTAAGGTGAGGTGAGAGTTTGCCTTATCAATTATGAACAGGTTTCAGACTCACAGGGCTGTCAGTGCTTTCACTAAGGTTTATTTATAACACAGGGTACAAAAGCCCTTCAGTGTAAGCTGAGGTAAGAGGTTTTAACACTCAGACACTCTAATGTGTTTTTTTTTTCTTAGTTTCACCATTAATATTTTTGTCTATCCATATGTGAAGCTAAAATTCAGAGCAACTGAAATTGTGTTCTTAAAAGTTTGGAGTGATTCATTAGAAAGTTATTTTTTAATTCATTGGAATGATGATGATGATCTGAGTTCAAGTTTTCTAGCAGAAATGACCGTGAAGCGTATTAATATGCATTGCCATTTTTACTAAGCTAGGATGCTAAGCAAAGGAGTAATTTCCCTCTTATCTTTCTTCTAAGGCAACAAGTTGTTTCATGGGGTTGAGTCAACTGGAGGTAAACACATTCAGTCAAAACCTGGTAAAAACAAATCTTTTATTTGAGAATCTTTATTTGGGAGATTTTTCCCAGTTGCAATCTGCTTGAATTTTATTGTAGGTGTTTAAGATTTTAGACCCATGTAATCATTTCTGAGGAAAATGTTTGATATCCTAAATGCCATCATAAAAATGCCTTCCCATATTTTTATTAGGATCTATTAGGATTAGGTCTTAATTAGACCATCACTTGGAAATACAAGAACTGCGTAGATTCACTGTCATACTAAACAAAATGAGACATTTCTTAATAACAGAATGACGAGAAGAGTGACCGTTTTGGAGAGAAACTTCAGTTGTCACTAGCAAACTAATTTGTGGTCTATTTTAATATGTTTCACTGTGATTTTTCTGTAGAACCTTATGAATGTATGAAATAAAATTACTTTTTTTCCTGGGCCTAGGAATCAGTTTGCTGCGGGTAATACCTGGTGATGACTTCAGTGTTTGCAAAGTTTGACTACTTTTATGATGAGGATGTGCTTGAATATAAACACTGTATTTTCACTTCTCTTCTTTTGATTTTCTTGTAGACATTTCAGCAATCTTCTCTACAGCAGAAAAGTAAAAAGAAGAACAAAGGTAAAAATTAAGTTACTTTTAATTTATTGGTAGGAAGGAAATTACCAACTTTGGTATTTAGAGTATTGCAGCATCTTAGGAATTAGAACTTGTTAGCTCCAACCAAGTGTATAGTTCTGTTGACAGTATGAAGAAGCTATTAGTCCATGATTGATGTCTCATAGTTTTCTAATGTTCCTGTATCTATATATATCTGCCATTGTCTTTTTTTCATATTTATACTGCAGCCTTTTGGGGAGCAGGGGTGTGTTTCTCAGCTATGTGCATAGAGTGCTTTACTGCAGCCCTTGCTTATTACTCAAACACCTAGGCTGGTAATTCATACAATAGTAGACTGTCCTCCTTTGATTTAGAAGTACAAAGGCTTTAAGAACTGTTTAGTCACAAGAGGAGCTACACGGAGAGATTTCTGAGTATCTCTCAAGTACTTACATAGTTGTATTTGACAAAAATACAAAAAAATAGCAGCCCAGAGTGAAAGTACATGAATTTATATGCTGTATGCTTTAATCTGACATGAAATATTAATTTGTTGAAATGATAAATAACCATTTTTCTTATTTTTAAATATCTTGCCTTTCCTTTCTCTCTAACCTCTTCTCTTTCCTTGCTGCTTTTGTTTATTTTATTTTGTCTCATCCATAGAATATGAGCTCTGTGAGGTGCTGAACATGGTTTGTTTTGTTTCTTTTTTTTTAACTTATGGTGCCTTCCATAGCCTTTGTGGCCCAAGTAAAAGGTCTGTAATAATTTAATAATGGCAAATTGAGGTTGAAATGTTTAATTAATATTCTTAAGCAAATATACATAGTGCTTTATGGCTAACTGGCTTGTTGATTTAGTGGACAAGTCAAACTCTTTCACATCAACTCTTTGTCATTTTCAGCTGCTATTCCTGGTAAAAGCAAAAGAAGGATCTCATGTAAAGATCTTGGCCGAGGGGACTGTGAAGGCTGGCTTTGGAAAAAGAAAGATGCCAAGAGTTATTTCTCCCAGAAATGGAAGAAATATTGGTTTGTTCTGAAAGATACATCTCTATATTGGTATATCAATGAAGAGGTAAGCATTTTTGTTCATTGTTTTATTAAAAACCCTGTGTAGTACTGCTGTCATGAGCTAGTGGAAAGCCAGTGCTCTGAGTGCTTGTGTGTGTGAATGATTTTATTCATGCAAATAATCTTACTGAAATTAATATTAACTGCCTGGCTAAATTACATAAATATATTTGGTCCTTCAAATTCACCTTTCATGTAAGGAGGAAAAACACTATTTTCTGTGTCCCGTTCTCACCGGTTTAGAATAAATCTATCATTTTCTCACTGCTCAAGCCCTTGGAAGGGAAAAGGTAGTTATTTAATCCTATCATTCAAACTTAATCATGGGAGGGTAAACTTAATAATGTGCTGGTTGATGTTCCTTCTTTGTTTGTTCCTGTGACATCGCCAAAAGCTCTAGCAATTACGGAGGATGCATTTGTTTTTCAGTTGTGTTCTCCTGTCATTCTTTCTACATAACTTTTTATATGATTTCAGTGCTCATATATGCTAGCTTAAGAGTGACAGAGCAGCCCAACTGAACTGTGTACAGCTTTGATTGTGCAAAATATTTTGCATTAGTGCAGGTTTATTTATGTCAGCTTTGGTAAAACAGCTTTTTGCCAGGGAGATAGGAAATCTTAATTTTAAATATCACAAGTCTCATTTGTAAATATTCCGAAAGAAAGTCATTGCCAGCATGTGGATGTACTCAGTCCTGGATTGCCATTTTTGTTACTTTCATCACCGTGAGCATTTGTACACAACTTATTTAAAATATTATGATCCCAACGTTTTCACTGAGTAGATAGAAAGTAAGTCATTCCATGAACAGATCTACCAAGGCCTGGTTTCCCACAGACTCATGCTATTTGTGCCTCGAACCCAGTTTCGAATTGATAATCCCAACTCCCCACTCTCCTTTCCTCCCTCCCCAAGGTCTACTATGAGGTCTTCATCAGGGTGGTGATTCATAGCTACGAGTACGATGACTGGTCACCAGCTGTGGCCAAGGAGAGTGTGGAGTTGCTGAGTTGTGCCTTACTTTTGCTTGGAGAGGGCAATGGTCTGAGCATCTCCCTCTTCTCTTCCCTTGCGCAGGTTTCCATGAGACTTGCTGGAACTTGGTTATCTTTGAGACCTCCTTGAGAAAAGTGGTTGCAATCACCAACAGATTCAAAAGCTATTGCGGGGGGAGGACTCACTGACAGATAGACAGACAGACAAGCAAACAGTGCTCTTGCCAAAATTTTGTTTTTAGGCAACGAGGCAAAAAAATGATAGCAAGATTATTCTAAACTGTCTTCTTTTGACTTTAAAATACCTGCTCATGCAAAATCTGTTATAACCTTGTACCTCACACAAGACAACTCCAGTTCAAGTTTTCCCTGGTGTTTTGTGGCAAAGTAGCCATAACAGACTGCATATATAGCAAATATAGCCATAGAGATTCTAAAAAAGAAAGATGTAATTCTGTGGAATTCCTTAACATACATTTGGGTTTTCTGCAGCTTCATGCTCATGATGCTATATTAATTTCTAATGCAAGGTTATGAGCAGTCAAATAAGGGAGTTTGTAGAACTGATGTGTTAGTAGCTTAAAATAAATAATGCTTTCAAATTGTAAAAAGTCTAGGGAAATTCAATGTCTGGTAAAATAAACTGTACAAGTCTTCAGAGGAGAAGGGAGGAAGGTCAGGTGTCTGCTCTGTGAGTGCTGGAGAAATAAAATAACTGAATCATACCTAAAGTATCAGAAGTGACTGAGTCAACTATTATGCATCTTAGCTGCGATATCATATAAAGATGGTAAACAGTGCAAGTTCAAATTCTTTTTTCCCCTATCCCTTACAGTAGCATTGCTCCTTACTGATTAGTCCATCCTCCTCCAAAATTAACTAATTATGTTGACTAATTGGCTGAATACATTTGGTCATTTTGTATATTTTCAAATGCTGTTTCAGCTGTGAAATTGTTTGAGGAAACTGGGTATTTAAAAATCGTGTTTAAAAATCGTGTTTTACACCAAGGGATCCATCTTACTACTTTGGCAAAAGTCTCAGTGAATTCTGTGGGAGGCTTGCCAGAGCAGAGCAGAGCATACAGTAGTATTCCTTATGTAAGAAGCAGGCAAGTGAAAATATATTTCTTATGCTAACTTTTCAGTGAATTTTTTGACACCTTAACAGCAGTAATATCTAGAACTGTCTTTGTAGGATGAAAAAGCAGAAGGATTCATCAGTCTACCTGAATTTAAAATTGACAGAGCCAGTGAATGCCGCAAGAAATAGTAAGTGTACTCCAAAATAATGCAATACAATGATACAATAGAAAAAGTGGAACAAAGGACAAAGTTTTCCTGTACAACAATGACATCATGGAGTTTGTTACAATGATACATGAGGGGAATATTTTGAGACTTTTAAGCGTGATAAACAGCTTGAAGCAAAATAAGGAGACCATCCGAAAAAAAAAAGTTCCTAAGTTCATGGCCAGGTATCAGTCTTTACTGTAACTCCAAATTAGTTAACAACATCTCAGAGTTTGCTGGCACAGGGAGTCAGTGCTGAGGTGGAGTTAAACAAGAGAATGACAGTGATTTGCCTCATTGTGGGAGTATGATCTAAAAGCTCTAAAACAACTTTTCTTCTCACCTATGTATGTATGCTGGTGTCCAAGCATATGCCCTTGCACAAGCCCATTTTTTATTTAGATGCACCTTTGCAGTAATGTGACAGATGCATACTCTCACAGAAGTATTTTTAAGAGTCTTATTGTTGAAAACTTTTTGCTTTGCCTTCTAATAGTTTTTACTTTTCTTTGACTTAAATTTTTCAAGAACGTGTAATCACTGAAAATTGTACAGAAAAGCAATTGCAAAAGTAAAATGGCTTTTCCTTTTAATTTATAGTACATACAGTTCTAAAGAAGACATTGACCTTGTCCCAAGTGGTTTACATATCCCTTCAGGATTAAATATGTTCTTCATGATGGTCTCAAAGGGCAGAAAATGAAAACTACATTTAAAAAAAAATTGAGACATATCAGCTTGGGCTTACTGTCCTGTGTCCTTGGGCTACACTGCTGAAGTACTTCATTTTTATGTTTTGTTAGGCAGCAACATTGATAAGTCAACTCACTTCTCAGAATTGCACCGTGTTTAAATTTTTTTTTCTTCATTTGCTATGTGCTGGATAATAGAACATAAAATGTGGCTATTAAAATTCCTTGCTTGGGTGGCTGATAAAGAAAAAAGACTAAGAATCCAGACAACAGATGCTATAACAATTTTAAGAAGTCAAGATTGGGGTCTTAGTAACTTGATGATGTCTTTCTAAACTGAACAGATGTCACTGTACATCTGTTTTCACTTGCATAACATTATGTCATACTCTAATGTGTAGATGAATCCTTTTGGTCTCAGTTGTACATGTTATCTTCACTAGCAGTACCTTTCCTAGATTACATATATCTGGTTTCTGAAAACCTATTTTCATATATATATACACATATGTATGTATGTATATATGTATATATATGTATGTATGTATACATACATATAGATAGATATAGATGTATGTTGCATTAATCTAATCCATTGTTTCTCAGAAAAATGGTAATGATGCTCTTTATGTGTATCACGCTTTTTCTTATTTTCTTTGGGATCGTTAGGCATTTTTGTTCTTATTTTAAGATAGACCTTCAGGCTATTCTCAAAAATGATTCTTCTATACTATAAATTATTAATTACTTTCAGATTCAATTTCTAGATTTTCAAATACTTCACCATAAATCTTTATCCAACATAGTTAAAAAGTTCTTTCAAGTAATTTATTTCTTATTATGTATGAAATGCTGTAATTCCCTCTACCCAGTCATGTTGATTACTTTGGTGGAAAGGAAAGATGAGGTGTAATTGCCTGTTGCTTGGTATGACCTGAAGAACACATTGTTGATTTATAACTGCTCTTCAGAAATCAATCAGCGCATCACATTTTTCTGTTTGAAACCCAGTCATTAGAGCTAAAGGTAGTGTCAAGGTCATTGGGATGTGAAAAGTCACCAGGACTGAGAGTTCTTCTGTTGTATTGAATAAATAGTTCCGTCAATTTTCTGTTCAGAAAGAATTTTATACCTCTAGATACATCAGCAAAATTGCTTGATAAATAAAATATTCCTTAACTGGTTAATTTTATCCAAAACCAGTATAGTGTAAGTGATTGTTGAACGACCTCTATTTATGCATATATGAATCAAATATTATTTGGAAAGGGGTAGTTGTAGTTCATTTTAGTTGGTGAAATCTGGCACAATCCTAAAAGTTATGTTTATACCCTGTTTGGGGAGTTTTAACAACCTAGGAAATCTGAACTCATCTCATTGGTCACTTCACTATCTTATATTAAAAAAAAAAAAGTTGTGCCATTATGTTTTTATAATTATGTTTTTCCTCTACAGCGCATTCAAAGCCTGCCATCCTAAGATCAAAAGTTTTTATTTTGCTGCTGAACACCTAGATGATATGAACAGGTAAGGAAAACTAGCAAAGTTCAAGGACCACAGTAACAGAGTAACATAGTAATAATAAGTTACGTGCCTATCTAAATTAAAAGTTAAGTTTAATAGTTGAGAAAAAAAGTGCAGAGTAACATTGTTTCTGAGTGGCTGCATATGCTAAGTATTCCATTTATGCAAAAATTGCCTTTTTCGAAATGAAGATTTGAAGATTTTAGAAACAAGATTATTTCTTTCTTAAAAGAAATAAAAACCAGTTTTTGAAAATAAGATGCAAACACGATTTTAGAATTCCAGGTTTCTGTAAAGCTGCTCTTGGATGTGCGGCACCTGCAATGGTGCAACATCTCCAACTGCTTGTTCGCATACCCCCGCAAGCACGTGATACCTGCTGCAGTGATGCTTCTCTCTATTTCTGGCCCTTGAGGGAGTGAGAAGTTGAAGAAAGCTTTATAACAGTCACTGATCTTTCTTCTACCAATCTTGAAAAAGGCACTAGAAATTGTAAGTAGTGAATTTTCCAGCTTTTCTCTACTGACATGAATTTAACCTACAAGTTAAAGTGAAATTTTACTTTTATTGGAGTAAGTGGGAAAAATCTCAGCAACTGGAAAACAGCAAGGAGTTAAGTCTTAGTTCTTGGGGACTGAGCTTAACTGTACTCATTTTAGTCCACTTCTGAGATTTTACAGAAAAATGCTTGAAACTTCAGCACAAAATAAATACATTTACTCTTAATTCATTCGACTGGGGGAATGACATGCATCCCATCTCTATTCACATACTTGCTTTTTATTTCATTTGTTTTTACAACATAAAAAAATTATTTCAGTTCGAAGTAATATATAATCTCCATCATATGATGGAGGACCCAAACAGAAATCTGATTGCAAACTGAGACTCACTGTCTCTTAGATTATGTTGGTAGACATCCTAACTGAGGAAGATTGTGTGCTTTCAATAAAAGGAAAAAAGGAGATAAAAGTCTAACTAAAAAAACCTAGTAAAACTAATCAGTAAGTGCTATGATAATTTAATCTCTACTGTGTGTGCTAGGATCGGTTACCTTTAGACAGAGCACTTTCAGGGAACTGCCAACTCTTTGCCAATAACTGACTGAAAACACATACCAATGCCATATACCATGCTTGCTTTTATTTAGAAATAGTTGTCTGTTTACATTTTCAAAAGCCCACGCATGACTAAGGATCACTTTCAAAAGTCTCTGGCCAGTTAGAAACTTCAAACCTTTTTATTTGTTTATAAAATTTTAGGCTTGTCTTTACTGGATAATTCTGTCAAGCCAGTCACTCAAAATTCAGTTTGCTGCATACTAAACAGAATAATGGTATGGTCTATTCAGCATATCCTGAACCACAGCAATAGCTAAATCATTGCTGTCAATAGGTCCTCAGTCAGTATGACAAGATGCCTTGTTTCTGTGGATAAAAATATATAACTGTTCAGTAATCAGGAAGCAGCCTAAAACTAACCCAGGAACTAGAAGGTTTTTAACCTTCTGGCATGAGTAATCTTTTTATCATGTTTTGGAACAAGTGCTTATTAGTTCATTAAGAATAAGCTTGACCTAATTTTGGGCAGAGCTAAATATATGTAAATTTGAAGCAGATCCATCAAAGTCTATGAAATTACTTGAAATTCTTACCAGTCTTCAGTGTCATCAGAGTCTCACCAAAAAACTTATTTTTTCCTCTTTGTTTAATATATGAAAAAAATACTTCACTTTCTCAAACCTTGAGCTAACCTGATAAAGAAAATGTGGATTATTGAAAAATAATCTTTTAAATGCAGAGCATGGAAGTAAAATAATACAATAATAATATAATATTAATATCAGAAAGCAGCAGCAAATACACATCAATACATTAAAAACTTACGTATGTCTAAAAGCATGTTCTAGCCTAGCCAAACTAGACCAAAACATTCTAAGTCAATGTATCAAAAATTAAGACTGATTTGATCACTTTCTGTACCTTTTTGTCAGGTTTCTGATGTGCATTTTAATTAGGTATCATGCAGTCATTTCAGTGCTGTTTATACTTGAGGCAGAAGAAAAGAAAGTAGAAAACTGCTAAAACATAGCTTTACTGAAAGTTCGAAATAGTTTGTTTCCTCCATACCTTATGTAAAATAATGATTTAGTTTTAAAAATATATATTTTTATTTGTATGCAGGACGTGAATTTTTCATTTGCTTTTTTTTGAATTTTTCATTTGTGTTCATTTTTCATTTCACTCACATAAAATATGTATTTTAGTCTTAAGTAACTTTGACACTATTCAGATTATCTTGCTACCTTTGTAACTCTGCCACACCATTATGCTGTAAGGAGGCTGGAGAATTATTACTCTGCAAATTATTACTGTGGCATCTAAAGTTCATTTCATCTACATTGTTACACCTGCAAAAGTGTTCTTTCTATCCATATAGCATGTTTTGTTTGGTTGAGAAGAAGGACGGAATATCCTTCTTGGTACAAAGTACAGTTTTGCTGGTATAAGTGTATGTTAATAGAAACACACTGCTTGGAAGCTCATTGTTATTCCTGTTCCAGCAAAATATTTCTGATGTCAAGTACAGATCTTATATTTCTACTTAATGATAGTAATGTAATTCTATTTTGATTTTCCATGGTAATTGTGTCAGCTGCTTTATGGATTCAATATATATGTTCTTTACTCAAAGATCCTAATCAGAAGATCTTAGAGACAAATGTGGCTTCTTCAGGGTTGGCTGGCTTGAATACTTAGCATACCCTTATTCTTCCTTTTTATTCAAGTAGTCCCTTTTTAAAGTGGTGATGTACATGGCTGCCAAAATTGTATCTTCTGGAATACGCAGTCAGTAACTTTATGTTGAATAGTGGTCTGAGAACTTCCTTGAACCTGCTGTAGCTGATTTGTCCTCTCTGTTTTTGTGAGTAGGCAGAGTACTGAAATTTGTATAAGCTTTCTTCCTCAATGTAGCTCTATGATCAAAAGCAAAGATGACAAGTCGACTTGTAGTATTAGTGCATGAGAATGTCTGGAAGATTTCAGTGAAGATGACCTCCAAAAAATTTCCAAGATCATCTACAGGTTTCTTCATTTTAGTTAAACTGCAGTTGATTACCTATAGACGCTATAAGATAGTCATGCTCCCATATAGCAAGCTCATCCTGTATCTTTGAGCCTTATGATTAAGGACAACTTGACTAGAAACATTGCATCTCCCTAGGGTGTGAGACAAGACAGAAGAATGCTTCCTACTATTCTATGTGAAAGTAAGTGCTGTGAATTCCTCTTTATAGAAGTTATAGGTCTAGAAAGTATTTTCTCATGTGGATCCATGTGAGTCATAAAATTGTATTAATTAAAGCCTGACAAGGAAGTATGTGCTATTCTTAAAAAGAAAAAGCTTAGATGACTGCTGCAGCTACCAGTATTTCTGTATTTATTGTCATAGCTAACAGATACATGTTATAGTTCTCACAAGAAAATTAGAGCTGCATTTTCAGTAAGGAAGGAATTTTTTCTTGGCTTCTTGCCCTCTAAAAGTTACAGTCTTTACTAAGACACAGTACATCATCAGTGAGAATAGGTCTTCCCATGTCCTAGGAGTTTGCAGGTTACTTTCAGGTAGGATTTTGTTATACCTTTTGATATTCATAATAGGGAACTTATGTATAACTGCATGCTTGGAACTCTTGTCCCAAATATTTTGTAAAGAAGGAATGTTCTATGCCTCTTCCATTCTTCAACAGATCTTTACATTTCTCTGTGATAGAAACCCACTATGATGGATTTCTCCTATGATTTTGACTTGAATGAACCATAACTCTAGCTGTGCTTTGTTAAAATAATCTAACCCTCTACCCAAGTCTACTCTAACTATACTTGAAGAAGCTTTGCACTGTGGCCACATATCAGCAAATACACATATGGAGTCAGTACCATTCTTTTAGTTTCTGAATTTACAGACCACTCAAAAGCCACGGTCCTTCACTGTTTACAACCACACCAGTACCTTGTCTTTCATCTCACAGGCATTGCAGGTGGTATTTCAGACCATGACACAAATCATGAACTGCAGAAAATCGTTAAATGTGAAGTCAGTACACTGTATCTCTGTTAGATTGCTATGCATTTCCTGAGTTCTCATTAGACTATACATCTCAGGAAATAACTTCTTTCTGGAAACAACTATCTGCTGTAGATATAACCAGTATCAGTTGACTGTCAGCTAACTGTTTGCTAATTTAAGAGGTTACCTCACTCACTGTTCCACACTCAAAATAATCTCTCTTATATTTAGGATTGAATGAAATTTTCCAACAGAAGCACCTTTGTAGGTCTATCATCTCATGTTTTGTGGTCTATTCAAAGTGATTCAGTAGCTGACTGTCTTGTATTGGCTGCATTGGGTGGTAATAACCTGTGACCTGAAGATGTGAAATCTGAAATGGGCAAGAGGCAAGCAAGGCTCCACCTCTGTTGTCTGCCACGCTGTTTGACAGAGCAGGTGCTTTTTTTTTTTGTGCTGCTTTACCCTTTGCACAAGGACAAGTGTTTGGGCTGTTGCTCTTCCCCCCATGGTGAGATGCTGCTGTTCTTTGCGTGTGGCTCCTGTCTTTCGGCCTGTCTGGTTTGAGATGGAGTGAAGGCTCTGGCAGAGCTGTCAAGATGACTGAGCTTTCAATGCACTGACATTTATTCCCCAGAGGAAGCCTTCATGTTTCAGGAATGCAAACCTAAAAGATAGCTTTGGAGGGGGTCACATTATCTGCTGTGAAGATGTGAATACTTGTCTGAGGCACGATTTGTTGGATTTCTGTTCCAGTGTGCCAGTTATTTGTATATGTGTATGGCAGTCCCTAGCAATTGCAACTGAAATTTTAAGTCTCTTCTTTGGCTTCTCTTTTCTCCTATTTTTCTGGCAGTGATTTTGATTGTATGCTAATATGAAATATCCTGTAATCACTTCAGTAGATCTCCAGCATTGTTCCCAATGTGCAATGATTTATTGACCATTAATGTTACTCACCGACCATACATGTGGTCACAATTTGTGGAAGGACAGTGAGGGAAGTTTATTTCAAGAAGAGCAACTATACGTTACGACCTAACGTCTGCATACCCTGCACTGAAATGTCCTGAGGGTTGACATGCAGGAGTGGTTACAAAGGATACTGTCTCTCCCTTGCTTAGCAAATACTGCATTGTTTCCTTACATACAGTATGCAAATGAAACCCGTCAGGCACAGTTTTCTGAAACAAGAGTTTCACATTCTTCAAGAAAAAGCAAAACTAACTTCGGTTGTCCTTCAGCGTATATTAGCAGTAAAATCACAAGCCACTAGCTTGGCAGATAAGGTCTGTCAAATCCTGTCTATGGGATGACTGGAGTAAGTAATTCCAGGTTTACCAATGGGAGGTTGTCATGTTGGTTTAAAGCCTCATTGATGGAGGAAATGATTTCGTGTAAGCGTTTGGATAATGAATACCCTGAGAGCCCCATGAGGGAGAAGGGCAGGTTGAAGCAAGGCTTTGCCACAGGCGGTTGAATCTGTGCTTCACAATGACAGCACTGCTAGAAGAGAATAGCAATAGTTTATTTTTAATTCATGTGGCTTATGGAAGCATTTTTTCAAGTAAAGTTGAGGTTAAAGCCTTAGATGTGAATTGCATTGAGGCAACTGTCTTTTCTCCCTCTGCTTGTCTGACACAAACACAAAAGTGAATTCTGATATGCCTCTGTTTCTTTGTACTTGGCACTGTAGGTAAGCTCTAAAATACATAATGGCATAATTAAACCTCACTGTCTATTTAGGAGTGAACCTGTTCTTTTGACTGCTGGTTTCTGCTCTGTTCCTCTGTTAAGATGCCAATTCGGGCCTTAAAATATTGCTTAAAGCTCTGAAAAGTGGTGTTTATTCTTAAGAAATCAGAACAGCAGGAGTATTGATGTGATGGCATATCTGTGAGCAGCAGACTTAATGGTTCTTTGATTATCTCAAAATCCTTTATTTTACAGATGTTTGACATCATATGTGGTTTTCCATTTGAAACAAGATCTTTGCTGTGGAAACAATTTGTTCAACAGCAAAATTATAGATCTTTGGAGACACCCTGAGTAAAAGTATCAAAGAAAACAGCTGTCTTGCATGAAAAATAACATTGTCCTCAGTCTCCTTCAGATGCTCATAACCTCCTTCAGATGCTCATAACTTTTTTTTTTTTTTTTTTGGTAGAAATGCACCCAAAATTAGCATGCTGGATCAGTATCACTGCTTTTTTTTCAATATTATTTCAGATGGCTAAACAGAATTAACATGCTTGCTGCTGGCTATGCAGAAAGAGAGAGGATCAAACAAGAGCAAGGTAATGTGTTATTATTTTGGTTGCTTCTGTCAGCTCTTATCACAAGTCCATCTGTTACCACCCACCCTGGCCCCCCTCCCAGTATCAGGCCTCATTCCCCTCACCTGAGAGTAATTCACATGTGGGTATCCTGGTTGTTGCTTTAGATAATTCCTTCTCTCTCAGGATGTTTGATTAACACCTTCAGATTCTGATCCACAGACTCTGGGATTATTTCTGAGAAAGCCACAAAAGGTAGCTAAAAGCAGCTAAGTTACCTCCAGCTAGCTCAGATACACTGTACCAAGGAGTCTGTGTCTCCCATAAGAAGAAAATTAAGAATCTGCAAACTAAAAAAAATTTTAAAAATGTTGCACTTGATGTTTGAATTCACAGGGAGCAGGAACATATCAAATAGGTCTCAGGAACAAAACCATTCTTCTAAAGCCTGTTGACATAATTGAATTTCCCTTAAGGCTTTAATTTTAAGGCCACTTAATTTTTTATTTCTGCTATTTTCATTAGGCTGAAGTGTGTGCCAGAGCTCTGCTGGCCTTTTCAGTGAAGCACTTCATTTGCAGTTGTAGGTTTACAACATCTTTCCTCTGCTTTTTTAGTGTCTAGTATAACATGGGTTTAAAAAAAGCAGCACATATAAAATAATGAGTCTCTTGCCTTTAGTTTGCTGCAGTAGAAATAGGTAGGAAAAAGAATGGGGCAGTGCTCCATCATGTTGGGCATGTCGTTTCCTAGAATTGCCAGTGACATGGATTCACAGAAGTATTTCTATCCAACTAATTGGTTTGGCAAACAGCTGCCTTGTGAATCCATACTCTCTTTTTACAGCTGTACCTGGCAGGTGGCACCAGAAAGTTGCACTGGTTGTGATGATCCAGAGCTTTTCTGGATACCTGCCTGCATGCTGACAGCTGAGTCAGACCATCACTTTTTAACTCTATGACTGTGCAGTCTTCATCAGTGAGGTTCTGTCTTTTGCCCCCAAAACATTACAGCTCTGAGCTGCAGCAGAAATGTATTTAATGTAGTCTTTTCTTTACAAAGATTATATTTCCAGCCATTTTTGGAGAGAATTTGTATTCAGAATGCTGCCACTAGGCTTCAGAATTTGCCACATGGTGTCCCCCTTGCCCCCAGAATCATGGGTCTGTAGCAACTTTTGTGACAACAACCTAAGAGCAGCCTTTGCCCTGTCCTTCTGATCTGAATCTGTGAGGAGGAAGATCTGTGTGGTCTGCCTCTCTGGAATATGTTGCTACATGCTGCTGTCCTGGGAGACTCTGTGGAGAAACTCATTTTCCCAGTGAGAAGCAAGGGCGACTCCAGCAGCCAGGCAGAGACACCAGGAGACTAAAATATTCTGTAATGGTAGGAGATTAACAGGCAGCATCAGAAAGGGTGTCTGCCTTGATTCATACAGTGATTGCCTCACCACAGAGCAAACTAGAGGATTCAGCATGGTTGAAGAACATTGGCTCACAGCATACTACCCTAATTTGAAGGTAGCAGTGTGGGTGGGAAGGTTTGGAGGCGTTCTGTCTTTCTCTCAGTTTACTAGATTGTACATGCTGTTGCTGCATATCTAATCATATTTTCCATTAAGTGCAGCTGCTTATTCCAGGAGCGTTGCCTACTGGCTGTTTTAGTGTTCAGTGTGGCCCGTGGCCATGTCATGTAATTCATAAGACCAGGCCCCCCAAGTTCAGACAGCACAGGGTAGCAGAGCCATGCTCACTGTTCCTCCAGTCATGTTCTCAGGTCCTCACCAAAACATGCTTAACTTCAAAATCAATTTGGGACTCTGTTTCTGAGGCACTGTTGAAATAACCAGTGTTGAGGGATGTCTATACGATTTGTAATTGCTTGAAGAGGCCTTGAAGAAGCTCTGCATGTTAGAGTCTTCTAGGAAGTCCTCCATGTTAGCATCCAAAGCCATATTCAAGCTTTTATTGACATCAAGTTGGCACTGGAATTAGAGTAACATTTGGGACAGTAAGAGAAAAGGTGTATGAACAGTTATGCCAAGTGCACAACTGCAGACATGATGCACCTTTATAAATCCAGATGGATCTGGAGAATATTTTTCCTACCGAGCAATCACCAAACAATAAAATAATGGATGATCCAGTTCTTAAACATGAGATCATGTGCGCTCAGGCCTCATGATGCCTCTTACTTGAATGGCTCCCTATTTAAGATCATTAGTGAGACTCCACTTGCTATAGGAATGATATCCCTGGCAATGAGGGAGTTCTTTATTGCCTCTCTAACGCCATTCACTAGAACTGATTTATCATATGGAGGTAGGGAAAGTTATATCCTCTTTATGTGTTGCGTATTTGTGCTTACTGAGGGGGATCAGTATCACATTCCCCACTTGCTGCGATAGTGTTTTTATGCCTCTGGTGATTATCCTTGGCTTCCAGCACAAGGGCTATTAAATTGTTGCGTAGTGTCCCTAATTAGCAGAGGCATCAAGTTAGCAAACCGCTCTATCACTTCAAGCGGTTTTGGAATTATAAAAACTGTGAAGCTGGAATTTTCTATATTCAGTGACTGTACCAATTGTCATCTACATATCTGATTTTACAAAAGAGCTTTTATTTCTGTTCAGTTGAGTCCCTTGCAGCAAGGCTATATAATACCTCTGAAACAATTCAACAGTAGTTGTCAAACCTGTTTCAATTAAGAGTTGAACAGTTCTGAATCTAAAGTGCATAAATATATTTCAAGTGCTTCAGAGATGCACGAATCACCAAATTGTGGGTGTATTGCTGAAGAAAATGTGACATTGTGTACAGAACAGTTTTATAAAAATACCATCAACTTTCCATATTAAATATAGTGAATGTTAGCAACATGGCAAGGGACTTCTTTGGATGGGGAAGTTGGCATACTTTCTAGACATATAAAATCCGAGAAAAAAGATATTTGCTCATATAAGTAGAAAATAATAAATTGGCAAAGGGCAGGCCAGTGTTAGTTTATATACAATCAGGGAAGTCTATTGCTCATTCAGGAAGCTTTCAAGGTATGCCCTATGAATCGAGCTTGTCCATCACTGAACTGGACAAACTCTGTGGAGAGAAATATGGCAACTGTTCGATAGCATAATACACATTTTAGACAGACTATGATGACTCAGTTGCCAAAAGCAAAACATTTTAAAAAATGGTGGGAGGGTATTTTTGTTCATTTCAGGGTCCTTGTAACTGCAGGATTTTTTGAGGCAAATACTGTAGGTTGTCAGCAAAATTTCTTTTCTGAGGTAAAGTGTACAAAAGCATGATCATACTGTGTTTTCTTGTATGTGGATTTGTCAGCCATGTACTTGTTTGTATTTTTAGCCAGAATTGGAAGCAGCACTGAGACTTTGCTAAATTTTAGTTTTAGAATAAATATTTGAGCTCTAAATCTGCAGAAATCCCACTGAGTGATAAAATTATGACAGGCCCCTCACCACACATAGCTCTATTGGACTTTACTGTAATAGGAGCAAACATTCTTGTATGCCAATATTTTCATTTTTTTGAGTTACTGGAAACTAATTTTCTTAAAACTGTGAGTGTGACTTATAAAAAGTTTTCTCTGACTTAGTTGTCTGTTCACATAAAATGAACTATTTGGGGATTTCCAGAGACAGAACTATTTGGAATTTTTGATTTTATGGTTCATGAAAACTTTATTCATGCTATTTATTTATTATACTGTTTGAAGAGATCTCCTCTCAGCTATAGGCTTGCAGGAGGCAAATCAAGAGAGCCAGTGTATTAACAGAATTGTTACTGCTTGTAAAAAAAAATAAATAAGGCTGCCTTTGCAACTATCTAAAAAAATACAGAATTTTAGGGAGAACTGTTTCAAGAGGGTGTCACTTTAAGATAGATAATTTTTGTTTTAAATCTTGAATAAGACATTAGGTACAGTAGTTTTTTATCATACAATACGATTATCATAACGATAGCAAAAATTCATTAAAGGTGACATTATATGTTGTGCCAGCTTGGAACATTTTCAAGTTTTTTTGGTTTAGATAGTTTATGAAGCAAAAATCAATCTTTTTCTCCTCATGTATCAAAGAGAAAGTAGTAAGTGATGCAGTTCACTCAGCACTTATTGTGCAAAGTCAGAATTGCCTATGATTAATCTGTGAATACTATGAACTATACTGTTCTGTTGTACAACAATTTACCAAAATGCTGGATGCTAATACAGGCAGAAACAAGATGACAAAACAAATGTTTATGAAAGTTTTACATTGTGTAGAAATGTTGAAGTTGTTCATCTTGAACTGAGTTGGAAGTTTCGTAGTTTACTTTTGTAAGAAATACTTAGGTATGGTGTCCATTTACTTAGCTGCTGTTTTGCTTCAAAAATATTGCAACAGAATAAGTCTAACTTACAATGCGGTACACTCATCCATGTGTTTTTCCCCTTTGGCCAAGCTACCAAACATATGAAAGGGGCTTGACTAAGATTTGATTTCACGACAAAATTAAGCCTCATATCACATTAAATTTAGCCCCCAAGTTCTGTGTCCCTTGCACTTAATCTGTCTTACCATCTTTTGGAACTTTTTCCTTAAATATCATTATGATATTTTTCCATATCAAATCACCTTTATACTCTTGCTTAGATAACAAGGGCAGCAGCCCTTTTATGAAAACAAAGATGATATAGTTTTCTGTCTGATTTTGCCTGCAGCTGTTTGTTATTAGAAATTTAATTGAAAAGCTTGGACAACTGTTAGGATACTGGATGTGTGCAATAACCACTACTTGTTTGATTTGTCAGTTGGTGTTAATTACATTTGTTAATGTTATTTGCAGTCAACAGGATTTTTGCCAGTTAAAATTTTCCGTTTTTCTGTTTGAAATATATTTTCAGTATATTCCAGCTGATATACATTCAGTCTTGATGGTTTTCTAAATATCTGAAAGTCAGATATTTGCATAAGGCATATTTTGTATGCATGTTTTATTTATAAGCTGTACACAACCATGTATATTTGTGGCTCATTGGCAGATTGCTGTTTAATATCTCTGCAATGGTGCATTAGGCTTAATATATCCCATAATGTTTTGAGTTTTTCCTCCTTTGGATCAAAACAATTCCAAATTACTAGCATTTACAGAGTCAACACTCAGCAATGTTTAACTCTTGGTAATATCTAGGATGGAGTTTCCAGTTGTTTTTGTGAAAACCAGCCTCTGATGTGCATATGTATCAAAATGTGTCAGTAGTTTTTGATCTGATATATGTGTAACTTGCAGATTACTGGAGTGAGAGTGATAAGGAGGAAGCCGACACTCCATCAACGCCCAAGCAAGACAGCCCACCACCCCCATATGACACATACCCACGGCCTCCTTCGGTAAGTCACCTGCCAGTATCTACTTAGGAATGATTACATGAAGTGTCACATTTACCTACTCTCCCATTTAAAACGCATGCATACACACATTATGGCACTCTTCAGTGTATTTTTTGAGTCAGCACTTGACTTAAGACATTTGCTAAGTAATAGCCATCATTGCTACTTCCACCAGTGTGTAGAGAACTCAGATTTATAATCCCAGTCATTGCACAAGATGGATTAGTTTAGAGAATTCTGTCTTCCTATTCTCAGTATAAAACAGACCCCCCTACCCATCCATGCAAAACCTCTACCTCCCCGCTATCATGTAGTCCATGAGAACATTATACCTCGGTAACAGCACAGATTCTTCCTAAGGTAAAACAATTGTGCTGTGAAGCTTTACAGTAACAAATTGCACTTAAATTTCTAGAGAAATGCCAACATAAAAATGTTCTCACTCATATCCTAAATGGTGATATGAGTTGTTCTGTTGTTCATGAAAAGGTATGCTTATCTATGAATTAGAACAAAGGGTATTTGTTTTTTAATTTCTTCTTGCAGCAGATTTTTATATAAAGCCAGAGTATGGACTTCTAACTTATTCTAAATTAGGAATTTAATTTTCACTTCCATACACTCAGTTCATGCATCTTACCAGAATATATAAAAACAAAGCAAAACTTTGGGAAAAATTGGGAAAGTCTGGAGGGAGAGAGTGTTCATGATGTTTAATTTGAATGCAATACTTTTTCTTCCCGAAGCAGAACTGTACCCAAGCAATGCAAACATGATTCCAAAGAAACTTTTAACAAAATAGGATGAAAATAGGCATTTGGATGGCATTTTAAAGATAATATTAATGGGCCAGGGATTTCTCTTCTGTGTGTTCTGTAGAGCCTTATTGTACATATTATTCTGCAAAAGAAAAACCCTGTGTCGTTTTATGGTATCGATTGATTTATTGATTAAGGGACATTCTGCATAAATAAGTGTATCAGTGTGTTGTATGTGTAAATTTGTGCATGCCCCAAAGCTATGTTCAGGGCAGGTTTCTGGTAAATTTGTGTCTTCGTAGCTAAACCAGGTAGTCAGTAACAGTAGAAAGTATGTGACTATTAGCAGTATTAGCAATCTGAAGATTTCTCTGACACTCGTGTTGTAGATGAGTTGTGCAAGCCCGTACGTGGAGCCAAAGCACAGCCGCCTCTCATCCACGGAGACCTCCCAGTCACAGTCGTCGCACGAGGAGTTTCGCCCAGAGGCCGCGGGGAGCACCACCGACTCGCCAGTGCGCAAGACAGCAAGCCAGCGACGCTCCTGGCAGGATCTCATAGAGACACCGCTGACGAGCTCGGGACTCCACTACCTTCAGACGCTGCCGCTGGAGGACTCAGTGTTCTCCGAGACAGCCGTGGTCTCCCCCGAGCACCGGCGGCAGTCCACCCTGCCCACCCAGAAGTGCCACCTGCAAGATCACTATGGCCCCTTCCCCCTTGTGGAGGGGGAGCGGATGCAAGTCCTAAATGGAAACGGGGGAAAGCCCCGAAGTTTCACTCTGCCTCGGGATAGTGGATTCAACCACTGCTGTCAGACCCTTTCAGTCAGTGCCGCCGATCACCACGAAGAAGCACAACAGAAGGAAGTAGAGGAAGAGGAGGAGGAGGAGGAGGAGGAAGGCAAAGCAGCGGAAGAAAACCAGGAAGACAAAAGTAAGTATGGCATATTTCTGTGGCTTTTCAAGAGTCCTGTTCTTGTAATGTTGTTTTTTTTCTTTTTCCCTAAAAAAAGTCTTTCAACATCCCCTAAATTTTACCAAACGCTTCTTGTCAGAGATGCATCAAAAATGACCTCTTTGATCTGCCTTATGCGTAGGGCTTAATAATCTGACAGAGTGCTGCACAACCTGTCACAGATCACCAAACACTCACCCTGTAGTCTGGTCACAGCATAGACCAACCACATCCTATTAGTAAATTTTACTTGTAAAGGAATTTTGCTTCCTTGTTGTCTTCCTGCTTCCACTTGATCAGAATCCTCCCCTTTTGACAGATACATGTCTCAGGACGTATTTAGTAAGTTTTCTAGCTGAGAACCAACTCCTGTCTGAGTTGTAAAAAGCGCTCAGGTAATCTTGGAGTGCAAGGTCAGACTGTGAGTGTGTAGCATTCAGGTGTACAGGTCACAAGAGAGCAAAGAATATGTAAGAAGTTAAAAGGGGAGTATGTTTTCCCCAGTACCTCCCCTTGTGATATATAGAGGGAGAAGTTCCAAAAGCACTGCAAACAAAAAAAAAAAAAAAAAAACAACCCACTATGTGACCAGCAGGTTAAAAAACATCTTAATGCTGAGTAACTCTCTTACATGGCACATTAACTCCATAGAAATTAGTGCTACTTGTCAAAAATAATTCAAATAAACAGGGATTGAGGAAGGGCCCTGCTCCTCCTGAATGTGTAAACACATTTCCTTGTCTGTTTCATGCACTGTCCTTCACTGTCATTTCTAGAGCTTCTCAGCATGTGTTGCTAGCAAAGTTCAGTTTGCACCCGAGTTGTAGGGTCAGTCAACAAAGTCTGCATCTATGAGTTGTGGGGTTATGCTACGATTAAGTTATCGGTAGTGGCAAGGAAGGCAAGATGATCGCTGATGCTCTCAGAGGTTCTGGGCTGTCTGGTTCCTTCAAATTCAAATTCTTCACTGCAGTGAAGAAGCATAAAAATGGTGAAGAGCTAGAAAAGGGTAGTGAAAGCTTCCAATAATTAACTGCCTAACTAAATAAATTGATTAAACTTTAAACTTAGCACCCCTGTTGAGCATTGACATTATTTAGTCTATACAGGAGAGATCAACAGTTCTCCTTTTTCTTTGTGTTTTAATCAATAGGTTGAAGAGATCTCAAATTCTTGCCTTTGAGAAAAATCTTTTGCAGAAATTAAACTGGGTGCCATTAAAAAGAAGAAAAATGCATGATATCAGTTGCATTCATCAACAGCACTTTCCAAAAAAAACCCATACATTTATTAGGGTAACATTAGATTCTTAGAGAGTGTGACGTGAAGCTGCCTCGTTAACAGGGTTAAATTTCATCAGCCAGACAGAATGTGTTATCCTAATTATTTTTAACCTTCAATTTTGGTGTTCAAATGGGTTTTTAATGATAGCATTAAAAAAAAAAATCCTCTCAGTCAATGAAAAGGGGAAAGACTTCCTGTAGGAGTGTCTGCGCTGGTAGGGTGTTCCTCAGAGATTCTATTGTGGGGCCTAAATTATTAGGCATTTTAAATCTCAGTTTTCAGACTTTAGGGCTTCTGGCTGTGACATTTTACATTGCACAATACTAAGAAAGGCCAAGTGGTTGTATTAACAGGACAGAACTTGGGCTCTTCCCACATTTCCATACTGACTTCCAAAAGGGACAAAAAAGTTTAATTTCTGACGTGATCTCCCTATATATACATACTTTTTTTGTTGTAGGGGAGGAGGTTTTCCTGTTCGAAGCACTAATGGGAGTTTATTTTTGAGACATTAGTGACCAGCTAAACAAGTGAGGTGCCCGTGGTGAATTACTAACCATGAAATTATAAAACCAGAAAGAAAATATTGTTTAGTCTGTTGAAAAGTTTAAATGTTGAATTGCTTGTTGCTATGGCTACAATGTTCTGTTTGCAGCACTGGCTTTTTCCAGGGCTGTAACTATTAAAACGCAGGGATTTCATGCAAGTGTTCTTTTTAAGTGCAAAATCCCAGTTTCTGAGCTGAGAGAGTCACGATTTGCTTGTAACTGCTAGGTCTGCTGACCCCATGGTTGCACTTGTGCGTGTTATGTCATTGTCCCCCATCACTTCCATTGTTCTGGGAAAACAAAAGATTGAAACTGGGGGAGGAGGAGAGGATCCTCTCCCTCTTACAAAGGTTTTAACCTCTCTTAAAGACTTACCCTTAAACCTTCTGTGACATGGTATCCTGTGAACTTTTTAAATTCATTAATTCACCTTACACATTTGTGATCCTTACATAGTTCCAAACTCTCGGATGATTATATGTGTTCTTGTGTTTATGTGTATGTGTTTTAAAGCTTAATCATTCCTATTGCTTCTTGAGTGGGACAAGGAATACAGCTCCTTTGCGATTGTTGCCATATGAGTCAAATGTCGTTGCCAAAAGTTTGTTTTCTCAGCTTTTTTTTTTTACATTTGCACTTTTAAAAACCTCTCAAATGTAAATCAAATAGTAAAGTGCAGTCCTGCTTCTTCCAAGCTCTTTTGAAGGAAAGTTTTCAAATAACCACACCACAGACCAGGAGCTCCGTGCTTTCTTTCAGACGCTGTTCTCAGCTGCTATAATTTAAGAGAGTTGTACTGACTGCCTACAAAGCTACATGGATTGCAGGAACTAAGAATCTGCTCTTTATCTTTTAATCACTCCTTTATGCCTTAAATAGATACTGCAGGAATTTACTGACACTGAATAATCCTGTGTATCAGCTTGGCTGCAATGGCTAGATATATCATGGTAAACCAAAAATATGGGTTGTTTTCTCCTGTGTTTATCTGTTAGGACCTTAACTTTGTTGTGTGTTCAGTTGCTTCTTTTTGTCTTGTTTTATCACATTGACATTGCACTGCTAATTTTTAATTGGTTGTTTATTTTATTTCCGTAATTCAAATGACTTTTTCCTAAATCATTTAGTTGTTCCATATTGACACTGTCCTGTAATGGTCTCTTGCTTTCTAATCAAAGAGGATTCTCTTGTGGGATATTTGTGTTTGTCCGTGTGTTTGCTGCTGAGATTATGAAAATGGCAGACGATATTCTGACTTGGGGCACTAAACATGCCCTCTGGCTGTGTTGCTCTAAAGCAGTCTGCGCACAGAGAACATGCTAATTGCTGTAGCACAGCGCGTTACATTTCCATGATTCAGGCATGAAGGACAAGCGGTGCCTTTTCAGATTTGTCTTCTCCTGGTTGGAGGTAATACAGTTGAGGCAGCTGTGCAGTGTGCCTCTGACACCCGCGTCCCCGCACGCCCACGTCCCTCCGCGCTTTGACATCGGTTTCACCACTTGATGCCAAAGAGCATCTAGGATCTGCTTGGCAGAGCAGTCTGGGGTTTTGTCTCAGGAAAGCATGCTTCATTTCTTGCTTTGCTATCCAAAAGCATTGTTGGAGGTTGCTCTTCCATTTTCACAGGCATCTGTGGTTTGTGGGAAAGTAGTCATAGGAAGGACTTTTCTAAGTGTTTAGCATTTAGGAGAAACAAATACTAATTCTCCAAGGACTGTAACTGGCTGTAGGCCCCACTGACTTACTCACAGAGGAACCCGCACCTTTCTGCTTACTCCCTGGAACAGTCTTTGGGGAGCCAGAACGTCAGTGGGAGTCTCTGCTGCTGCTGTGAGCAGGCAGGTGCTGGGGAGGGAGCTCTGCTGCCCAGTTAAATGCGCTCCAGGGCTGGTCGGAGCAAAAAGACACTTGTTCCAGGTAGCTCATGCCTGGGAGCTATGACAGGGCGTGAGGGACCTTGCAATTTTGCAAGCTCCATAAGATTTCTTCAGGGATGTGGTTAAAAAAAAAATACACCTATATTTGAGTATGAAAAGGTATGTGGAAGAGGAAAAAATGACTTAGGTTGTTTTCTCACTGTTCAGACCCATTTCCTTCTGCGTTGTTCCTGACCTCTTCATCCTGTCTGTGCTTCTGCAAGTTTGATGTCCTTTTCCTTGCTGTCCTTTTCCTTTTACTGTAATTCCTGCTAACATGAGTTTTAGGATTTTATGCTGCTACCCATCACCATAACTTTGGAGTATCTTCTGTAGAGGGTGGACAACTATAATAAAGTCTTAAATCGATTTCAGTGAACCAATGGCTGTCCATTGCGGGGAGCTGAAAGGGGGTGGTGTTCTTGTCTGTTTGTTGCATAGACTTTTTCCACTGGAGTATTTATGAGGATGTGACAGTCCTCCATGTGTGACGTGTGTCATATTGAAAAGATTTTGCAACATTTCCTAAGAGTGAGCATGCTCACCTGTATTCCCTGGCATCTTGGTCCATCACTGTAAACCCTTGTTTAGGTGCGTGGCATCTGCAGGTATCCTTTTCTTAGTCCCACACAGTCTAATCTGCATTGTCCTAGAGGAAGACAATAGCCTCATATTCCAGTTTCTGAAACCTGGCTCCTTACCTTAAACCACCGAAGACACTTGCCAAAGGCTGGAGCAGGAGCTGCTGTTGGTGTTTCTCATTTCCATAGCTCAGAGACTGGTCCAGCCCCTGCAAAGGATTTCAGGAAAGCTCCCCTTGATTTCAGGGAGAACGGGGTACAGACACCGAAGTTAAGTATCTGCTTGCTCTGAGGTACCAGGCATGAGACTTCTTTCTTTTCTCCAGTAAAAAAATAGCAATCAGTAAGAGAATAATAAGAGAAACTGAAAGCAGTTTCTCCCATATACCACCCACTCGTAGAAAGGAAATTCAAGGTGTTTCACAAAACAGGACAGATGATTCAAGGGTCTGTGGGAGATCCTAGGCAGCATTTGCCTCCGAGAAGGAGGTCGTACTAGTAAAACGATGTGCTCTGAATAAGGTTAGGTGTTTCAGATACTGAAACAGGGGAAAGGGATGCTTGGCCTGGACACAGTGCCTCTTCTTAATGCAAAGGTTTTACTATGTGTTTCGAAAGGTGTTTCTCAGAAAGATCAATGCTTCCTAATTCAGTGCAACATTATAAATCAGTACACTATGTACCACTTCTAGGTTTTGTTTCTTTACCTTTCGGGCAGAGTATCCTTTTACTTTGACAGAGTTTAAGCAGCAGGGAAACATGGGAGTTTGGATGAATAATGTGTGAAGCCTGTACTGTGCACGCTTGAGCTGATGGCAGTGTGCGTCTGAAACTAATCGGACGGTTTTGCCTTTCTGACAGCCTCTTTCCGTTTTAGAGAGGGTACTGTTAGTGGTGTCCTGTCATTTGACCAACCAGTTAGTTTTATCTGCACCAAGAGGCAAGCGAAAGGCCATTAAGATACTGTACTTTCCCCTCTGGAATTATTCAGGTTAGCAAAGGTGTGCATGCCTGGTAATATCTTAAATAAGTGAGGCTGTGAGAAATGACAGGTAGTGTTTCATATTAGAAATATTCCTTATGAGGTTGGTGAATAGCACAAAGTACCACCCCCTCTGGGACACTAAGGAGGATGTTTCTCTATCTTACTGCATCCACTATCAATCAGTCAGGTACAAACCAGAACATTTGCCAGTGTTGCTATTTTTTTAGGCATCCTTCATGCTGCACGGCACAGCCCGTGCACGCTGTGACACTGAAGCAGAGTAATGAAATGGCTGCTTTTTCTGAGCTTGGTTTTTACAATCTGGTTTTTCATTTCTAATTCTCATTTGAGGCCCTTCCCAGGTTACCCGATGGCACATTTGCGCTCCTCCCCCCTGTGCAGCCTCCGCATTTTGTGTGTGGTCTGCAGGGAAGGGGGCTGCCGTTTAGCTGCCCCCAGGGCTCCCCGGCAGGAGCTTTGCTGCTAACTCAGAATGAGCTTGGCTGAAAGTACGAGGCAGTGATGCTCAAAAACACGCTCTTAGACGTGTTAGCTTTTATTCTCAGTGGCCAGCCACCTCTGCTTTGGTACGGAGAGTTTATATCCCTGGCAGGAAATTTCCTTCAGTGGCTGGGGAGGGAGCCGTGGAAAAGAAGGACGAGGCAGGGGCTAATATATTACCTGGTCGTCTTTTCAAGCAAATGCCTTACATACGAAATGTTTTGTGGAACAGCATTCCACCTTCTGTATATATTCATCTCCCCCCCCCGCCTTTTTTTTAACTAACTAAACTGTTTGGTAGTTCATTATTTTGGATCCAGGCCTTTGGATCCAGTCCAGAGACATAAGAGAGTTGTTACATTTAAAAATTTTTGGTTGGGGGACAATGTTACTGATACTCCAGCTTATATGTCAGGCTACAATTTTATATCATCAAATTTTAAGATACATGTTTATCTGAATAGGACTTTCTGTAAACTTTCAAAAGCAAGTGCATATCTGGGAAAATCATCATCCCAGATAGGAGCTGCTTAATTACCTCCTAGCTATCATGTTTGTGTGAGTATTCAGCTGGGTGTATAAAAAATGGTTTTTAGACTATTGTATTAAAGAGAAAATTATTAATCCAAAGACTAACTTGAATAAACAAGTACTGTGAGTAGGTATCTTTCTCCCTGTGCAAGTTTCTTGAATTCAAACTAGCTTTTGCAATTCTCATGAGCAAAAGAAACTCTATCATAAAAGTATTTTTGAATTCTAAACAAAAATGAAGAGATACAAAAACTCTGTGTTCTGGTTTTAAATTTCAGTTGGAGGGGAAAAAATTGCCCGCAGTGTTTGAAAGCCAAATATTGAATCATTTACTGAGTAGCAATTCAGCAAGCAATATGGGCTGTCAACAAAAATAAAACTAGTTTAGTTTTATGCCTGTTAGTGTTTGTAAATGTGAGTTCATTTTTACCTGCAAATATGCTGTTGCAGTGTTTAAATTTTAATTGATTTTCATTGTCCATGCTGCTAACCTTTGCTAAAAATGCAAAGGAGAGATGAATTTCAGAAATGGAAATATTTTAAGTTATTTTCTTACTTTTATTTTGTTTCTAATACCTTTGCGTGTCTTTGTCAACAAAGGTAATCTGATTTTGCCTGAACTGTATGGATTAAGTGGTCTTTTTACAAGCAACAAAAAATACAAAAGGGAGTTTCATACATAACCATTCTTACAAAATACTTTTCTTGCGAAATATCCTCAGTTGCAATACTAAGCTGGTGGCTGTCAGTGGAGCCATGCTGTCAGGGGCACCTTCAGGTTAGGCCATGCAGCAAGGAATCTGTGGATATAATAATATATTCCTGTTATTTCTGTATTCCGCATTAACTCTCTTGCTAGGTATCATGTAACCAGTCTGTGGTTTGCCTTTAATTTTCCTATCGCTTGTTGCAAACAAGCTGTGTCCCTGCCTCTGCCCTGTCTTGAGTCTGGCTGCAGAGATACTGTCCTGGGGAAAAGACGACTCATAAGTGACAGACCCCTTCACATGTGATATAGGGAATACCGTCCAAGCCCTTTAGGACTCTCTAGTTCTCATACTGAAGGATGTGTGATTGCTTCTTGGTTTCTTGGCGTGGTATGTCTCAATAGCAATATAATAAGGCCTTTTTTGTGCTGACAGATTTTGTCTCTCCATTCCAAATGTGCTTTCTTTTTAAAGCATAATATACACACATTTCTTAAGTGAGCATATATAGCTATTTTGAAATTCTTTTTGTACAAGAAGGAAAAACAGACTGCTTTTTTTTAATTACTATAGCGTTTCTCATTAAAAAGAGGGTTTTCCTATCCTAAAATGTGTGTTTACAGTCATTTTTGTTTCAAACCCAAAAAAGTATATGAAGTATTTAATCATTTACATAAATCTTCTCATTGCAAGCTCACTGAAAATTGTTTTAAAGACACACACAGAGTTGACCACTGCCCAAGACATGAGGAAGCTGGTTTTCTCTAGGATTTTTGTAGAGCTGTGATAATTCCTCTTTTCATTGAGATGCAACTTGGACTTAGCCTAATCAGAAAGAGTTTCTGAAATGGGAAGGAAACAGACACCTACAATGAAAAAGCTGACCAGCTATTGTATGCATGCGTTCTTTTGAAATACACAATTTTAAAATATTTTTTTCAGTTCTGAAAACATTTGAAACTTTTCATGATTGCTTATAATTAAGTCAGAAGAATATGAAACAGTACTGGAAAGACTGGGAGAACAGAGGAGGGATAAAGTCAGATTATATTTATTACATCTCCAGGTGGTACCATCTGTTCTCTGTGGCTCTCAGGTTCTTTCTAAGGCAACCGTTAAAACATATGCAGGAAAGAACTTGAGTCATTAGTGCTTGGAAAAACATAGGAGGGGTGTACTTTTATTAAACTATTAACATACTGAACTTCTGTAGTGTCACCATGTAAAAATGCATTCCATTTTAATTACTGTTAGTTGTGGGAAGCAAGATAAGGTATTAAAACCTGCAGGGATGGGATTCTTTAGGTGAATGGTCAACATCTTGCATGATTTATTTATTTACTTATTTATTTTGCTGCAAAGGAGACTCTGGAAAAGCCAAATTTGTTCCAAAGCAGTTTGGCTTGGTTTACTCTATTTTTTAAAGAGAAGCCCTTTGAGTTCTTGGATTTAACATAAAGGTTGTCATGAAAGCCTGTGAAGTAAGTATCGCAGGGTAGTTTTTCATTCATTTCTCTAGCGTCCCAATCTCATCTGAGGCTGACTTGCCTTTCGTTCTAGCCTCTAGCTGCTGCTCTGGAGGGTCACAGGTCTTCTGTAGGGCTGGTGTCCTATCTCACAGCCCTGTGGAAGTTCTTGGATACTCTTGGACACCTGAAATGGCACAGGGCGCTTATGTGTAGGCTTCTTAATCTCTTCTCAATTGTTTCCTAAACCTTTCCACTGCAGGAAGGCAACATATATAGACTGGACAGTTATAAAATCTTCGCCCTTCTGAAGGCTGTGGTGAAACTGGGTGTGCCGTGCATTTCACAGAACCCGTGGGCTGGAAAGGAAATCGAGAGGCTATCCAGTGTCTCTCTCTTCTCTAAACCTGGAGCAGCTATACTTGCCATATCTGTCCTTAAATGCCTCCAATGGTGGGCATTCTGCAATCCCTCCAGACAGTGCTTTTCCTCTTTACTGTATTGCAAAGGGATTTTTTTTCCTAATGCGTGTTGAATCTTTCCCTCTGCAAATTTAGCCCAGTATTTCCTATCCATTAAGACAAGGAAACAAAGCTTCTTAATCTCCATTGCAGTAGCTTTTATTTTTAAGCTGAAAGAATGCTCTCAAGCTTCCCAGGGTTCACTCAGTTTTTTTATTTTTTCCACAAATACTGTTTTCTAGACTTCTGACCATTCTGGTTCCCTGGAGCTTCCCAGCTGCCCTCTACCCTTTCTGGAAAGGTAGCATCCAAAACTGGGTGGAGTGCACCCAGCTGAGACCAGCAAGATGGCTTCACCCTGTGTTTTATGCACTCTGTTATGATAAGTATCTGTTTTGCAACTATATAGTACCTCACATTTCGGTTTGTGCAGTACTGCAGCCAAGATCCTTTTCTGCTTGACTGCTCTGTGCCTTATAGGTGTGGAGCTGATTATTCCTGTGCCTTTCAGATGTCCATGTTAAGTAGCTTATGTTGATAAAAACATGGAGTGATTTAAAATATCTAAGTAATTGGTCTAAATTCAACCAACAAACAAATATGAAATTTTGTAAAACTATCAGCCTAACTAGGCAAAAAAAATGTCTTGTGCTCTGCCCTGGTGTTTGCCAGGTTCTGTGCCTGTTAGCGTAACGTTTTCCATATTGTTACATGAAACTGGGCATTTCATCCCGCCAAGTCATTGTGACTTCTAAGGCTGTCCTCCAGCAGTCTGGGAGGCATTTCCTCCCACTTTCATGTTTGCGGATTATAATAGGCTTATTCTCTTCCAATGTCCAGATCATTAGTGAAAATAATGAGTATATCTGAAAGTAGGATGCCCTCAGGGGAACCCCACATAATGCAGCCTTCATTTTTAACAGTGAACCTCTTGCATCTCCTCAGTTTGGGCTTCACTTTTGCTGTCAGAGGACAGCTTGATTATATGGCTAATGTTGCTCACTTCTGGAAGCTGAACTTCTAGAAGAAAAAGATTGTGGTGTGACTCTAGAAGATAAATATTATTTGTCTCCTTTTGCAGCCCCAATTTGCTAGTTTGGTATCTTGTTGATGATAGCTAACACCACCACATCAGTGCAGCTGGTGTGATGATATTAAATAACATCATTTCATGGACAAAGCATGAAACAACATTTCTCTGCAGTACCTTATTGTATTTACATGAAGAAAATGACTGCATTTACAGCAGGATGGTCACTTTATGGCTTTGCTTTTTGAGTGCTTCTGGCACAAAATAATAACTAATTATTTCTTGTCTTCTGGATTACAGAGGGGTGAACTCTGGCCTTTCAGAATATAAAATATCACCACTGATTTGTTTAAAAGCATTTGAGTTGTTATCATCATTAGAAAATGAGGAGAGAGGCTGCCAAAAACCTTCTATTTAAAAATACTTTTCAGCCAGTTTTTGAAATGTTGATTTAATCATGTGAAGATTTACAGGACTCCAGGGGGAGATGGAATTAAACAAACCTCACTTGAGAGATTTCTCCTGGTTGTAAATTCAGGGATGGACAGAGATCAGACAGCAGGGTCTGTACATAGGGTATGATTCTTCTGCTCTTTAGCCACCTAAACATCTGACATCTGAAGCTGAGCTGCTCTTCTTCGGTTGTCATCAACAGGGAGAAACAAGCGTCCAAGTTAAGTCAAATACTTAGTCTTTCGATGTGCCTTTTTTCCTGCTGAGGACACAGGAAGAGGAGAATCAGAGAAGAGGAACATCAATGACTGTCTCAGATTTAGGCCTTTTGCTCACAGATGTCCCAGCTCAGGCCGCGCACTGCACGCCAGTGGTGCTCTCACCTCTCAGATAGGTATGCTATAGGGCTGCAAAAACAGCAGTTTTACATAGATGGGGAGAAGAGCATACAAGGCTGATGGGAAGCATCTTGCTGCTGATCTGAGGTTAGTTAAAAAGGTGGCCATCTGGGAATGTTTCAAAGCGGAAGGATTTTACGTTGACTGCTTTACTGAAGAAGACCTCCAGCAATGAGAATAAATATTAGAGCTTGCTGGGGCTCATTCAGCATTTAATTCTGAGTTAAATGAAACTCAGCTTTCCAATGGGATTGGCTGGCTCAAGAGAGGGACTCGCTTGTGTGCAACAACAGCGGACTCGCTTGTGTGCAACAACAGCAGACTAGGTTTGGTGATGTGAGGGGCCCATTTCAGCTAATACTATGTTTTCTACATATGCAAAGTAGTTGCCATAGAATACTTAAAAGTTAGTGAATATGAGAAGTAGAAAATTAGAGAGTATTTTCCTGTGGTAAAAGTAGCAAAAGCTGTTTTAGGATTCACATAACAGTATTTTAATAGCCTCTGCATTTGGAATTAAAGTAATACTTTTACTGTACTAATGTGAGCCCTTGATGTCCAATGTGAAAATCATACTTAATCTTTAAAAAGTTTGAAGCTGATTATTCTGAGAATTCTTCTGTTTCCTTCCTCTCTACCAAGAATATACCCTGCCATTTGTTTTCAACTTTTTATTAAGAAAATAAGTTTTATTTTCAGGAGTTTTTCATTATATTTTTTAGGGACAACAGGAGTAGCTGGTTAGCATCTTTTCAGAGGAAAGAAAAGGGCACTTTTGTTTACGTATTTCTGAATGTGTAAAGAGCCTAGGAAAATTCCCATTTAAGTTTTAGCCTCACATTTTTTTAAAGCTGGCCGAGACTAAACATTTTCCTTTTTTGCCACTGAGGATTATGCTTACAATCTCCAGTATTGTTGTACAGTCTTGGTATTTACTGTTGTATTTCCTAAGGTAGCCTCAAAAGTTGCATGTGATTCTTGCAGGGACTAGGAATACTTATTGATGAATTTGGACAATTTAACCATACTGTAAATTTTTATACCAATGCACTGAAAATTTAAATCTCAGAATTTTGACAGTGATCTATGAAATGGTAAGCCTGGGGGAATAAAATTTTTAAAAAGCAGCAAAATACACTTTAGAACTTAGTGCATTATGGGTTAATAACTCAGTTGTTGCAAAGTTCTCTGCTCACTTTGCATTTTAAAATTCTGTAGTCTCATTCACAATTTCTGCCTGCAGACATTAAATGTTATAGTGACCATCATGAACCTTACATTATACACAGGCCGTCCTTGCTTCTTGGCAAACTCCAAAGTAGTAAGTCCAGAAACTCGATTCCATGAACATTTTACACAGTTTGTAAAATACATGAAAAATATCTACAAAGTAAAAGATGTTTAAAACAGGATGATATGTTTTTAGTTCTTACTGGGAATAGTTGTTTAAAGGAAGGCTGAAATTTTTGGTTCAGTTAATTTTTGAACTATCGGTAGAAGGTGGAAAGAAGTTTCAAACTTCTCATAAAGTGAAAAAATGATTGCCTTGGAGACTCACAACTTGGGAACGGCTTTTACAGTTAATGAAACTCAAAAATGTCAGCCACTTTTTTCTTGCTCTCCTCCATCCCAGAAGGCCAATTTTCTGAGTTTGTACATGTGGCTAAACAAGTTTATGGGATTTATATCAAGAATACAAAAGTCACTTGAAGTAAAACTTAGGCTCTTCAATCACTTTTGAAAATGGCACTTGGGTTCTTGATGTATTTCATTATTCTTGAACTTTAGGAGAGGTTCAGTGTGGGAGGCCCAGTCCACAGTTAGATGGCCATGAGCAGCCAGCAGCGTCCCTTGGAGCTAGGCGGTACATTACTCTTTGGATTTCTACTTGAAGAAAAGCAGCAATGGTGGGGTGAGATTTTATGTTTCTCCTGGTTTTGGTGCTTCTGCCACTGCTGCTGGAAGACCATGTGCAGCACTGAGGGTCACTGCTCCCCCAGGACACTGGGGAACAGGAGGTTGCTGAGACTAGCCAAAAGAATGGCAAAAGCAAAGTGCAACCCCCAAGACTGCGGGAGCTTAATTTACCTGTATAAAACGAAAGGAAACAGGTCCATAAAGCTTGTTGGGAAAGCATCCGGGTAGCTGGGAAGAGATAGTAAAATCCAGTGAGTTGAGGGGGAAGCAAAAGACCAAAGACTAGAAGACACACATCTCTAACAGTAAGGATAAGCTACGTAATAAGTTACCTCGAGCAGTGATTAGTTTTTCAAATGAAAATTCTATCAGCCTTAATGTCCTGTGCCACAACTGAGAATGATCGTGCTATAAATCTTTTCCCCAGGTAGAACAACTGTTTTAAGAACATTTTGTCTTGAAGTGACACATTCATCTTACAGAAAAACCTATACCATAAGTGCATTCATGTTGTAGTTAGCTTTGTTTCACAAACTTATACAATTTAGCATGCTGTGCAGGTCAGTCAACTAGACATATTTTATGTTGGGGACACATACTGACAGACTGTGCCAATTGACAGAACTATTTCCTCAGCCCAAATTATTCTCCAAGGAGGAGAACTGACATAACCTTATGATTATGTCATTAACTATGTAATACCTCTGTCCATAATTATCTGAAGAGACTTACTTCTGCTAGATAAAACCTCCACATAGTGTCCCCTTAACTCAGTCTTTTAAAGCATTAGCAGAGGCCTCTGGTGAAATGTTTCTTTAGGTGGCTTACTCATTTGTACCATACTGAAATGGAGTGGATATTTTAGAAGACTATGTCATTGGCCTGTTTCTTTATTATGTCCTTGTAGGTTTTGTGTTTCTTCAGTTTGCTTTTGCTGATCTTTATGTGTTGCCATAGCTAGCTAGCTCTGTTAGAAATGATCAAAAGTATATAGCCAGATCCTCACCTCTTGTCCTCCTGGCTTTTATTAATGTCTGTCTCCTCCTTTCAAGGCAACCTGGACACAAAATGGTTGTAATAGTTCCAGACTGGACAGGGGAGGTTGTTGTCTGCACTCAACACGAGTGATTTTGGATTTCTGGTTCTGAAGTCCTCCCACTCTCATGCACATGCCTGCCGATCCCATAGATATTGCCGATGTTGCCATTGCAAGGAGGTGTTTAGAAACGCTTGGATTTCATAGTTCACAGAGAAGTGTTTTGAGCCCCATTCAGCAGATTGCAGTCACCCCCGTTTTTTTCACCACAGTTGTAGTGCTGATTATTATGTGCCCATCACACCACACTGTAACCAGAAAAAATAAATTCTCACCCATTCCTATTTTCTTGTGTACTTTTTTATAAGAAAATTAACTTCAGAAAGGCTTTACTTGTCCACAGAACAATTTAATAAATTTATTGTATAATACACAGTGAACTTCATTACCTCTGTGATCACCATAAAATCTTTAAATTATTACAGCAGATACAAGCAACATTATAATAGGTAATGTGATCTCCTTGTATTTCTAAATGATTTTCCTGTGATCTCTTTTCCAAAAGCAGTCTTGTTTTCTGTGCTTATTTTATGTTAGGTATGCACGATATGATATAAATTGAAGATCAATTTATAGTTTAATTTCATGTTGCTGCACCAAGATAATTCCTCCAGAACCTTTTCACCTATATTTCTGAAATAAAAACATTTGAGAAGATGAACATAAATTCAAGTTATTGCAAATTACAAAAGCATCAGTGACAAGTCTTTGCAATATCCACTTGTACTGGTAACAAGTCCTAGTGTTATACAAGAAAATCAGTGAGCTTATTGCTGTCAGATAGACAGTGTCCTTAAGAGACATGCTTACTTTGCTCTGAAAAGGCAAATCCTTGTAGAATTAAAAACTCACTAAGCTTGCTGTTTTTACTATTTAGTCTTGCAGTCTAACTTTTCCATTCTGCATGGCAGATGGGGGCTTAGTAAAAATTGTCCAAAAGGTTGATCTGTGTAGTTCTGGACTGGATGTCAGACCCTGAGCTAGTCACATTTAAAACGCAAGCTGCAAGCACAAGTGCTTGCACTGAAGAGCAGTTGCAGACCTTTCAGCCCCACCTTCCAGCTACCCCAATAGCCTGCCTTGAACAGTGACTAAAAACATATTCCTAGGGAAGAAGTAAAGGTGTTTTTTCGTAGCCCTTGATGGAGCCTTATTCCACAAATTAGTTTTATCACTTTTGAACTCAGGTGTTCTTTCAGCCACATCATATGGCAGCAAGGAGTTGCATGGTTTAACTACAGGTTGGAGAGAGAAGTATCTCTTCTGGTTAGTTTTGAACCTACCACCAGAACTTCAGATGTCCATTATCGAAAGAGGCAGCGATCACTCTTTCTCTGTTTACTTTGTGAATGCATGTGCTCATAATTTTATAGACCTCTGTTATTATAGTGACCAAGTCTGAGGCATGAGTGTAATCATATCTTCTAGGAAAAACCTTTCATACCACTGATAATCCCTGTTGCTCTGTCATTTACTTGCCCTGTAACTACTTTTTGAGATGAGGAGGTCAGATTGGCATACAGTCTTCAAGATGTGACACACCAGGGATTTATACAGTGGCATTTTAATGTTTTCTGCTTTGTTCTCTACTCCTTTCCTTATTTTCTCAGAAGTAAAAGCCAAACCCTTAAGTGCTTCCAATTTCTTTGTTTTTCAGGAAGCTGATTTCAGGTTTTTTAACAAATATTCTGCAGTTATGGTTTTGTACTCCAAGAAGAGAACCAATAGGAACCATTTGGTGTATGATAGTTCTGCCTTAAAGGAAAAAAAAAAAAGGATGTAGTTTTGACATAGGTGATGCATGAGAAGAGAAGTGTAATGCTTGTTCACATGAAAGCAAAGGAAAAGGAAACTAAAAAGGCAAAATATAGTTACTAAAAGAAATTAATGGAGGACAGCTAACTGAGCGGCTCAAGGAGTTACTTAATGAGAAGGGATGATGCTATGGTGGGATAAGAACAGAATTCAGTTGGATGAGATTCAGTGTCTTCCAGGATGCATAGGTGATATTTTCTTCATTTAGTGGTGACACTGAGATGAAACATACTTAAGCAAACTTAAGTGGGAGTAAGCAGCTAGTTGCTGGGAATATTTCCATTACAGAAAGCCAGACAGATTTGTTTTGCTCTAGAATTTGCCCATGCGAAGAGTGACAGAGCACGTAACTAAGCAGACAAAAGGTGCTTGGACAGCATTAACCCCTCCTCACAACCTTTCCAGGGCTCACCACCCTTTGAGGGCAGGGCACCGTCACCTGATAATTTCCAAGGGCATCTTCTTTTATAGCTATCCTTCCCCTCAGCAGCAGAGAGAACCACCAAGGTGTTTCCATTCTTGCAAGTTGCCTTCAGAGCGCAGGATCGCCTCATATCCCTCAGCCACAGGTTACAGTGAAAATAAGAGGCTTCCGTTTGGAGCCTGTGGAGCTTTTCTTCGATCCGTATTCGCCACATGGCAGTCCCTGCAGCACCAAGGGCTATGCGCCTGCTGGCTCAGGGCACCTGTACTGCTTGCTCACCTGGAGACTGCAGAGGGAGGGGGGTAAGCCCTCCTTAGCGCTTAATGCCACTGCTTAGTTCAAGGGGTTTTTTAATACTAATTATGTCTGAAATAGATCCCCTGCTTCGCAGCAGATTGCTATGGCAACACTGGGGCTGGGTGGCAGCTGACGAGCCGCAGGCACTCACGCTGCCAAACCGAGCTGCCGCGCTTGACTCCAGCCAGCGAGCCTCAGTGGGGAGCTGCCTCACGTCATCCCTCCTTCCCACTCCTCTTCCTCGCGGACTCCTCCACCACCAAGGAGATCAGCTCAGCCCATGCAGCCGAGGCCTGACACCAGCCTTACCCCAGCCTACCTGGCAGCTTTCAGAGCCAGATGAGACCTTTGCGGAAGGGCTCTCCTCTCTTTAATCGCTTTTTTTCTTTTTCTGTATATAATTAACTTTGAGAAAACAAATGATTTTTTTTCTCTGCTTGTGATCAGATGGGGTGACGAGACCTAAGAACTACAATCATACAGTTACTTAAAGCATTATTTTTAAACCAATATGGAAAATAGTCTAATATCTTGGAGACTTTTAATTCTTAGTTTCTGTAGTAGTAGTCAGGAACTTTTATATTCTAGTTTTCTCTTTTCTGTTTCAAGAGATTTTTGGGTGCTAGTAGGTAGTGTTTTCTATCTGAAGCTTAAGGTTTTCACGGTAGAAATGGTGAAAAGCAAATATTCTCATTAATTTCAAACATTCTTGTTTAAATGGTGTTCTTTTATTCTATCAGAGGCTGAATTTGTACTTTGGTCTCATATCCTCTATGAGACTGATCTGACCACTAGTATTGGCTATCCTAGGATAGCACTTATATCTCTCATTTCCCATTAAAAGCCTTAAAGGTCCTATTTTTGTTTTCCTGAGAAATAAGAACGTTTTTGACATCCCAGAAGGTTTTGAGAAAATGCCCATCTCTCACCACAACTTTAGCCATCAGTGCCAGGTAGAAGAGGCTGAGCTGCCATGGAAATGGGTTGCTCAGCCTGAGTCTGGAGGTGGATGTGGCCACCCTGGTGCGCCCCGGGAGCCGTTTCCTTGCTGTCACACTGCTGCTGCACCCCAAGGGGACAGCGGGTCTTCTCAAGGCTCAAGAGTATTTCCACTGCCCTCCCTCCCGACCAGGCCCATGTGCAGAAGCAGGACTGTGTGCCTTCCCACCCTGCGAGAGTATCAGACCTTCTTAGCAGAGTGTGCATGACAGCCAAATTGGGTATTACTTCTGTAATCTGTTAAACGTTGGATTATTTCTTCTGTGAAATAATGCTGTCATATGAAAGTACGGGAGACTATCAAGCACAATGTGTGTGATAGAAATGTTTCTGTATTTAAGAAATGCTTGGGGTGGGATTAGGGAGGGAGAATAATGTGAAGCAAGGAATTTGGACACTGATGTCCTCGTACTTTTGTTTTAGGATCCTTGAGGGGAAAAAACCTCATAGGAATTGGTGGAAGTGTAGGAATAACTCCCTCCTGTTTATCCCCGGCGCATCAACAGTTGAGCCAAGATCTTCATTTAAAAAATGATGAGCACCGCGTCCCCTCTCTTCAAGAAGGCATCTGATGGGTGCCTGGGTTTCCAAGGGAGGCAAAAGGGCGAAGGGCTCCGACCTTGGAGCAGGGTGCTCTGCAGGGCGGCATCATGTGGCTGGGAGACACTGTACTGCCACCCCCAGAACTGATCTGGGCTCTGTGACCAGTCTGCCCAGTATTTTTCACCTTCCCCCACCACTGGCTTCCCATAAAGTGCTGCCTTGTGATTTTTGGAATGAGTATTTAACCAGGAGCCTAAACACGTAAGGCAATAAGACAAATGGCTCCTTCGATTAGTTTGCTGGGTTTTCCCTCCTAGATTGTATATAGCAGTAGCGTCTTAGCACACTTGAAGAGATACTATCCAATTGAAGAAATCGTGTCGACTCTAACACATTCAGGGATTTGAAACAATTTAAAATTTATTGTTTGTTGCTATCTTTAAAGTTGAAATACACTGGGGAGCTTCTGACATTTTCAGCACTTGACTCCTGTAAAAGGTGCCTTTAGCTTAATAAAATCTCTGTTCAGTTCTGATTTTCTGTAATCACGTTGGTGAGTGCATTGTTTGACATACGATAGGCTCAGGATATATTTTTAAAAACCTCAGCACATTTGGAACACCTCTGAAAGCAGCTACTGCATGTTAAAAATCTATGAGCACTTACAAACAGAAAGTGTAGCAGTGCTTGGCTTGCCAGAAGGATACCTTATATAAAACCCTTCTGTGTAAGGTTTTTATGTAGAGATAATCATTCTCATAAAAAATAAAAATAAAATTCACTAGATGAAAATATATCCTTTCAGTATTTACCAGGTGTGCAACATTTTATCATTAATTCTTCATTTTATATTCCCAAGTACATAATGAATTCACTGCAGCAAAACAAGCAGCCAACTGCTGTATCGGTCTGATGGGCTTTCAGGACACTGTAGACACCTCAGAAAGCAGCTGAATCATTGCTTTAGAACAGGAAAAGAGATTTCTGCCTTATCTTTACAGAAAGCGAATTAATGCACTTTCTTTATATGCTAATTTTGTGCAGTGTATTTCAGTGTGATGGTCTGCTGGGGGAGGGGTTTCAGAGCCAGTAATATTTGTGTTGCTAAATATGGTCCTACTACAGCCTGGAAGAGACCTGGCTAAATCAAAAATAGAGCTGGAGCAAAATCATATGACTCGCCTGGAAGCAGGCAGGCAAGTTGGATTAACCGATCAAACACTTGCTGGTACATCAGGAGAAATAACCGGATACATGTGTTATATGTAGCACAACCAACCAAGGGGAGTTGTCAAAATTTCACTTAATGGCCTTGCCAGATGAGTGATAATGTAGTCCATATTTTGCGTATGTACTTCTCCAGTAAGCTCCAAATCTGATTAAAAACTCTCAACATTAGTCTAATAATAATAATAATAATCTGCATGCCCAGCTTTCCCTAACACGCAAGTTTTCACACAGCCACAAAAAGCAAGATGACACTTCTTGCTCAGTCTGCTTCTTTGACCTTAACCACACAGTTTGATAGGCAGTAAGTTAAAACGTATATGATCTGCCTCTATCATTGAGCCCTTCTGAGATGAGATCCTAGGCCATGATGTAAAGTTGCTGCAGCTGTCACCAGCTCTGGCAGGGGCAGCATTTCAACCCTCTGTCCTTGGATGCAAATAGACAGTGGGGAGGTTCCAGTCTGCCCGTGCGTTATTTAGTCATGCCGGTGGTTTTGTCAGTAGGTCACTATTTTTGTTGTCAATATGGAAGGCACCATCAGAAGGAGCAATTGCATTACCTAATGTTGGTGCATTAAAGGATTCTTTAGCTGAAGTGGTTTCTACTGGTCAGAGTGAAAAACTTGTCAAGGGTGGGTTTTTCTGGACAATAAAATTTTCTTTTTATTTTTTAAGCAGAAACTGTTCTAGGTTTAGAAACAGATGGAATCATTTTTGTAGTTTTGAAATTGTTGCAGTTGTCTGTACATTTTGAGCCTTCACAGTGTCACAAAACTGTACTCTACAAATAGTCCCTGCAAAAATAAATGGAATTGTTAGCAGTATCCCTAACAAAAAGATATCCTAGGGTTTTTGAGCCATCCTCATGATTCATGAGATCTTATCACAGTGATCCTTGTGATCAGACTTCTGTACACCCAGAGTTCCAGTTATTTGTGTAAATTTACATTTGACATGTTATAAGCAATTCTTTAAATTTGTGTTACCTTTGAAAGCTCCAAGTGACTTAACGTACAAAAATTCCCAGAAATATGCTTTTGATAAAGGTGATACAGAGAATAGACTGCTCTGATAATAGGACCAGTTTTCTTTAAATATTCCATATAGAAAAATTGGGTAATACAAATGCAAAAAAGCAGTATGTGACTTTATTTTCTTTTCAGAATTGAAATTCAAAGCATCAGTTGGGAAACAAGTCTCGTGTTTATACTCTGTAGAAACTGTTTCTCTGAGCAACAGACTGGAACTATAGTTCCTGCTTCATGATCAGGAAATAAAGACACATCTCTTTGAGCTATTCACAGTATAAGCCATGCAGGACATTGGGCAAATTAAACTGAGCTTTATATGCCATTGCAATCAAAGCCTGACTAAGACCTGACTAAAACTTAAGAACTGGTCTGCCAGGGACCTCACCTTTAGGTGTATGCCCTATGTTTTGAATGTAACATCAAGTTCTCTTGGGTGAAGCCCATCCAAAAGAAGTACATAACTTAGTTTCACTATAGTCCAGCAATTAGAGTGCCAATATACAGAAATTTTAGTATCATTCTCAGAATTCATAAATTGCCCAGTGGGACACTAAAGTCCTGATTATGTCTTGCACTCTGTATGTATATAAAACTGAGAAAGTTAGCCAACTGCTTTTCCTGACCCTGGTTATCCAACTGCATGTCTTTTCTTCCCTCCAAAAAAATGAAGCCCAGGTTTTTCATCTTATAACAATAACAGTGAATATTTTTCAGATTTTGTACAGTTTCACTGTTTGTGTCCCAAATTAGAGGGCCTCATGTGTCTTGGGGCAACTATTTATATTAGTTTACAATGGCTACTAAACAAACTTCTCTACAAAGATAACAAAGATAACCACTGATTTCTGACAGAGCCACAACTCAAAATTGCTCAGCCTCAGAGCTGTGGACCATCACTCCAGTAAGACCCTGGTAAGAAATGAAAGGAGAAAGTTTTACAGATACTAGAGAGAAATAGGTGCTGCAGAAAAACAAGTAACCATGAGATGTATCTAGCATAGAGGGACCTAATAGAAGCAGAAATAGTGAGAGTTTGATGACTTGATATGCTATGTAAAAAAAAAGAAAAAAGCACAAAAAAGGAGAGCCAAAAATGGGGTTGTTAGGGGTAGATGGCACTCCAGTAGGTGCTTCCTTTACTGATAGCATCCTGGAAGTTATCGCTTAGTAAAACCTCCATGAACAAACAGCGGATAATAGAGGGGCTCTAGTGGCATTGTCAGAAAGTGTCATCTCCTTTAGAGGAACAGCGTTGGTAAAGCAAATGCACGTTCTTTATGAAAACCTTGTCCCTGCCGTGCCTGCGATAGGTATTTACTTCAGCAGAAGGCAGTGAAGAAAGAAGGGTGAAAAATGATTAAAGATCTGTGTCCCCAAGTTTCCCAACCCATTGCTGTGTATGGAGACGGGGGCTTTCACTGAGCGTGAGGAATGCTTTGAGTGGGGGTCAGCGCAGCCGGTGGTGGCACTGCTGGGATGTCTGTGCTGGCACCTGGGGCCAGGGCGGTGCGAGGCCCCGCGAGGCAGTGTTTGAAGAAAAGCATAATAAGCTTAGTCGGCTTATGGGTCTTTCCTGCACAAAAGGTGAATTGCATGTGAAGCAAAGTACTGTGCACAGTTTAAGACAGGATCATGCAAAGAATAATACTGTTCTGTGTATTAATAAGTATGTTTGCATCATGGTGGTGGAGTATATAAGACAACCCTAACTTTGGGTTTTCAGCTCTCCAAGTGCTTTTTATTGTGACTCTAGTGGGTTTTTGCATGTTTGTTTTTTAATTTAGTTCTTTAGTATTGAGTAGACAGAGGGTTATTTAGCAAGAACTGGAGTGTATGAAGTGTCTGTTGGGAGAACCAGGATGCATTTGTGCATTTAGAAATTCGGTGGCAAATGGGAGGAAAAATCCCTGAAGATTAGGACCCTATCATGTCCCTGTGCTTCTTTCTTCCCAAAAGGCTGAGTGTAGCACTTGCACAAGAACAGATATCGGAGGTTATGTGTGTTTTAACATAACCACCTGTCCGCCCTGTTCCCCAAGTCCTGTTTGTTCACTGTGGCGATTTCTCATATTATATTTGTGCACTTAGTGTTCTTTTGCTGTTACTTCTAGCTCAGTGAGGACACAGGGGACACTAAAGCACATACAGTAATGCTGGAAAAACTAGAACACTGTGGTACTGTGCTACTTGTAAGGTAGTTTATTCCTGTATTTATCTGTGTTTGATTTAGTTCCCTTTTACTGCAGTAACCGCAGTCTCCAGAGGAAGACTCAGTGACTCCTGTTACTGCTTCCCCATCTAACCAACATCTTACGGAATAACTGGCAGATTTGCTACTTTGGCATATAGTGTCAGGAGGCTGCACTGGGTATGTCATCAAAACCCTTTCTTCAGGCACACGCATTGCCAGGCAGCACACCAGCTCCTTTTCCCCTTTGCACGGCACCTGTGTGACCTGAACAGTCCTGAAGCTTATGGTCGCTCTCTGCTATTGAGAAGTGAATAGTTTAAAAACCTGCCAATATTCCTCCAGAAGAGCCTGTGTCAAATAGCATTTAGTCACTTCCCCCGTGAGGAGGAGGATTTAGCTGCCACTGGATTTACAGCAGAAGCAGCCAGGTAGCAGTTTGCGGTATAGGGGGAAGGCTTTTTTCCCAGTGTCTGTATTGACTCCTCATTCAGAGCCTGATTACTCAAGCATAGCGTTGACCTATAGGGGAATATATAGAACTAGATGTGCTTCATTATTAGAATAGATAATAGATAGGAGCTTCTGGTCAAAATTCTTTTGTTTGTTATGAATACATAGACAGATGTAGTAATATGTATACAAAGCAGGATACAAGTGAGAGAAAAAATAGAAATTCAAAATGCAGTTACAGTTTTACTGATCACCACTATAGCTGGGAAGCCAGAAATTTCCTGTTCTATAACTTCATTGTTTACTTCAAAAGTAAGCCTGTTAACCTGCTATGATTCTACTACCCCTTCACTGAAAAGCGAATTTACCAGAAACATGCTATTTAATAATTAGGCATCTTGTAATCTGTTTAGATTTCAAAGTATGTAATGCAGACATTCATACAAGAAGCTGCTCTCAGTGGTGGCAGTAAAATGTTATGCATTTTGTTAGAAACCACATCAAAATGAACACCTTAACTCCATTTGCCTCTCATTAGTGACTGCTGATGTGCCTTCATTATTCGTATGTAGTTCTCAAAGACAAAAAGAAATAGACAGTTGTTTCATCTTCCATGCCCCTCTCCTTACTATATAGGACTTTGTGTGTGATAGTCATTTGAAGACCTTATTGACTGTGACTCATAAACATTTCTTTCAGGTGGGAACTTTCTCCTCTCCTTTTGCTTGCTTTTTGTTTGTTTGTTTTCTGGGGACATGCTGGCATGTCCTCCCCCACCATTGCAAAGGCCAGCAGAGCATCCCTCTGCTCTCGTTTGGTGGGTTGGTCCCAGCCGTGATGTACTCACCACCACTTTTGATGGGTTAAGTACCTCCTGCTGCTACAGACTTGCACTGACATGAGATACACCACATCTTATGTGACTGCATCTGCTGTAGAAATATTTGGAGATTTATAGGAGGCAGTTTTGTTTCTGTAACCTCTCTGGAGAAGTCATTTGCTGTAAAAGCTCTTCTCATAGTACAAACATAATTTGGTTGATAAATGCACTGTTTGCTTCATTATTTTCACAGGGTCGCATTCATGTTTGTGTGTGAATGACGGTTAATTTTTCAAAATGTTTGCAAGTCTTATGATTTTCATAAATTGTAGTGTCCATCCAAAAGTATGTTACTCGTTCTTTGTTATTTGTATTTGTTCTCCTTTAAAAACAAACAGATATGCCCTAATCTGGAAAGAGAACCATGCACTGGAAATTGTTTACATAAATTACTTTGCTAATGCTAGTGATTTACAGAAAGAAAAAAGTTGTTTTATGATGATGACCGGAAAAGTGGAATTTCTTAATTCTTATTGTGCACTTACCCTGATAGGACATATTGTACAGTTGCTTTCTATCAGTGGGAGCGATACAGTGATAAACCAAAATAAAAATAAAATAGATTTAGAAAAGCCCCCCAAGTGTGCAGGTTAATTATATTCACCTTCAGATAAATAGGACTGTGAACGCTACTGCTTATCTTAAGAGATACTAATGAAAGGCTGTTAATGAACATTGTGGCAGGTCCAAACTGAGACACGCAAGAATTTCACATGTATGACAACAGTGCCATAGAGGCCTTAGCAATATTCCTGAATCGTCTCTTCACAGATATGTCTTACCAGCAATTTTTTTCAGGGAGTCCTCTTCTAATGCAGAATTCAGTTAGATTTTAGGTATATTAACAAATGTCCTGTATTACCAGCCAGAGCAGGTAACAGAGTTCTTCCATATGTCCTCCCACAGACACAGAGTAGGTATCCCAGCAACGGGGCATGTGAAAGACCAGGGTTTAGACATTTGCTGGGTAAGGCCCTTGCCCTAATTTACATGACCCTCCTTCCTTTCTTAGCCATCTTTCTTCAGGAAATGGAAAGCATATTTTGCCATAGCCTAACCTCCAATAAGAAAGCAAACTTCCTGAGTTTTTAGAGATAAAGTTATATGAAAAGTACCCATAAGACAGCAGGATCTCCTGAAGTTGCGGAAGTGAGACAGCAGTGTCCTCCTCCTCCTAGTGTCTCTTTCCAAACAAATCCAAGACTGTTATTTTAAATGCCAAGACTGATAGGGTTATAAAATAGGCTGAAATGTGAGAAACATTCCCTTTTGCTGTCTGCGTAAGTCTCCCTTCCCTCAAACCCATGAGCCTTGAAATGTGCTGCTTTGGGTCTCTGTCAGTTTATTTTGTTTTATTTTATTTTTGTTGTAGAGAGAAATGTTCCTTATTTTAAACAATACATTACGTAAAAAATTTTCTTGACTACTATATTTAGGATATAGTTTTATAAACTGTTTTCCTCTCCCTTTTTCTTCCTCCTCTCCTTTTGATGCACAGAATTCCTGGGAAATCTAAGAAGTTAAGGAGAGACTGAACTCCGTTTTAGTTCCATAGCATTGCTCACATTATACCTGTTTGGAAACTCATTTTTCCATTGCTGCCGCGGGTGGACTAAATGGCACCAATGTTTCTATCGGGAATTTCTTTCCAACTTGTGCCTTCTGTCTTTGGGACAACATTTCTCTTCTGCCATCCCAAACTTGTGACACACTCCAAAGTAAAAATGACAATGCTTTATTTTTCTCCTTCCTTTTTCATCCTGTCTTTTTGGAAAGAATTTTTTCTCTTTAACAAGGGATAAACAATCCTAATTAATTAAATGGTATTGAGTTTGAACATCTTTATCATATCTTTTCCAAAGTGAGGATTTTTTTTTAACCACAAAGTATATCCTAACTTTCCCTATCTGCGAATCGAAAAGCACAGTGGATTTCAAGAATCATGGAAAGTTTCATATTCTATTACAAATACATATAGGAGACAGTAAAATAGGGTATCTACTGAGGCTTTTGAAACTGTCTGGTGTGCAAAGATGGCACATACACATAGAAACTCTAAGTAAAAGATATATGCTAGTTTATTCCACCTCTCTCTTTCTCTTTTCTTTGCTAATCTGCTCAACAGAGTTTCTAGAGTGTGCTAGTTTTTGGATGTATGTAATGTCAGTGTGGTTTCAAAGTCACATGGTTTCCTAGCTCTATATCTTACCCTTCACCCACAATTTCACCATACTGGATCGTCATCTAGAATAATGAAAGAAGCCAGATTGTGTTGTGCCACCTCTTTTTATATTTCATGCATAAGTTGCTGACAGAATATTTCTCTCTGTTTATTGCACATTTGGTGGATTTGGGGCACAGAGTTTGCTTCCTTTCCCCTTGTTCCTGTGACCTTTCCTAGCACTTCCAAATGTCTTTGAAACATGGAGAAAACCAAACCACGTTGGTTAGGATGTATTTTGTTCTCTTGCTTTATTGATTTTTTTAATTGATCTTCATTCTGTTCTGTTTTTTTAAGCAAATCCACAAAGAGAGAATATATAATTTCCTACCCTAAATATCTCTTTTGCATCAGGGATGGACATTTTTGACAGAGCAGAATATAACACCAGAACAGTGCCATGTCTCTGTCCTCACGAGCATACCTGCATGCAGATTAGAAAAGCTCTGTAGTGCTGCAACTGTATGCCAGATTTGCTATTTGCTCTTGTTTGCATGACAGTATTTCTAATATACTAATATGATATGGAAATAATGGCACATCACAGTTCTTTCAACGTATTGTATCACTGCTTTATCATATTAGGCTAATACACTGCGAGAGTTGATAGCACCTCTCCATGTCAAATCGGATCCACTTCCCTTGGCACTGAACCGAGTGGACTCAAAGGTTGATAAACTTATCATTAGAGAATTGGCACGACGGAGACTCAACTTCAGCCTCTTGCAAGCAACCTAATGGCCTCCGTTCAGAAAGTCAGTTCTTCTTGAATAACTTTGATGTTTATAAAAGAGAACAGACGTGTAAAAGCGTAGACAACCACATGCCTGGATATGAGGCCTCCAGGAAGGCGTCAAAGGGCATGGCCAGTCTTTTGAAGAATGCACCCTTTCCACAATGGGACTAGGCACAAAGTCAGATCCAGTCTACACGGAGCACATTTGCAGAAAATACTTCCCCCTGCATGGGAGAACGGAAGGGGAAGAGGGTCTTGGCAGGGGAAGGGCTTTGATGTCACTCAGTTTTGTTCTGCAGACTTCGAGGAATTAAAGAGGGATTCAGCCATGGTAACTGTAAAATCCTGTTGTTTTTACTGAACTCCGGTGAATCCGTTCAGGCCAACCAGACAGAGTTATGTCATTTAAGCATACTTCACATTAGTGAAGGAAGTTAACTTACTGTATCATGCTAAACTAAGTGTATTCTATCAAGTGAAGGTGTGTACAGACTATTCAGAGACTTCTATTTATTTACGGATTTGTAATGAATTATGAGAGGGGTACACTGACACTGGTTTGGATCATGATGGAGAAGATACCTCACGCTGAGATTTATTAGACTCTGCAGATAAACTCTTCAGTTCCTCTTTATCTTCTAGGACTTAAACATGTGAGTGATACCGCCTGGCCAAATAGGCACAAAGTATTCTCTGTATAACACTCAGACTCCAGAGGGCTGTTTTGGGGCCAGTATTTGTCTGGATGTCACTCAAAGTAGATTCAGATATTGTATTTATTATTATGTTCTGAGTCCCCTATGGGTTGATGTTTGCCTCTATCTCTGTGGTTAGAATGTGGATTTTCCTTAATATATTTGGCTAAGGGTGTATTGTAATAATGTAATGCTAATTACTTGATATTTCATACTATCTTATGGGGAGATACTTTTAAAAATGTATTTTGAAATGTTTTCTTTCTGTTTGCTCAATGTATGGTATTGCATTATGTTAATACCAATAAAATTATATATATATATAGTTATATATATTTCCCTTTTATAAAGAAGTAAATTATGCTTTTTTGCCTCACAAACAAGAAATGTGCAGTGAATAAAATTGCATCATTCTGCCTTACAGCAGGTGACAAAGCTTATAATAGTTTTAATATTCTTTTTTGAAAAATAAAAAGTATAGTATGACATAAACTAGTTGGAAATTCATCAAAATGCATGTTGTGTTTCTGCTTAATGGGACTGTCATGAATCAGCCTGAATATTTAACAATGTTGTTTTGGCATCTTTAATTTTTTCCAATCAAAAACATACACTGTATTGCTATTATTGATTACAAAATTGTACTTTCATAAATTTTTGCCTGTTGGCCAAATAGACAAGCCCACTGAGTTTTTATGACTCTTTTGTCTCTAGGAATTGATTTTCAAATTTAATTTAGTGCTCTTTCTGATGCTTGGCAAAGGTAGAATTTATTTTTTATATAAGGTTGCCTCTGAAGTACCTGCCTCTGCCAAGGCTGATAAATCACTGCTAAGTACATAAAGATTCTGCAACCTGGAGGATATATCATTAAAATCTTGTTGGAATGGCCTGAAACCTGTGCCAGTCCTTTACGTTCTGTCATTAAGTTCCATAATTAGTTAGAAATGAAATGTTTTGGAAATGAATTAGAGGAGCAGAAGCAAAGGTACAAATCTAAAATGTCCTTTGGCTGCCATTTTGGGTTACACTGATGGCTCATTCGCTGCTTGTAGCCAAAGGCCAGGATATATCTGTGCTCAAAGGAAGTAGATCATCTTCAGCTTCCTCTCCTTCCCCCCCTCTTCTTTCTAATAGATTGTATTGACTATCATTGTTTCGCAGAGGCATTCAGAAGGGCTGTAATTAGCAGTCCCTGGCATTTAATTGCATACACATTTGTTAAATATTTTCCTGTATGCCTTAAAATAAAGTATAGAAAATGGCAGTTAATGTTTCTTTAATGAAGACATTTGATTTATTCATGAAGTCAGGATTTTTGAAGGTGGTGTTTTGGGCTTAATAAAGGAGATAAGCCGGCAAATTTTCAGTTTTGCCTTTGCGTGACCATTGTCTGTAAAGGCCGGTGTTCACTTCCTTTCTTTTGTTTCTTTTGTGTGCAAACACATTCTCCCTGATAGAGGCAGAAAAACCTTTCTTCTATGACGACCATTGTTCCGGTTCTGAGAGAAATCTCTATGTTAAGGTGCATATATGTTCCCAAGTTTATTGGGCGCTATGACATCCGATGACATGGATAATGCCTGGAGAAGCAGCATGGTATTGCGTTTCTCTCGTCATGGTAATAGCTTTTGCTTTCCAAGGCACTGTGCAGGGAGGGCACTCTATACGGTACTTACAGACCGGTGGTATGATGGGCATTCAGCAGCTGACAGGGGGTGCTTAATATTTTGCGATGTCGTGCCCTAAATAAATAACATGTAAATCAGAATGCAGATTAATTAGTCTGAGATCTAATCAGTGCAGCTATCATAACATCTGTAATTATAAATCCAATAATAAATCTGAATATCTGAATAAATATGGCATCTTCTGGGATAACGTTTTCAAAAATATTTCAGGCCCTTTTCATAAATGCCTCAGGAATTGCTTCTCCAACAGACTGACAGTGCATTACAGAGGTAACTGAGCCAGCTATTAAATGAGTCTAGCCCCCGCCCACACTAATTTACCCTGCTTCTTTCATGCTGAAAGTAGAATTTAGGTTCCTAAGTGATGCAAGTACTTTTGAAAAATTCACTCTTGGTGTTATATTTTCATATAAATAAGCAAACTTGGAATGTAGCCTGAAGTACGGTTCATGTCCCCAGTGGATGTTGCTCACCAAGAATACATATTCCGTCTGTTCAGGCTTTCAGGTATCGAGCCTCTAAACCTTGACAGGCATTGCTGGTGTGCAAGCGTGACTGTCACTTGATTTTGACTGGTGAGTAATGCCACTATGTCCATATCATTTGTCACTTAACCTTTCACAGCTTCATGTGCTATAACAGGTTAGGTTTGTGAAAAAATATTTTCCTGAAGGAGTAATTGTTTCCATATATTGCTTGCTGGAGATAGCCATAGGGACATCATTGTCCTGTTTAAAAGTCACAGCATCCCCAAATGTACAACAGTTGTTTATTCAGTTGGCTTCAGATCCTGGATTACCTCATAAATATAAGAAGTTTTTCATTGCTTCTGAACTGAGGAGACTTAGGGGAAGCATACCATCAAAATGTAATTGCTTTCTTTATTTCACTTCAACATGGGTAGCTTGTGGTAAAATTAAACAGCGCTTATATCAATGTGTGGCACAGAAAAATGTCAAGATATCCTATTTCATTGTGTTAAAATTCTCTCAAAGAGTCACTAAAATCTGCTCAGCAGATGAAAGTTAAACTGATGCCTTCACAGGCAACTTAATGAGTGGAATACTGTGTCCAAATATCAAAGGATACAATTATAATGCTGCTGCCAAAAAGTTCTGCCACTGATCAGGGTTTCCTGTTACTTTGGGATGTTTCTGAGTTATTTCATCCTCTTTCTTATGCCCTCTCTGAAATCACAGTTCACCAATATAACCTAGTGAAACAGCAGGTCTAGGAGCAAATGAGGAGCTTCTCCTGATGCTCATTCGAGATGTGTGAGAGCTGTCAAGAGGCAGTGTGAATAGAGCAAGCCAATTATTCCCTCTGTCTGTCTTTCCCCTTCTCACTAACATATTAACCCATTTGCTGGCACCTGTACTTCATGGCTAAGTGGACATTGAAAATGCCTGAATGTTACTGTTGGCACGGCAGCGCTGGTCTGCAGGGAGAAACCTTGAGGGTCTTTTTCTTTTAATGCTGATGGAGTTTAGTGCCAGCCCTTTTTAATAAGCAACTCCATTTGCATGGAAAGCTGAAGCGAGGTGACTGACATGGGTATGAGACTTCCAGTAAGGCCAGCTCAAGTGGCCCATGAAGACGAGAGGTTGTGCTTTAGCCTACTAGTTCCCGGCCTATAGCCTGCAGGCCAGTGGTGACTCACAAGGCTGTGAAAAAGCATATGGAGCTTTATGTTCAGATATCACCAGAAAGGTGACCTGAGAGGAAAAAGAGATTAACAGGGGTCTATTGATCCAAAAAGAAAACAGCTAAGGCTATACATTTTTCAGAGAAAGGCTAGGGTCAGATCTTTTAAAAGTGATTATGGTACCTAAGTGCTTCTGATTGAACTTTGTTGTAGTGGGAACACCTGAGAAACCTTCTAAAATCTGTCCTATGGGAGATGAGTTTTCCACTTGCCTGCACAGTTCACTTTATTTCAAGAAACCAATTTATGCCCATGCATGTGGGAGGAGAGGCAGATTCATAGCATCAGGTGAAAAACTCCAGCATGTCACAGAGCTCTGCTGTGTTCATGCTCTAAGTGAATAACATCTCTAAGGAATATCTTTTTTGCCTACAAGTTTACATAATAGGAGAGAATAGAAACCATGTACAACTCTCCTGGTATCGAAGAAATACTTCCTCATTAGAGGAAAGAATGGCATAAAATGCAGACTAGTTTTCTGATCCTCCGGACAGTAAATGTTTCTGTATGCATGTGTATCCAGGCTTCTTTTTAAACACTGTTCCTCCCTTCCTTGACTCAAGACTTTGGGGAAAATCCTGCACTTTGTAGTATGTGGGCCTGTATTTTAAAGGGCAAAAAAGGATGGAGAATTATGCAAAACAGAAAAGGGCAAGCAAAGCAAAGGAACAGCAGAGAGGATTGCAAAGGCCAGATGCTGCCCAAGAAGCCCACAGTTTTTCTTAAGCTTTTCTTAAGCTTGCTTACGCTTTCTTTCACTCATGGATGGGTCTCATTAGATATGTATATGTGTATATATATATATACATATATATATACACACGCATACTTGCATGCCCAGTCAAGCCTTTATTTTACTGTAATATGGAGTGGACAGGTTTCTATTTCTCCTATAACAAGAAAATCACCTCTTTATTATCCAGAGCAGATGATTAGCAGTTGGCTTTCATGTAGACCAGAATTGCATCTTATTGTACCTCCTGCCTGCTTGCACCATGCTGTGCTTAAACACTGTTCCTTTGTTCCTTTTCTCAGTAATCAGTGATGTGACTTGTAGTGCTTTCCTAATATGAGCTGATTTTCCATGTTACCATAGCTTCCCATACACATGTGCAGGGGTGACTTTATACAGCACACACAGCTGTACAGACACAATCTTATAAAACTTTACTTTTGGTTTGTAGACTGGGGGAAAAGGAAACATCTAGCTTTGCCTGCCTGCAGTCCATCCAAATAGTGCAAAAATGACTGCAATTCTTTCTTTCTTCTGCGTCATAAGTATTTGGATATGTCTCCCCCTTGTGCAGTTTAGAACCTTAAGATTAACCTGAACAGCAGCCTTGCACTGAGAAACCGAGAAGTACTTCGTTGGAGGATTTCTTCTCTTCCCTCCCTTCCAACACAGCCAAAACTCACACCCATTCTCCTTCTATCCTTTTGCTTTCTCATCTTAAATACAGAGAGATCCCTTCTGTCTTTCCCCTACCTATTCTCCCAGGTTTACAACCTCAGTCTGGCTGTCTGCCCCCATGGACGTGTTACAGCCTGTGCCCTTACCTGCATGTTCTCATGCTTCAGTCGGCAGATAGCTTGAGCTAGGGCTTGAGGGCTTGCAGCAAGAAGCCCTCCCTTCAGTGGGGAACAGCAGATGTCTGTTTACCATGTTACCTAAAATTGAAATCACAGGAGGACCAGGCAGTTTTTAATAGACCTTATAGTAGACATGGCATGCCCAACATGCTGTGGCGTAGGAAAATTGCAAAACACTCTGTCTGCTTTAGGATTTTGTCACTTACTAGTTAGCTTGTGTCAGCTAGTACGTGGTAGACAAACTTCTCTTTTTCTAATGTGGATGCATCAGGATCAAGATGATGAAAGAGAAGAGCAGGGATTTGTGCATCAGCATGAGACATGTGTCAAGGCTTGTTTTTATCTGGCTTGAGACCATTTCCCAGAGGCCGAAAAAGCTCTCTCAGTTTTGGTAGAGCATTTACTGACAGCCAGAAAAAGTCTGTGGGAGGTTTCAGTTAGATGGCTCCCCAGTGCTAAAGGTAAAGCAGGTATAACTGTAAAACTGGAAGCAAGTCTTGTGAGATTTGTAGGGGTAAAATAACATATGGCAGCTGTTTAATAATATAATTAGTGCTGTGTTCTAACAAAATTACCTCCTTAAGATCCTGAGAAAGCTGAGCTGAGCTGGTTTCTCTGCCAGAGAAAGTGAGCTCACCAAAAGGAATGAAAGTGGGAGTTTGGATTTCAGTGGAGCATGGAGGATTTCAGTTCAACTGCTTGTATGTTGTTCACTCTCTGTCACAGAATTGCAGCAGCTCAGCTTTCTCGGGACTTGCAGAAGGTGGTAATTTTGTTCAAATGCAGGGCTAATTGCAGGCAGAGCAGTGGGTGTGCATGACAGGAGTCGCACAGTGCGGGAAAGTGCGTCACTAAGCTGTAAAGGTAGCAAACAGCAAACAGGATAGTGGAAAAACGGAGAATGCAGTCGGAGTGGGCAATGGTGTCCATTACGTGGGACAAGAAGAGAAGTCTAAAGATAATGGGAGGAGCCTGGGTGGCATTAGGAGGAATAGGCAAAGTACAAAGGTGCATCAGAGGAGAGCTTCAGCCCTTGAAAAATCTGACCATGTTGGCATAGCAGGCGATAAAAACCAATAACTAGTTGTGTTGTGCTGTCCTTGCATGGGCAGTTATCTACACTCATGGCCCCAGGTACAGTCACTGGCTCTTCTGGTACTTCACTGAAGGGGAATAACCATGCAAGCTTTCAGTGGCATGAGCTTTTACAGGGAAAGTGAGTGAGAGAAGTGCAGGAACCTCCACTGAAATTTTCTAGGGATTTTCCCAGATATTTAGAGCCAGTTTGTGAGAAAAGTATGCCTAGAGATTTTCTGTGTCCACGGAATGATGTGTTAGCCAGCTAGGTTGCAACGGTGACCTTCTACATGTCCCTCATTTCGTATCATCTTCCTGATGTTAATGATTAGGAAATGAATGATCTACTCTCAGACTGTGTAAATATCAATGTTAACACTTTCTCTCTGCTCACTTTTCACTCAAATACCTTATGTTCTTATTGATTGCTCTTTAGATATTGGTTTATAGGAGGAAAATAATGGAAAAATGTATGGAGCCAGGAGGTGGTTACACTTACTGCATCATGGACCTTGGGTCACTGTCATTTTAACAACAAGCAGGAGCATAATGTAAAAAAAAACCACCAAATTTTCCTAAATGCCAACCACCCAACCATTTTCTCACCATAATTTCACCCACTCAGCCATAATCTCCAGCTTCATCTCCTGAGAAAGTGTAAAAATGGATGCAGATATTTGTGGCAATTTAAGAAGTAGGAGTAGAGTACAAAAAGTTCCGAAACTATTCCAAATGGAAGGCAGAATAATGAAAAATAATAACACAGCATTTACTAGTCTGAAGCATTATTCAGCTGCTGAATTTAATTCAGTTAAAAGCAAATGGTTTTGTGTTCACTTGAAGATACGGCAGAAACTTCGTTGTTACCGAATTTGGTACCTGGGTATTCTGGGATTTGGAAGATAGGGTGCAGAATTTAGATCCTGCCTGCTGCAAAGTTTATGCAGCTTTATTTCTGCCCCAAAGCGACAGAGTTGTTCTAGCATGGATGAGGCCGGGGACAAAATTATTGCCTCAGAGGAAAGACCTTCCTTTTCAGTAGTATACGGAAACAGCTGTCTACCGATGTATTCAGAGAAACAAGGCAACTGGAGAGATGCAGCCTATGACTCAGCAGCCAAGTGAGGGTGAATAACAACTTGCTGTGTAGACTGCTGCAAGGTCAGTGTACAAACCCCATTAGGCCTTTTCTCTACTTAGATGAGGCATTACCTGAGGCCTTATTCTTTCTTAAGAAGACAGCCCTGCTGGCATAGCATGTCACTTGCATACAAATCCACCAATTTAAAAAAAAAAGAAAATATTTTTAAGCTCAGCTGTGTATCTAATCAAGTATCTCCCATCCTTTATGGCACCAAGGGTTTCACCAACACCTACAGGAAATCAGTCAAATCATTCAGCCAAAGGGCGAAGGAGGCAAATTTTGTGTATAATCTCATTCCCGCCTACTGAGAACTTACTCCAGTCATTGAGAGCAATACATCACATCCAGTGGAAAATGTTAAGGGCTTAGGATGTGTTAGCATGACTCCCGCTGCCTTCCCCCAAGCCATCGGTGGAATGAGGTGGTATCTTGCCCCGTTTGAGCTTCTTGAACGTCAGCAACAGCGAGACATTTAGGGAAAGGGAATCTGCTGTTTTTCCTCACTGCTCTTGCCTTCATATCAAATCCATGCTCTAGCTGAGTGATGTTAGAGCCTGGGGAAGGCAAGCCCCAGACAGGCAGAGGTGATGGGCTTCAACAACCTATTAGCCTGATGCTACAAGAGAGCACCTAGATTTCTCCCCAGTTCTGTCTCATAATGACTCGGCTAGCTACACCTCTTTCCATGCAGTCTCGGCTGTTCCTGTTTGGAGTTAGAGCAGAAATTATCGGCCTGCAATCCCCCCCACAACATACTCAGCAGCAGGCAGCGTACCTGAGGAAGGGAGCCCTGGGGAGCCCAGCGGCGCTCCGGCTGATGCCGACAGCCGGGCTGGTGGCCGGGGTTGGGGGGGAGGGTCGCTTATCTGCACAGGCCGACCTGAGTTCCACCTTCATTACAGGCACTTCCTATTCAGGAGTGATCCTAAGGGTCAAACCCAAACTGTTTTGAGGACTACCTTTGTCCTTCACCACGGTTGGGACCTTTCATGGTTCGGGAGCCTGGGGGTTTTCAATGGCAAGCCTGAAAGCGGTGGCTGATCCAGGCTGTAGATCACCCTGGCAAAATAAATTAAAATGGCACGGAGTTAAGGCACTGGCTCACTTCTTCAGCAGAGTTTCCATGTACTTAGTAATCCCCTGAGGATACAATGTAGTTATGCTGCTGGGGGAAAGAGAGCAGAGGAAAGATCTTTTTTACCTTGCATAACATGGGATAAGAGGAAGAGAGAAACAGATGTAAAATAATCCCCTATCAGATCTTGGAGGTTTTTTTGCCTTTGCCTTTTCACAAATCACTCCCATTCCCCAGCTCTCAGACTCGTCGACTTAGATGTTCAGTGATAAGAATGGATACAGATATCCCAAACATCCTGTCTCATTGCTGCATGGAATTTTTAAGAAAGCATAAAAATCAAGACTGCAGGTGTTTTAACCAATCTTTAGATATTCAGCTACTGAATATTTTCCCCTTTAACACGTTAGATGTTTTTAATAAACACAAGAACAAACTGCATCTCATTTTTATTTTTCCTCAAGTTTTACCTGCATGTACAGTGATGAATGCAGGTCTCCAAGCCATACAATACACAATGGGAGGATTTAGTGAGTGTATATATACCAACTGAAAGAACCCAACAGACCCACAACACCTCCATCGACAAAAAACCTCTAGTCCTTCTTCATGTCTGTATCACTTTAAAAAAAATGAGTGCTTTAAAAACCACAAGTGATTAAAAAAACAAGTGCTTTAAAAATACCACAAGTGATAGCGTTATTGGCTATTGAACAACACAAAAAGTACAAAGGAATAAACTGGCTAGAGAGAGAACAAGATTAATTGCTGACTGCAAAATTCTTTGACTGTGTAAAGATCTATACAAATGTAAATACTTTTGTGATGGGAGGTAGAGATTTTGGTCTGTGGCATTCTTGTTTGGAGCGGAGGTGAGTAGTTATTGTACTGCATGGTGCTGGCTTGAGTGAGAGGATGCCTCAGGTAGTTCATGGTGAGCATGTCTTCTCAGCATAGAAATGGCACTTTTAAACACTAGCTTGTCCCACCATACTACCCTGTCGGTGGTACGGATAGAAAACCCACCAAGCATGGGGGGAGACTGAGGCTTTGCTGTGTAGGGGTACTTCAGCATGCGCTGAACTTTCAGCCAGTGAGTACGGCCATTTCTTGGCATGGGATCACCCACAGGATAGAAGTTATGCTTGAAACTGAAGAGCTGTACCCTTCCTGCAGGGGATTTAATGAAAGCATCCTGAGGACATGGGCATGTTGGCCCAAGAAAATGTACACGATTAGGAAAACCAAAACTGGGTGGGAGGGTCCCATCCCTCGGGCTCCGGAGAGATCTGAGCTCACCAGGCGGTAGCCACTGGTGCATGTGCAGGTGTCGGTGATGTCGGGGATGGATGTGCTGCCTGCCCAGCTCGCTCCCACAGGCCTGCCCTGGCTTCTGCTGATCACCACGCATCTGGTCGTGGCTTCACCGAAACTTTGCAAGTTTCTACTGAGTCATCAAAAGTTTCGTATGGGGAAAACAATGTGTCAGAAGCTGATGTTTTGATGCTTTCTAACCAATCTTTGGCTGATTTTGTTTTTAAAGGAGCAAAATCTTTCATTTTTTATTCCTTTAAAATGCTCCTGGTGCTAGTCAGAATGAACACCAAAAAATCCATAATGCAAACAGCTGTGGTTTGGCTGCTGCGCTGCTGACTAGTCACTCATGGATACATTCTTATGTCCAGCGTCTGCGTACTAGTACAGCAAAAAAATACCGCAAGTGATAGCATTATTGACTATTGAACAACACTCATGAATATCCAAAAACAGACAAAAAGAAGTGGGCTTTAAACTAGTAAGAAGGAAAATGACATGTCATTCCAAGACCATCAGTTAGAAACATATCCTGGAGTGTCAGAACACATCAGTACTCTCTGACAGAAATTAGATTCCTCATCACCTTCTTCAACAGGATGCTTCTAATCCTCCCTTTTCTTGTAATAACCAAGTTACCAATATACTTAATTACAATTAAAGATGTGATTTCTGACAGTATGTGACCGTAAGGTTACTTCACCTTGCACTACTTCTCTTTTCTTCTTTCTGTACTGGTCAAGGCTTTATAATTCTTGGAAGTTTTTCTCCCTTTCTCTTGAAGGCAATAGTTAGAGAAGGAGTAGCGAGGCTTGCAGCACTTTTTTTCTGGAAATGTGAAATGTTCACTTTCTGGTTTAGTTAAACCTGTTAAACTTTTTGCAAAGATTTTTGATAGATTTTTGTGTAACCGTCTTAATGATACACTGTTCCTTTCTCCATTTTTTTCCTCTTCTTTTTTTCCCCTTTTCTTTTTCTCATTACAGCTGAAACTATACATGAAAAAACAGCAGAATCCTTGCAAGACTTGTACAGAGCCTTGGAGCAGGCCAGCCTGTCTCCTTTAGGAGAACAACGGATTTCCACTAAGCTGGAGTATAAGAAATCTTTTATAAAGAGATGTAGCGATCCAGTATTCAATGAAAAACTGCACCAGCTGAGAATTCTGAAAAGCACTTTAAAGGTGAGATGAAAGAGGGAGAAGAAATCCTGCCCCAGGCCTGGATCTTACTGTACTGTATTCAGAGATTAATTGTACACAGCTGGAGTCCAGGCTGAACCTAGTGTGTGAAATGAACAACAAGACGTGGGTAAATGCTGTTCCCAAAGCATAGAAAAAAGTACCTTGGGAGAGCAGTGGAAGTGAGGGGATCAGTTTTCATTTGTGAGGAGATAAAATCTCAGAAAGCTACTCCTCCTCTAGCTAGTTTAACATAATTTGACAACAAATTATCGGAGTGGACCTTAATCCCTTTTTTGTCCCTGAACATTTTCATTTACCAAAATATATTTAGTCTGTAATTGCCAGAGTTGAAGCTTAAGCAAAGTCAGCCTTTTGGCAGGGAGCAGTACTTTTGAAAACATTTGATTGTTTTCTGATGGCTGAGCATGTCTAGCAATGAACTGTGTCCTTGCACTCTGCATAAACTGACAGGATCATTGTATTTAATCGGTAAGATTGATTAAATAAATAGATAGTGGTAATGATAGATTTGAAGGTTTTTGTCATTGTTCTAAATGTACCACAGCTTGTTTAACTTCCCTGTCTGCTTCTTTGTTTGTTACAGCAGTATCAAATCTGTACTGTCAGAGATTACAACAAACAATATGCTGGGCTTCCCCAGGGACCCTGTTAACTATATTAAATTACCACATTTTAAGTCACCAGATAATTGTACAGTGGATTTTTTTTAACAGCTTTCATCAAAGAGGGCTTTATCAACATTAATTAATTTAGTTTTCCATCACCTAGAGTAGCATTTAAGCAATATTATTTTCATGCTACGGGGCTCCCATCCTGAAAAAAAATGTTACACGTGCTTAACTTTCTGCTTTGTATCATCTCATTGAAGGCAATAGATACTTATAATATCCAGGTATGTGACTCTCTACAGGTTTAGAGGCTGGCAGAAAAAAATCAAGACACAGAGTAGCTGAGCAGGTTTTCAACAAGTCTCCTACGAGAAGTGGCAGCATGAGAAACTGAAATAAAATCACAGTAATGTCAGACATGTAGGGCGGCAGGAATTTCATGCAGTATAGGTGCATGAAATTTTTTGCACCATGCCAGGATCACTCGCACCAAAACTGTGTGAAAGATGTTGGTCTGCAGTAAATAAGATCCTGCCCTAAAATTTCCAGGAATGATGCAATGACTATCAGTAGCCTGCTGCCATGCTTAGTTGTCTTTCTTGTTAGCACTTATTGATACCTGAACTAAATTAAGCCAATGGCTTTCTACAGATGACATTGTTTTCCTCCAGGGAATATCAACAACTCACCCCTTTGACACAGAGGAGGGCTGTTTTAGTGCTTCTCTGGGTCTTCTTTCTTTTAGACCAAACAAACACAATTCATTCCCTCTCTCTCCACAAGACAGGTTTTCTAAACCCCTCATCATTCTTATCTGGACTTTGATCGGTATAAATCATTCTTAAAGTACATGACAAAAAATTGGACATACAATGTTGGTGAGTACCAAAGAAAGTTAGATAGCTGCTCTGTCTTGCATACAGCATCAGTCTACAATGGTATGTGCCTGTTTTGCAATGGCCTTGCAGTAACTCATGCAGAGTTTGTAGCTCCATTGTAGCCCAAAGCGCCATCTCTGCCGTGCTACTAGTAGCAGTACCCACCAGTAGATACTGATGGTTAGATACTAGTTATTTTTGCTTTTTGGCAGTGCCTTTGGTATCTCCTTCCTAAATGTAGGCCATTTGCACTGGCCTGTTGGATTTGATGTTCTGGCTTCCTCAATTTATCAAAATTGTTAGTAATCTGATCCAGCCCTCCAAATTGCTTCTAGCTGGTATCATCCATGAAGTCTCAGTTCCATCATCTAAGTCCTTAATGAAAAGATCTCTGTTTTCTGTCCTGAGATATAACCACAAAACCATCTTTCCTGTCAGCTAGAATGAGTTATGTGGGTAGCAGTGAGGAGATAAGATAGCAGTCATGGTCTCTGAGGAGCAGGTTATGGTAGTTTACGCAGAGATCAGGACTTCCCATATTTTTACTTCCACTGGTCATTCTCTGCTTGTACCTCAGTTTCTGAAAATGAGAATTCCAGCACATAGCATTGATTAGCTATTGTTTGCAAAGCATAAAAAATGCCATTCAATATACTGCTTTTTGGTGACTTATCTGACCCTTCAGGACCTCTGCCATGCTGCAGGCTGACACAGCATAATGTTTCCCTTTAACATGCTCTTTAACAAGATTTAACACACTCATCATATGTACGGGGAATATATGAGTTAGCAGTGAGGACTGTGAAACCTCTCTGGCACAGAGGATAGTGAGGAGGTTGTTGATGCCCATATCATTCCTATGCAGCCGAGTAATGCTGGAAATCTGAGTGTTAAATGTGTTTCCAAAGCTTAAGTCTGTTGCATCTAGTTTCTGCTGGGTGCAACAGCCATGCGCAGCTACGTGTGTATCTGAGGCTTACTCTGATCTGTACTGGCTGGCTGTCATCTCTCGAGAAACTCATCACCGGCCACTGATTATGAGACACTGACATTGCCTGTCTCTATGATGGGTAAGGAGGTATCAGCAGCTTTTTTAGACTTTACCTGTTTCGGCTTTTCTTTGCCACTACAGTGGCAGGAGGAGGCAGCAGCAAGCCAGCCCATTGTGCATACATGGGCTTTAAAGGCGAGTTAGCAAGTTAAAAGGTCCTTGCACAGTCCTTTACAGTGTAGCTCTCAGATGTCCCCATGACAAGCCTGGTAAAAAAGGCTTAGCTCTGCTGGCAGGCGAGAGGCCATCTGCCTGCATCCCACACACAAACACAGCATTTCTTAGGATGATGAAGAAGAGCAAACAGATGGCACTGCATAGCATGAAATGGATCTAGAGACAGGAAAACAGCTAATAGTAAACAGCACAGGGTTTGCTTTTCACCTGAGCTGAGCAAGGGGCAAGGAGAGGGGAGAAGAGCCATGCTGGAGGATGCTGGACAAGGCGAGGAAAGCCCTCACACCCGGGGGGCGCGTGACGCCTGGCAGGCAGGTAGCACTCCTGCCCATAAGCGCTGGGTGCAGCGGTGAGATGCTTCCCTGCTTCAGACGCCCGTGCAGCTCACATTTGCTGCTCCTTTCCTCCCGTTCCACCCACGCGATTTTGTTAGTGACTCATCACCCCCAGTGACTGCTTGCTTGTTTGTTTTCTCCCGCAGGCCAGAGAGGGAGAGGTAGCCATTATAGATAAAGTTCTGGATAATCCCGATTTGACGTCCAGAGACTTTCAAGAATGGAAGCAAATGTACCTCGACCTCTTCCTGGACATCTGTCAAGGCAGTACCCCGAGGGACTCTGTTAATGGCTCTTCCGAGGTGGATGCACTTATAGCCTCTTTAGCACACACTCACTCTTACATTGAAACGCATGTATAAAGGGCTCTCTTTTTGCCCATTTACTACACTGCAGCCCTTTACTTAAGTGCATAAAGTAGTTTTTATATCACTATGTGGGAGCTCTAGTAAATTATATTTTAATGTTACTCAGCTGTGTGAAGTAAACCTTCATTGGTTAACAATACCGTATCTTTAATGAGGATTTGTATATTTTATATGCTACCATGCTCTGCTTGTGTTTACCTTCTGTGAAATAAATGAACATGATCTATAACTATTAAAGAAAGTATTTAAAAGCATTTTTGGAAGACTGTGGCCTTTGCACAGAAAGTTCTACAAGATGAATGTTTTGTTACTGAAGGTCACTTTTACAATGATATTTTATATTATGTAACTCCAGTATTACATTGCATTTTTGGAGTGCAGGTACTATTTTGGTGGTGTGAAAAAAAACTTTTTTTACACTTAATAAAACTCTAGGAGTTTTCGTAAATGACAGAGAAAAGGTGTAATGCAGTAGCTGTGTTTCAGTTTTGTCAAACAGATAAAAGGATAAAAATCAGCAAACAAAAATGACTACTGTGAATTTAAGTGTTAAAAGGTTGGGTCTTATTTCCTTGTGCTTTTTTAAAGCCTGTTGCTAAGGTTTACCATCAGTGCAAAGGGATGCTGGTTTGTATTCTAATTAAGACCAAATTATGTGTTGTTTGTCTCTTAATTATATTTGGTTGATTTTTTAAAAAATTAGTTATGGTCCTGTCATTCATGCTGCTTTTCTACTGAAGGTATCAGTATAACATGCAGATTTTGGAAAAGAGAAAATTTCGACTTTGAACATCCTTGATAAAGGTATTTCTCCTGCCTAGAAAAGCAGCAGTGGAAAAGGTTCCCAGTGAAATGTTCTGAATCTGAGAGGCTTTAAAAATTCCCACAGTAGGAAAGGAATGAATGGGATTTTTCAAGGAGTCTTTTGTTTGTTTTGTGAGCTGAGAAATTTGACTGTATTGTATGCAGGGAAAATGTGTGATGGGAACAGAGTTGAGCACAGAACCTGAAAAATAGCTGAGAACTAAAAAAGTCTGGTTTGCTTTTGAAAGGAGAGGGAAATCTCTGGATTCTGCTGAGTTCACAAACCAATTAAAATGTTTTAAACTTCCATGAGATTTGAGATGTGCTGGATACAACCCAGTGAATATGAGTAGTAATATCTCCTTGGAGTTAGGCACATGCTAGGAAAGTGGGAGGTAAATCTTAAATCATGTATTTACTCTTTATGGGCTTGTTTTTGAAAAGTGAGCAGAGCTTGACAAAATATTTGTGCTGCTTTTCAGTGTTTTGCTGTGTAAGTTAGGACTCATGATATGATTTAATAATGCTCATGTGAAAGGGAAAAGCCTCCTTTATACTTCTTACAGTGAGTTGTACTCTTAACCAACTTCCAACTATTGTCTGTACAGCTCAGTGAATGTACTTTAAACTTTATGAGCTCTGATATTTCCTGGCAGTTATCTCCATGATGGGATGAATGAAAGAAAGGACAGATAACTTTTTTTCTTCTCCTTCCTCCTGCCTTCCTTCCTGCCTTCCTTACTTTCTTCCATCCTTCCTTTCTTCCTTCTGCCTTCCTTCCTTCCTTCCTTCCTGGTTATATTGTTACATTTAGATTGCAAATGTTTTGCAGATTTTGCACAATTGTACAGAAGAGTGGCCTTTCTGTAGCCCATTTTAGGTAATCCTATATTCAAATCAATATGAATGACAAATCATGTATTAACATTTGTATAGAATTCTTGATCCAGTGTAATATTTGTACCATTTAGAAGAATATTGTTTGTATAAACCGGACATTTATTTACTGCATGGGTACTGACTTGTATATTAAATTTGTGAGGTTTTTGTAAATTTCTCTTAAAAAAATGCTTGACTTGAGATGGATTGTGCTATTGTTCCAAGCATTTAGATTCTCTTGCTATTGTTTACTGGACCAAAAGTAAATATATTCATATAAAAACTCTTTATAGCTATCTGATGGATGTATATGCACACTGTGTAGTTGATTCCTTGTCAAAACCAAGGCAGATCAGAAGACTTAGATCTGTTGCTATGCAACAGCTATTCTGTCTGCACTTTACATTAGTAAAGTCAGCTTGATTGCTTTAAAGGTGAAAATTAAACATTACAGGTTTTTAAGCTAGTCTAGTGACAAAGAACGTGTCCTATCCATTGTGCTGCCTTAAGACTATTAAATGTTCTTCTATATATATTTTTATTGTATTAAGCCTCAGCTCAGAAAGGGAATGTTGTAAAATGAAGTACAATAAATTTAGCTTTTAAATCACTGTTTATTATTAGAGATTCAATAGACTCCATACAAGAGTGATTCTCTGGCATCTGGACATGTTACCTGCATTTCACAGAGCAGTATGGCTTAAAGTGCACTACAGTCTGTGCCTTCGGACTCTGCCAACATGGCCAAGAGGAAGTAAGGCTATTGCTGTTTTGGATGTAGGCAGACACTGAATAGAGACTTCTGAAAACCTCTGGTCACCTTCCTCCCCTTTGTCCTCTTTGATGAAAGTAAACCTTTTTTGACTGCCTGGTTCTCTCATGTGCTAGTTCAGCAACTGTGAACAATTTTACCGTTCTGACCAGGTATAATAAAGTGTAAAGTACCCAGGTAAGTATCAGGGCATTAGCTACTGCAACTCCTGTAACAGGGTTCGTAGAGCCTTAAAATAAGTATACCTGTTCAGTCCTGGCCATCTAAACTAACACAAGGTTTGTATACAAAAGAAATGTACTGTGTCAATACGGTGTGTGTTTAAAATAAGACAAAATAAGCATCTGAAAAGCATACTACAACAAAGGCTGCTCAAAGAGAAGTGACTTTCAGTTCTTCTATGGAACAATCACTGTTTTAACATATGGTCATAACTGAGGCTACATTTCAAAAAAACCATGCTTTCTGTCCAGTAATTTCATGCTGGTTAGCTAAGGCATTCTTGCCTAGTATGTAGCATATCAAATAATACCTTTTTCTTGGCACTACTTATTATTAGCTCTCATAGGCATCAATTTTCTAGTCTTTATACAGCTCACTTTCATTCTGCTTAGCCATAGCATAAAATTCAATAGCACTTACCAGCTGGGAAGTTCACCTCTGATTAGGAAAACAGAGAAGATGGATTATATTTTTTAACCTTTGAAAAATCTGACTTGCAACAGCTATTAATTGCTATCTAGGTATTATTCTTCCAAAAAAAGTCAAACATTGTCTTTCTAGCTCATCGCCTCCAAACATGCTACTTGCTACATCCATCCTCCTTGAGATGAGCTTTCAGCTGTATAAATCACAGCACCTTTTCCTATGCTAGAGCCAGGTTTTCTTGCCTATTTCCACCAAGCGTATTGCTTGTCAAAGCAAAACCTCGAGTCTGTCACATTTAGTGCCGCTGCAATTTCCTTTTTCTTCTCCAGGACAGCCCTGCTGGCTTATGTCCTGGGATGATTACTCCACAAAGTGTTAGCTCAGCAGCTTTGCTGCTTCTTTTGTTGGCTGTCATTGTCCTGTTCATCGGCCTCTTCAGAGAGCTGCAGCACTGCACACTGCAGTCCCCACCAGGGCGAGGGGGCTTTGCAGATCTCTTCCCAGCCATCATTGTCAATATCGTAGCCAACCACATCTTGAGTGGGGACTTCCTGTGAGTCTTGCCATTTCTTTCCCCCAATAAGAAGTGCAGTTTCTTCTACAACCGCCAGGCCATAGCAAAATCGATCATAGGTCAATGGCCTTAAACGAGTCCATTGGTTTTGATCAGGGTCATATCTCTCTATTTCAGAGAATGGTTCATATAATCCTAAAAATGTGAATATGGCTTCTCTGATTGTTGCCATCTGGTGCCCAAACCGAGCAATGCTCATGGGGGCTTGTTTCATCCACTGCCCTTCCAGTGAGCTCAGAGAATATACATCCTTACTTGTGTTGGCTTGATCTGTGCATTTGCCACCTGAGATGTATATAGTATTCTTACAAATGGCACCAGCATGGCCATGTATCTTGCATGGCAATTCCCTGGCCTTCATCCACCTGTCCCTGCTGATGTCGTAGACTTCCACAGACGAATGCAGCAACCCATTCTCACCTCTTCCACCAATGGCACAGATACTGTTGCCTAGGACACAACAAGAAAACTGGCATCTCTTTTCCAGCATGCCAGTGATTTGTGTCCACCTATTAAATCTCGGATCATAACGGTGGACCTTGTTTGTAACCGATAAGACCTTGTCAGGTTTTGCATCTCCCAGAGCACCACCTTCTATTTCCCCACCCAGCACGTAGAGGAAGTTCCCCACCACACACATGCTGTGGTTCTGCACCCTGTCCTGTACCTGCGTGAGAGCTCGCCATCTGTGATTGTAAACATCAAAGGCCACCACTTCGGTGCCAAGCCCCTCACTTGCTGTCCCTCCCCCCAGCAGAATGATCCAGGTCTTCTGGTTCCTCAGAGTGGTGGACTTATCCTGCAGGACAGGCTGTCTGAAAGCAGATGCATGGTAATTTATTGCTTTAATGATCAAGCACTTAATACCTGCGGTGAGGGGCACCTCTGACTGTGTGTACGTTTTTCTCAGATCTTCCACCGGGATGAGACCGTATCTTATGTGCTCTAAAAGGCTACTTTTATGAACCAGCCTGGATGTGTCCTGCTTCAGCCACATCAGCACAAGATTCAGCAAGCGGGTTTCTTTCACCCTAGGGAGGTCTGGTGATTCAACCACTGCTAGCAAAGACCTGAAGTTCAGCTGAAGCAGTCCTGTAAAATCCAAGTCCAGCAACTTCCAAAGATTATTGATAATGTATTTTTCTGTTGCTGCTAAGGCATCTGGAAGATAGAACTTTCTTGCAACATTGGCAGAAAAACAGCAGTTTTCCAAGGTAAGATTGTTAACCAAGTACTGATTGCATAAGCCAATAGCATCAGTCACTTGCAAGTAACTTGCAGCTTCCAAGGTATCCTCCAGGCTTTCAAAAGAAAGGGGCAACAAGGAAGTGTAAATGAAATCTAGGACATGCTGGAGACCGGTGGGTGAGACAACTTGCAGATGAATTACACTGGCTTTAGATTCTTGGGTGTAACTTTTGAACATGGCTCGAAAGTAGTCACTGGAACATGCCAGCAAAGACTTGTGTGCAGGAAATTCATTTTCCTTCACTTTCAGCAAAATATCACACAGAAAGCCTTCTGATCTCAGGATTTGGTACTGGGAGAGCACAGCATTGCAGTGTGCTTTGCAGTAGGACAGGAAGTAACTCATCATAGATAGTGCAATGCTTTCCACTTGAGTTATTAAAGTTAAAATGCAACTAGACACCAAAACAGCTGCCCTACTCAACCGCCATTGTATGAATGCCCACCAGACCTCCAGCTGTTAAAGAAAAGCCCGACCAAAAAAAAAAAAAAAAATCAGTGTCCTGCCTGGCATAGGGGGTTAGTTAGTAGATTTGTAGTGAATTCAATGCATTCTTTCATAGAAAAAACAGCTGAATGCCATAACAGCTGTAGGATGCTTACTTTTCTTGTCTCCGTTGCTTTTGCAAGGATGAATGGTCCATGGCTGTGCTGAGCACTTGCTTGGCTGGCCATCAGGTGACAGATGAGGGAGCTAGATGACAATCTCAACAAATGGCACTTTGTGTCTGCTCAGCCGTCGCCCTCGACCCTTCTTTCTCCTCAGGCAGATCAAATAGATCTTCTCCAGCTGACAGTACATGGCTCCAAGCAGAAACAGATGAGAAGGGAGCTCCGGCTTTTCTCGTTTCTTGCCCTGCCTGAGCCTTGTTTGTGTTTCAAACTTATCTAAGTTTAGATCTCACTGCCCCTGGGACAACAGTCCCCTTTTGGTCATCTTTCCGCACTCTCTGAGGAAGTCTCAGCCAAAGATCAAATCAGCACCCCCGGGTAGTTGATTGTTACATGAAGATTTTCTAAGCCCATAAATTTTTCCCCTGGAGGCACTAAGACAACCAAAATATCATGATTAGTCACTGGTTCAGTTTGACATGCATTTCTGGGCTCTTTGGTTCACATGATATCCCCATAACTCACAGCTACCAGAATAGCCTGCAGGCACAACCCCTCGGCCTCCCTCCCAGCAGCAGCGAGGTGAGGGCCGGGGGAAATGGAGCAGCTTTTACAACCGGCCCAAGCCAAAGCAGCTGACTTTGAATGACCTGCCTGGAAATCACAAGGGTAACACATTCGCACAAAGCAGTGACAAAAATAGATCTCGAGTTGTGTCATAATAAACTCAAATCTGTTTATAGGGGAAGCTTTGCATAATTGCCTTCTTGGTTACCAACCGGGAACAAACGCATGAACTCCTGTGGACGGTCTGCAGCTGACTGGGTCAGCTTTCCCTCCTTCAGCTAGTCCCAATTAGAAGCACGTACACCGGGATTATCTCTGATTTTCACCTGGGGCTCTCAGGATCCAGTTACTACCAGGAATAGTAGTTCTGGGCAGGTTATGTCTCCTGATCACTTAAGGCTTTTCTTTTTTCCCTGAGAAATTCTGGGTGGAGGTGTTCACATATGAGCCAGCAATCTTCTTCTGACACCCTGCTTTCCAGGTCAAACATGCTCAAGGTTTGCAAAGTGACAGGATTGATAAATGCCAGACCATTTTGCTACAGCATGAGCTAACAGACCTGGGGGCAGGAGAGGATCCAGAGGGACTGATAAATTTCACCCTTTGCTGAAGCCACAAGTAAAGGTTTTTTTACCGTATTTGTTTATTTTATGTGATTTCATGAAATTCTACCTCATCCTCTGTAAACAAGGGGTGTTTTGGAGCTATTTGGATTCCGATGAGGACCATACACACTGTACTACTGTTTTAGTAAGTGAAAACTGTCTTGCTAAGCAAAATGATACTTACGTGTGCCTTAGTCTGGAGCGGGAGGGGTTGAACAAATGCAGTTTTTTGTTGCTGTATAGCTTTGGAAATCGATTTCCTGCTTGAACCTGCTTTCTGTCATCACACTGGAAACCATAAGTCCGGATCCTGTTAAAAAATCATCTACCTTGCTAGCAAAATGACACATACAGGCACTGGGGAGAACATAGGAAAGAGGTGCTTTATTTCTCTTTCCCGGTGAATTTTGTCCATGGTCCACGGGTGGGACAACTCCAAAGCATTTCAGCCCTCTGTCGCCCCTTCAGCAGTCATTCATGCTGGTGATGAGGGACCAGACCTTAGATGCTGCCATTCATAAAGACGTTGTTTTGCCCAGTTTAACCCTGTTTGCTACCGGATCTCAATAACACAAGGTGCCCATAAACCTCAGTTGTTTGGAACAACAAGCTGGGTGCTGCGCCTGTAGCACTTTCACCAGGAGCTTCAGCTGTGAGTGCAGCTGCACCCAGGTGCTGGGCTTTCATCACAGGCTGCAGCCTAATGAGGGTTTCCTTCTGCAGCAGCTCTGGGATAAGCAGGTCCAGACACAGTGTTCCCTTTGCCAGCAGGCCCTGTCCTCCTTTGGCAGCGCTGGCTCTAGGGCTGGGAGCTGAGCCAGAGCCAGGAATGGATGCGGTGGTGGGGGGTGAAGGGGACGAAATCCAAAAAGCAAGAGAAAAGAGGTCTGTGTAACCCTGATGGCTCCCTCAGGTTCCCTCCCTGCGCGGCCTCTCAGACAGATCCACTGCCGCGACACAGAGCACCGCGGAGGCCAACGGTGGGCCAGCAGCTGGGGGGCATCACGCCTGCCCGGCACACAGAAACACGGCTAGTCCCTCATCGCTGGGCCAGAGCCACCAGGCCCCCAGCACTGGCCAAGTGCTTCGTGCATGGTGGTAAGCAGTGGAAGCTGGGACTGAGGACGCATAGTTCATTAAATCCTACTTTCTGTGGATCCAGATACACAAGAAGGGGATCAGAGGTGTGGTTTGGGAAACTGCAGTCATTGCTAGCAGCAGGCAACATGCCCTCCCCCGTCAAAAGACTTACGTCCAGGCAAAGGCAACCTGCCTTTTCCCTCTCCCTCATCAAGGACAGCTCAGGCTCTGCCCCAGCTTGCATTGCTTTTGTGGCCTGTATAAATTACTAGTACAGTACCCATCACAAGCAAGTCCTGTAGCTTGACAGTGGTAAAACGAGCTTGATGTGAAGGTCTGCGTCTGTGCTTGGAGTGATGCAACGTTAACTAAACTGGTTTTGCCTCAGTTGCTCTCCAAATGAATTCTGCACATGGGCTGCAGTTTATACAGGTCAGTTGTCAGCTGATTATAGTGTGTTGTCAAAAGGAGCCTGTGACTGAACTGATTTAAAGCCAGTGCCAGATAAGCAGGTCCTATAATTATATGCAGATTTGCTGTGCGATTCCACCTCCGACCTACTTCATCTTCATGGCAAGTTGGCTAATAGAAATATTAAGAATCATGATCCTTATAAAGCTGCTTGCTTGCCTGGAGATTTTTTTTTTTTCCACTAGAAATTGAAATAAAGCCAAATCCTTTCCACTCCCATGCTCTGGAAAGACCAGAAAAAAAAAGTTATTATTATTGAAGTGAGGAATCTTTCTGCTCCCCTTCTAGGCGGTTAGCTGTGTCTAACTATGGAGCTTACTGAGCCAGTATCCTCCTTCAGCCAACAGACAAATTATCTCCAGACGGCAGTTCAGATCTCAGGAGAGCTATTTAATGTCCATTGGCAAGAGAACAGACTGGCTAAACAGCTAACTTAGGCACCTCAAAAACAGACCTAGTGCTAGATGGGATGTATTCAACTCATCATCTTCTCATCCATGACTTGGAAGATCAGATCTAATGTTTCACCCCCTACACAGAGTTTAAAATTAGGCAAACGTTAGTGTTTCAGTAATATGTAATTTGCTGAGAATCGTTAATACATTTTTAATTGTGCATCTCATTTAGACTTTGAATTGATTTAGATTTCAGATGTTTAGTATATTTTCTGTTGAAATCATCGCTATACTACAGTAGGTAGTCTTCAATAAAAAAGAATATTCAGAGGTGCTCTGTGAAAAATGTTGGCTTCCACTCTTGCAGTTATTTTTTCACATAGAAAGCTGGAAAATGTCCTGAATTTTAATGCTGTATTCAATTTAATCTCATAAGTAGGCCATCAGTTAGTAAACACTTCAATAACCATTGTAAATTTTCTCTATTGTTTTTTAAAACTAAAGGATATAAAAAAAGTTGTACAAGTACAATTAGGATCATTAGTGACAAGTGGCTTACTACAGAATAATCATTGCAAAAATCCACAGTGAATAAGTTCTAAGCAACACTTTTTTACAGAAGAAATTGGAACAGTGCAGAAGACAAAAGAACAAATGGTTCAGATGCTTGATAATGTATTACATGAACACATATAACAGAAGTGAGCCAAATGATGAATGTAACACTGTAGAATATAGGTTTTCTAGAAACTACTAATAAAAAAATGATATTGATTTAAGCTGTCCTGTAAAAGTCATTGTACTGAAGTCTAAACTTCATCCTTGAATAATCATTTACAATAGTATTTGGGTCACCCCATCTATTTAAATCAAGCGATATTTAGCCTGGGAAACAATGTTCAAGAACAAAACAGTAAGGGACACCGGGTATAAATTTTCCTGCAGCTAAAAATGATATATACCAAGACTGTGTCTGCATATAAAAACAGAGGGAAAGGTTTATTGGCTGAGACGAGGTGGGCTCAGGCCACAGGCTTTCTGTTCAGGCGGGGGAGGCTGAGGGCACACGTGGTGCTGAGCTACGTTAGCACTGTCGGTGTTGTGAAGCGAAGAGGGGTGCTCGCGGGACCCTCCAGCCTCCTGGGAGCTGAGAGAAGCAGAAAATCAGCACGGCGCCGGGTAGCACGAGGCCTGTCAGAGAAGGTTATGACTGTGAGTTAGGAGGAGGTCTGCATCCAGTGATGATGTTTGCAGGAAGTGATCGCTGAGTGCAAGCCTCGGTCTCCTGCTGGGGAGGAAAAGGGGTTTAGTGTGTCCAGAAGTCGGAGCAGGGATCCCAGCAAAAACCTGCTGCATAGTGAACTCTGCTAAGCCTCAGCTACATGGCGATTTTCTCTTGTTCTGTAGAAAAATGGGAGAAAATACTGTTACCACCCTTTGGTAGGGGTGCCATGCCCCAAATGGGTTGTGCTACTGCTGTGCTGATGTGAGAAAGCAAGAATGTGTCAAACTGCAAAAAGCAACCTGACATAAATGTGTTTCAATTAGCTTGTGCCTCATCTGTTCCCTCTCTCTTCTTTTCCAGGTTCCCTTTTGTTTGCCTCCCGTGAAGACAACGTAATTATGGCTTTTGTTGCACTCTTGATGGATAAGGTATGACCATCCTCAGACAATAAAAAATGAGTTGGGAAAGTCTGTAACTTGGGTTTCTGTTTCGGAGTGATGGCAGCAGGATGAGTCAGGCAACACAACCGCAGAATAATGAAGGTGAGCAGGAAGTTTAATGAGCCCATTTCAGAGCCAGCATCCTAATGGCCTTCACAGAGCTGTCCTGCTTGCCCCTGAAGTCACCTGGGCTTGACCGGCAGCAGGACGCAGCGTGCCACCTGGGAGGTGCATGTGCTTTTCTCAGTGGGGGGTAGTTTTACTGTGCTGCCTGGCGTCCAGTCACCTGAGCAGTCTGGCAGTGCAGGGAACGCTGTGGATGAAGCCTGTGTTTGCCTCTCCGGCAGGCAGTGCTGCCTATGCAGCCTGTGGGGTGGCGCGGGACCTGCCGCCCCCATGCCGGAGGTGCCTTCATTGTGGCCGGCCTCAGGGTTGCTCAGAGACAGACATGGCTGCTGCCTCTGTGCCACAAAGGCAAGAGTCGCCCATGCTGAAGCTACTGTACTCATAGGTCACTTCTGCATACATGGAGGTCTTCTTGCTATATAAGGAACACTCCTGACCACCATGAAGGACAACTGCCTCTCCAAGATCTCTTAGCTAGTAAAACCAAGGTCCCAAACCTTGCTTATATCCAGCAGGAAAAGCTGCCGCTTCTGGCTTCCTGCTGGGCCGTGTGAGCGCTCGAGGCAGGACCCCTAAGTCTGACCCCCTGTCTGTGTTTAGATACTCCCAGCAGCTCCCAGCTCTGCCCCTGCTGCAAGTAGCGCTGTCCACCTGACATGGTTTCTGTGCTCCTGGGGATACACGTACCCAGTACAAAACCAGTATAACTCTGGGATCATACCTCAGGTCAAAGTAAGTGATAAGCAAATGGGGATTGGCTCTCCTTGCTACAAAGGTCTCTTAATGTGTTGTAATTAAAATAGGAATTTGTTTTTATAGGGATAGCAATGCAAGAAACAACTTGTGCTGTGGCCATGAAGGAGAAAACACAAATGATCTTTTCCTCTATTAAAGTACCATGAATGTCAAGTAACACTGAGAAGCTCCATGGAACTTGCTGCAGGCTGCAAAGGCCCCTCCGAAATCAAGGTGTGTTTGACATAAACTGCTTAAGATTAATCTCTTCAGTCCTCTTCCACTCCCTAATTCACATTCAAGCAAGTGCTCTTTAAGACACTGTTACTTAGCAACGTAAAGGTCATAGTGTAATCAGCTGCTGTTAATGTTATTACTCTTTGAGACAGTGAAGCCTGATGTCCACGCTCAACCGATCACTGATAGCGTTCCTAGAATCTGGACACTACATCATCATCATCATCATCATCATGTTACTTAGCAAATCCAAACTTAGCTTCCTCCAAACCCTGTAACTCTCAGGCTTGCTCCTGGGACTGAAGGCACTGTACCTGTACCTGCTAATCCTATTTCATTTGCTCACACAAGCACTCAGGTGTGAGAGAGCTAGCAGGTTAAGGAATTGCACTCAAGCCCTTGTACTGGGTGATGTGCAGCCGGAATGGATCACAGGCCTATGTGTGCTGAGGGATCAATGATGGATGGCAAGCCAACAAAGTTTGTAGAGGACTCTCTATCTTAATGACTTCTGACTGAACAAAGCCATGATGGAGTGTGGCAAAGTCACAGATGGGATGTGTTTTATTCACCCTTCTAGTCTTCATGAGTTGCTGTATCGTGTGTGACTAGCAAGCCTCACTGATCATTTGTCGGGCTCAGCTCAGAGCCAGTCCATAGCGGTACGTGGTACTGATGGCCCTGCTCACTGAACAAGGAGAGAGAAGTTTCCCTCCACACCAGGAAGAGCCTCTAAATTCCACTCCTGGAAGACACTTCTGGGCTAGTTATGAGAACTGGACTGCACATGTCAAGTTTTCTTCTCTAGGCCAGAGTCTGGGGACACCATGGCTTCAGACACCTCCTCTCTTCCTCTGGCATGAGTTGGATGCATCCTGGACATGCATATAAGCAATGGATTGAGGTGAGCCAAACCTAGACTCCTCTCCTCAAGAGCTCATAGTAGACACATGAATGTGCTATGAGCTCATTTTTATTATTTTTAATTTTAGAGCTCTTGTGCCAGCAACAATTCAAATACCAACTTCCTTATCAAAGTGCAAGGGCTTGTGTGCCCAGAAAAAAACAAATGGTTTACTTAAACCAGCTCAAAAGGTTGTAGAGATACTGTCTTCTATTTCAGCAGGTTTATTTTGGTCTTGTTTGAATAGGTTAAGGTTTGATATAAGTGATTCTTGAACAGAACAAACACCAGTATGTACCTGGCCTGGCAGTGCAGCATCATCTCCTTGACAAAGTGGCAGAGTTTTGGGGGGACCTTTAGATTTTGCCTCAAATAGAAAAGTCATCACTGTATGTTGGACCTCTTACTACACCAAATAAATGAAATTGCAGACAGATAAAGAGAAAAGCATAGGGCACATGGACCCAAAACCTATGTAAGCCTTTGGGAGGGGCTCAAAATGCCTGAGAGCAAACCACCTTTCCAGTATTGCAAATATTTATCTGTCCATTGGTCTCCCAAGTGGCCCATCTTTCGAGGGCACTGGTTGTCCCTCGGCAGAAACAAAGGATCTGTTTCACAGTAAAGGTCAGATGGACCTCTCCAGCTCTATTGAGGCACTGAGCAATGCACCAGGGTAAACTGTGTGCTCTCCTGAGTGATCAGGGTTAGCCAAAGTTTCCCTCTCATCTTGCCTGGCAAAACTCCTCCTGGAGTAATGAGACAGTGCTCTTTGGGCAGAGCAGGCTGGGATGCTTCAGCAGGATGCCATCCTCCCTCCAGAAAATCCAGAGTCCTCTCACACAATAAAATGAGTCCAGTTGCATCATCTCCCTCAGTTTGCAGAGGCAACACTGATATCTAGAAACTTCTGATCCTGACAGCAGGCATGTGAAAGGGGAGGACACTAGTGAGAGCTGGAGTTAAATACGAAATGTAATCAAAATAGAGTTGCACAATAGTGTAAATTTGCTATCCTGACATTGAAACAGAGGAGATTAAAAGTAAATGTACATGCTTTAAATTGTCTTAAACTTAGAAGCAATGGCATTGCTAGAACTTTCTGGAGGTAGTGCAATGACAGCAATACAGTTGTTTAGGACAATGTTGACTGCACCTTGACAGGACTGACCATAGTTTTCCTACCTTTTGGCCTCTTCCAGTGTTTCTCTTTGGACTATGAGCTAGCAAGTAAGTTACTACAAAGAAGGTTTCCTTAATTTGCACTGTGAAAATGACTAATCTGGTCAGAGGAAACCTGATTTATAAGGGGTAAGTAGGTTTATATAAGTAGAAGAGTAGATAATCTCTTTGCTTGTACCTTAATTTAGCTCATGGCAATGTATGAATGTGCCCATGGCCCTGGTAAAAATAGTCAAAATTAATAAATTAGCTTCACAGACTAGGCCTGATGCAGACTTTCAGCTCATCACCATACAGGGAGCTACTGTGCCTTCCTAGTAGAGAAGTTTCATTATATTAGCGAAGCCAAAGCTTTTTAAAACAAAGACTGCATTAAGTGTGTTCTCCCATACCTCCCAACATCATCACCCTAAAAGGAACCCTCACATCATTTCCAGGGCTGGGTGATTACATTCCCTTAAAAGAAAAATCCCTCAAGTTCAGGAGATGCCTTGAAATGGTCTTATCTACTCAGTTCTGATATCGACCAGCTGTACTTGTAAAATAACAAGTGAACTATACAAACAAACCATACAGCCTGATATTTTGATTACTCTTGACTACGGTCAAGAGGCTGTAAGTGGGAATAATAAAAAATAGAATAAAAGCAAACACCATTCAAATCACCTGCCCATTTTTTCCAAGGGGGTTTATTTGCCTTTCACTAAACAAAGAACCTGTTAGACTTCTGACAGATCTTCTGCAGGGGGCTTATTTTGCGATTTTCTTAGAACAAGCTTTGTGATCTAATAAGTACTTTCTAATTTGAAGTTTACAGAGTTGTAAGGAAATAGTGGTCAGTTTTGATTACTTTGAAGTTAATAGGAGTTCTGTAATCAACTTTGGCACAAGCAGGAACATTATGTTCTTAGCATACGAAGGTTTCTTGGGCCAAAATGTCTGTTCTAGCTTAATTTTCAGCCTCATACCCCAGCTTTCTTATCTTGTATGCAGATTATATTTAGCTCCCAATGATCCTACAGGAATAAAGGGTGGTATTAAAGATCAGACCCTTTAAAATTAAGCCCCTCATCTGCCGTAAAAAGTGAGTCCAATGAGTTTCTACATACAGCACATTTTTCATGTGTTAACTCTTGATGTGTAGAGACTACATTAGCAGTCTGGTATGGGGTGAGGAGGCCTTAGTGAGCATGAGGAAATGGCAGGGAAAGGACAGAGATAGCTTTTCTTCAGAAGTTCCCATGTTTCAGCTTTCACTGAAACTCGAAAAAGCAAAGTCTTCAGCATTAGTGTTGAACGTGTATACTTACTATTGTTACCACTGATTTCACCGGGGTTACTTTGGTAGCAGATGGGCTTGCGGGATTGTTTTTTACTGTCTCAGTTCTGGGAGTTGCATTCATTAAATGGTGAAGAGGCTGATTTTTCTGTATCTAGGCAAATTGGGGGGGAGGGGGGCTTTTGATACTGCTCACACTTTTTAGACAAGTGTTTCTCCTTCATAAAAAGGGAATACCACATTTGTTGGTTCTTGAAAAGAGGAGCTGAAGAGAACTTAAATATTCTGTAAGTAGTGTTTGTTTTCCCATACATTAAAATTCTCAAGTACAAAGATGAATTGAGAGAATAAATAGGCATCACTAAGACACTGGGAACAAAAGTGTTTGGGGGAATTTTCAAGGGTAGAAAGAGCAGTCAGGGGTCAGGCTCCCTTCAGGCAGGTAAACAGTCCTAATGGTCATTCTTACTCATGACAATGTCCTTCCTATTTACCAAAATGCAATGCTTCTGTTATCAAAGTGACACCAAAAGGTCTGATTTGATTCAGGACAGTACTGTGTGTGATAGGCGCTTTAGAAACATTTGGGAAAAGCCAGCAACTGCCCTCCCATGAACTCTCTTACAACTCCCGGAGCTGTAAGTCACTCTTGTCAATAAATCTTGTTGCTCTTAATTGTTTGAGTTTCTCTTGGAAACAAATATTTGCCAGCTTCTGGTCTGCACAGCCTTCTAAAGGTCACAGGTGCTAGCTTCAAGGGGAGCCAAAGTATTTCACACTGGCTTTCTGTGAAAGCCAGTACTGCCATAAAAGTCGCCATCACTATGGGACTTATATGTGAGGATGGAGGAGTAAAGTTCTTCTCCTCTTGGCCCATTTCAGCATGTTATTTTTAAAAGCTTATGCGTTCAGTGATGGAAACAGCCACCTTCATTCTGCCTACCCTTTCGGATGGGGATGATGTGTTGGATGCTAACGCTTTGCTGGGAAGTTAGAATTACTCTCTCATATAACAAATCTGAATGTAGGAGTGAGAAAAGGATTTTACTATGATTCCTATTAGCAGCAGAAGTTCTAACTATTTAAGTATTAAGAAAAAAAAGTCTAGGTTTTCCAGAACTCTTATAGCCATTCGGCTTCTGCCATACATGTATCTGTAGCTCCAGAAAAGCTTCTCTGCTTGGCCGCTAGCATCATCTCAACTTCCTAAGATTATTCAGATGAGAAATGCTCCCTGGCAGTTATTTCTCACATCTGCTTTTCATTCCTTCATGACCAAAAATCCCAACTAGGGCAATTGTTAGAGAAGCTATTATCAGACTTTATGTCTTGACTCTTTTCACACTGTTCATTTGGATTACTCAATTTCTAACGACACCCATCATCTGCACATTCAAAGTTTCCTAATACAGGGCCAGAACCTCAGTCTCTTGATTCGGGGAGAATGCCCTGACCTAGAGTGGCTCCACGTTTACTCACTTGCCTGTCCAGCATGGGAACATGGGTGAGTTGGCCCCCAGCACTTGCTGTGACAGAGCGAAAAGCATACAGTTCAGCAGGGTCTGTGGGGTCTCTACCAGCACTGGGTTTTTGGACTCCCTTCTGAGGTACTTGCAGATGAGCGCCCAACAAGCCTTCCTTTTTACTAGTCTAGGAGCTGGTCCCAGTTCTTCCCAAGGCAATTTCTTCTGTCTCTTAAAGAGGCTGTGATTGCCACCAGAAGCCATCTGGGCTTCTTGCCTGTGAAAGCAGTAAATGGTCTGCTGAACTAGATCCTCTGCCTGGTTCAGTGATTTCTAACACCAGTTCTTCTCCTTCTGAGCAGCATCATTTAGCTCTTGTTTGAGTTCAGCAAGAACCAGCTGATTTTTACCTGAGAGCTGATATTTTTCTTATCTGGCCTAGAGGAATGGTATGAGACCAAGGACCTGGCTTGAGAACCCTCTGCATGCACATTAATAATGCCCCAGGGAATATAAGGCTTTCTTCCTCACCCCTAACACAGAAATTTATAGAAATGATATAATTTTCTTATTTTGATTGCTTTACCCAGTGCTGTACATTTCCTGCATAGGTATCACATGTAGTATCACACATATATGTTATGTTTATGCAGACCAGTAGTATCGTCTTTAAATTAGGCATGAGGAAGCACTTTCTAATGGTAAGGATAATGGAATTCAAGAATAGACTGCCTAGGGAGATGTAGGGTTACCATCATGGATGGATTTTTAAAATATGCTGTAAAATTCCATACAAATATGCCTGGAATTAGGCAAGTATAGTTGCTTGGGTTTGGAGGTAAGGGGATGGATTAGATGGTCTTTTGAGATTCCCCCTGAGGACTGTGTTCTAGTATTTTCTGCTCATGACACGCTTGAATCACAAAGTCTGCTGAACTACAAGGAGTCTTGGTCTTGTCGAGCCTTGGTGGTTTACACAAGGGATTTCTAAACAGACATGCTTTGCTGAAAAACAAAATCTTTGAATAGGAAAAAGCCTGGGATGCGTGCTGATAAGTAATGCTTTGGAGACATCATGTTTGCTCCATTTGGAAAATTTACTTAGCATGCCAGTAATCTGAAAATGTACAGGACAAAGGGTGTGCAGCGTGGCTGTCTGAAAGCACCTTCTCTCTTCATGGGAAAAGCCAATGAAAAATCATTGCCCAGCATCCCTGCTGTTTAAAAACCTGCTCCTTGGGATGTCACAACTTTAGCACTTCTGCTGAGATCAGTCTTGAAGAATGCATTTTTGACAACTGATTGGAGCAGTATAAAAATGAATTCCACCAAGGCTGAAGTTAGATTTTTTTTTTTTTTTTTTGCTTGCTGCCTCACGTAAAGAAAAATGAAGTGGGTGTTTTTCTATCTTAGTTTAAAGTTTAAGAATAGAAATGTTCTTGCTCTGGATGTCAGGAGTTTGCATTTTTGGATGACAGTTTCTTTTGATTGTTTTTCGTCTAAGTGCAGGAGCAGGGTCTGTAAAACAGCAGTGAGTCAAAAAATAAGCAAGAATCTGATGGCCAGGTTCTCTTGTCTGATTGATCTGGTCCTGAACCAAGTAAATATTGGTGCAAGGGAGAGACTCTTCATGGTGTTGAAAGCTGCTCTTGGTAAAGATCTGCTGTGTAATGCAACATAAGTATGTGTGTTTGGAAGAACGGAAGAAACAGTAAGCCAAACTGGGGATGAATAATGTGTCTGCATTGACACAGAAGTGCGTTTCCTGGAATGACAGTGCCATCCTGCAATGTGAAGTATTTCCCCAACATGCTGCTTTGCTCACCTCTGAAGCAGGCCAGAATGACTTTGCAGTGGAAAACATTGTCAAACTAAAGAAAGCTAGGGCCTCTGAGAGCTGCAATATTGAGGAGGATTACAAATCCCGGGTACCTGGACTGCTTTCCCACTGGTGGGGTGAGCTCGCTGCAGAGCAAGCTAGGCAGAAGGCCCCGAGCTCCATCTAGAAAGGAGCAACCATAGAAGAGGCAAAACTGGCAGATTTTGGTGCCTGTCGGAGGGAAGGGGGTTTGGTGTGAAAGAGAACCAATGCAGAAAAGCACTGCCTGGCCCAGAAAATTCAGCAATAACAGTGACATAACCTAAGAACTGCAGTAACTACACAGAAAACTTCAGCAGAAATTCAACTATGGGAAAACAACTAAATGATGGACAATGTCCACTTCATTCCTAGGTGCCCTTTGACCGTGCTGTCATGGGGACTGCCAGATCTCCCCTGAGAAATCTGCTCTGCTGATCTAAAGCACCACTAGGTATAGCCATTAGTTTTAGCTGCCTCTTGTCCTGGGGCTGAGCTGTCACAACTGGCGGTGGTTGGTGCCAGACACACACGCAATATTCAGCACTGCTTAATTAGAGCTCGGGTGCTGAATGGAGCAGCCCTTCACCAGAGGCTGATCTACGTGTGCTCACTGAGCTCCCAAGCATCCTTCCCTGTGACCTTGTCCTCCTGTGACCCCAGCAGGACAGGGCTTGGGAGCCTGTAGTGCAGCTTAATACCTTTCTGAATCATGCTCTTTCTGAGGCTCTTCTAGGGCCCACCCTCTGCTGCAATCCTTATCCAAATGAGATCTGGTAATCTATGAGCATTATAGGTGAAATATCAATTCAGGGAGTGAGGTCTGCCCTCCTACAGGGTGAATGATGCTGTTAGTCTTTGTTCCTCCTTAATGATATTATTTGCAGCATATATTCTTCCAAGCATCTCTCTTTCTCAAAGGCTGCAGGCAGAAATGACTGCTGGCACAAATCAGCGTAGCCTCAGTGACTCTGACGGCCTGATGCCAAGCTGCCCCAGCAGAGGATCTGGCCATCAGGTTTTAGGTCAGCCATGTGACTCTAACACTCATGGCTTTTGCTTGCCTTGCCGGACAAATGGTGTGGGCTGAGTGTGCTCCTTTCTTCTCAAGCGCTAGAGAAGAGCACAGAAGCCCCATTTATATCACAACGACAATATGAATTTGGTGCTGGCTGAATTTTTTCAACCATGTGGTACCAAGTGCCTGGTGTCATTTTCCTGACCTACAAAAATCGCTGTCCCTCACGCTATTGCACTTGATAGCTGTCCTGCAAATACTAGCATGGTCAGCGGCATTTTACTGGAGAACCAGTCAAAGCAGGGAATTAAGATATGGCCTCATTCGGACACATTAGTGCCTGAGTCACTGGGATGTCATTCAGGCGTGAGGACAGCCTGTGAAGACTTTCAGATCACATGCGTGCAGCATGACATTTAGAAGCGGTGGGTGACCTCATGAGGGATTATCTAAGAGATCTAGACTGATCATAAAAAGTAGCATTGGAGGCTTTCATTTATCCTCACTAACCTTCAGTCATAAAAAAAGAGGATGAGTGCATGGATGTGCACGCAGGAAGTGTGTGAGAAGCGCTGAGAACACAGCGAAAGCTAGAGGGCTGGTAAACCATACCCCAGCTCCAATGACACACGGTCGTCACGGAAAGAGATAGGGGGAAGAAGCTGTATGTCTCACAGGGTGGATTGTCATATTTGACTTTTTTTTTGCGTATTTGCTACTTGACTGTGCAGCAGAAAGGTTAATAGTTTGGGCCGCTTTCCTGTTTTCTGCAGGAATCCATGAAATTGGATATTCTCCTTACCTTCCTAATTCTAGATACAGCCACTAGGCCAGGGCCAACCTTGAGAACAACTGTGAGGGCAACCAAGCAAAGCTGAGAAGTGGAGCCCTAGTTATTCACTCTCCCCAACTTCTCCCATCACTTACCTTGTACTCCCAAATCAGCACCTGACCAAACACCAGGCGCTGTTGGGTTTAGTAACAGTAATGATCCAGAGGGCCCTGAGATGTCTTCTCTGGTCTATGGCATTCCTTTAAGCATCCATGCATCCAAAATCAGTCTGACGTACCTTTTTTCAGACTGCCTGACCCTGCCCTTCCTGGTGTCCTTGCTGAGATACCTATTAGAAAATGTGAATAGGAGCAAGGGAGAATCAGTATGGCAGCAGGGATCTTGGTAGTCCTGAAATTGCTACTCTTCCCTGAGCTGTTTCCCAAAGCAGTACCCTACCCCCCAAGCCCTCTTCTGCCTCTCACTCCTACAGTCCCCATCTCCACCTCTACAAGTCCATCTTTTTCTGTGTCTTCTTCTGGCACCCACAGAGTCTGTCTGGTTGTATGAATCTTCCTTGTGTCCAACCAGCCATATGCTTACCCGCTGTGTCCAAGCTTGTCACATGTGGTCAACAGCTATGTGCTAAAAAGGGCAGAAAATGTGGTGTGCTGTGTCGTTATAATGTCCAGTTCAACTGTATGCTGGTTTCGCTTGCATTAGAGAAGATAGAAGAGAGATCTATTAGACCTGTTCAGAGCCTGCAAATGATCAGGTAGGAAAATCATATTAGATGAAGGTGAAGAACCACTGTAACAGATGAAGAGTAATCTCAGTAAAAATTATTGCAGTACCTGTAGTAAACATTTACTGCAGGTACTGCAGTATATATGTTTATGTATCTTTGTATAAAAATAAACATGCAACATCTTTGAGAGAGACACAGCATTGAAAGAGTAGGAGGCAGCAGAAAAGCTCTGACGTCTCCACAGCTCCAGGTGCACGCGCTAGAGAGCAGCCAGCCATCCCACCGATGAAATCCCAGACAGATGTATTACACTACTGTGGGTTTTACTGAGAAAATGGTGGGATCCAACAGCAGCTCCACTTTCAGTGCATACCTCAGTGGTGCATAGGCTGCCTATTGGGAATAGCCCAAGGTACAGCACCCACATTCGCCCTGGCCAGCAGCTGGTGTGGTGGCTAGAGGGGCGGCCGGGCACGTCCCAGCTCTGCCTCCCCAGCTGCCGTGCCCAGCCGGCACAGGGGCTGCGCAGAAGCATGCCTGCCCCCACATTCAAATGCAGCGCCTGAGGATTATTGCAAACACTTCAGAAAAAGCCCTTCTTCATAAACTAACTTTCCTTGTGTACAACAGAGCACCTACCAAACTGCTTTTCTCTTTTTTGTTATCTCCCCATTAAAATTAAAGCTGAAAGAAGGGGCTAACATTATGTTTTAGATTGCTTGCAGCTACACCATGAGGCCATATAAATTAGATACTCTCAACATTGTTAAAAGATTGACCTGATGCTTTTAGATACTTGTTTTGATCTTAAAAAAGAAATCTCTGGTTTTGTTCTAAATTACCATTAAATCAAATTCCAGTTTCACGAAAAATACAGGGAAGGATTAGGTCACCTTTCACAGTATGACGTCTAGACAAAATCAAATTTAATTAATTACGAGACAAGATTTACCAACCACCTGTGCATATGAAATCCACAGTTCATATTCATGTTGTCACTTTACTATTGCACTGCTGAGTGTCCAGTCGGCAGTTAGTCACGGGTCTTCTGCAGGATAGCTTTGAAAACAGCCACTTCAGAGTTGCTGCTAAGTAACATAGTGGGAGGTGAGTATAACATTTGAACAGACCTGTTTGTTTTCTAAATGGTTTTAGACTACTATAAAAGACACAGGAAAACGGAATTTTATCAAGTTTGACTGATCTTATATCCAGACCTAACTTTTTTCTCTAGAGAACTGATTTTATCTGGGTATATAAAGCAAAGAACAAAGATGCAGTACATTTTGGGGGTGCAAAATTGACATTAGTGGGAGTTTTGCTCATAATTATTCATGTACTAGATAGCTCATATACAAAAATTGGGATGTTTTTTGCAACGCACATTGGTTAATTTGCTTTACTTTTAAAGCCAAAACTCATTTTCATGTGAAATGTGCACACATTAGGGAAACCAGAATTTAGTCACAAGGACAGAAGAAAACAGTTTCAGCATTTTGGCTCTAAAGCTATTACTAAGAAAAATAAAACTATTTTCCTTGGGCAGCCTTCTCTAATTCAGTGGATCTTTCTCTCAACAATAAGTCAGTTTTTATAAAAGGAGATACCCAATGCACATAGCTATTATTACGTATCACCATAAAAAGTTTACTAACAACATGTAACGAGAAATAAATAAATAAAATGGTCATCATCATTGACGTGATTGCACTGAGCACAGTCATGGTGAGATGCCACTGAACTCAGTGAACTGCATCCCGAGGCTTTGATTTGGGGAAGTCACTTCCATAAGCACAGTTGCATGTAACTACAGATGGGCTGTCAGTGCTCCCCATTTCGCCTGAGGCTGACCACCAGCTGTGAGACTATCCTCTCAGCGTTTAGGGGGGTTTTGTATTTTGTCCAGGTGTTGCCTTTAATCCTTCACCAGTTAGCACTTCTGCTTGGGAGGCAGCTCCCCTTCATATGCCTGTGAGGAGAATGGTGCAAAGGGGCCTTCCTTGGGCTACTAAAGATACGAGCTTACACCACCAGAGAAAATGCAAAACTGCCTGCTTTAGAATTCAAGTTCAGAAAACCAAGATTTCTGAGTTTTAAGTAGCATAGCTTGTCCTAATAATGCAGAAGCATTATAATCTTTTAATTGAAACTGATTAAAATACAATTGTCTCTTGAAATATACTCAAAGTTGTCCAAATTTTTCAGGTAACAGAAATGATTGTTTTATTTGTCTACTTCTGAAGTTAAATGTATTTGGATTTTCTGTGCAGAAGATCAGAATAATCCTTAGAGCACATTTCTGTTCAGCAGCTGATGGTTAAAAGTCTCTTCCATGATGTACTAGCATCTTGGCATCTCATTAGACCAAATCCTTTGCTGTGGACACAGCGCAATAACTACTTTTATTTTTCTAAGAGAAGATGTCTCCACCATATCATTTAGTAGTTTCTTGGAAAAATACATTTGGTCAGATTAAACGAGTCCTTCTTTCAGCAATGGCAAAAAGTATAGTATACAGATCTGTGCGGAAAGTCAGCAAAGAAAACGCTTCCTCCATCTTACATGCGCTGAGCTTAGTGGTGCCAGTGCAATACTGAACCTTCGATTAGTGTCACTCCAGTACGACCCAGAGAACAGTGCAGGGATGACACTGAAATCCAGGTATTTTGCTTTATTTCATGGGTCCCTCATAAAGCAAGTTGGGATTTGGGGATTGGAAGGGAGTTTAATTTCTCCATGGTTCAAAAAAACTAACTGCTGTTTTTGCTACAACCATTGCTATAGCTTCACTGTCTAGGAATGCTCATGTATCAGCGCATTAATGAAGTGTGAACACGCAGTTAGTGAGCGTGGCTCATACCCACAAAGGCTGACAGGTAAACAAATGAAATAAGTATGACTTTAGCATGACCTATTGTATATACATCTATGGTCATCATTCATTATAAGACCTTGATCTTTTCTTAAATCTGTGCCAAAATGTAACATTTGTGGCCAACATTTTCCATGCCAGAAGTAACAGAATGGAGAGTTAATAGGACATCTTGCACTCATCTTTGTACGCCGTAGAGTCAGGCCCTTTCGCAAGATTTGGATGAAAAGTAACATCACTAGTATATATTGGTTCAGACCAGTTTTTAACAGTCCACTAGCTAAGACACACAGATCCTTCACAAGCTCCTTTTCACAGCACTTAGTAACTGACTTTATGTTTTATTGAAGATTCCTCATAATACAAAGACCTAAATCAGGGTTCTCATTGGCCCTCATGACACATTAGTTGTCAACCTCAGGATGATTTAAAATCATACATATTTTAAAATTTCAGTTAAAATAAAAATGAAGTTAGGAAAAAGTATTCTTTTTCTCTGCCATCCCCTTCCCTCCCCCCCCCCCCCCCCCCAGCCCCAATTAAAAAGTTCTGATAGTCACTGGCGGTACCTCTCCACTTTGGATCATGCAGTTGAAGTTAGTCAGAAGAGGCATGCTCCTGTGTCAGGATGGTTTTTTTTTTTTTTCCACTTACACATTCAGATGTGATGAGTCTTAGAAGTCTTTGCGTTTTTTTTACTAGCTCTGTAGGTTTTACAGGCTGAAAGGCCATCTTTCTCCAAAACAAGCAATTGTGAAATAAGGTATATTCCCTTCCTCAGTTGAATGGGATTGCCTTCATTGTGGTTTTTAAATATGTCTGGTGTAGGCCTAACCTTGGAACAACAGAGAAGGCCTGTTTACTGGGACATCGCTCACTCATGTTTGTGTGCTGTGTTACTAATAGAAGGAAGTAATCAGCATCTACTAACTGAAAGACAATATAAGGGTGATGATAAACGAAAGCTTTGCCATGGGAAAGAGAATTCAGAGCTCACTGAGTCGGTAGGTGGGACTGGATGCCTAGGCTTGCACAGAAAAGGTTTTCCCATTGCTCCCAGCTCTCCCCGTTTCCTGGAATTTTGACCACGAACTTTCCTAACTGTGAAGGCGGGAAAAAACATAGCTTTAGCTTTCCACACTTCTCTGTAGAGAATATTTTTAAACTGAGTAAAGGATAGTAAAAGCTGAGTCCCTGAGTCATCTCTCCTTCAACATGCTTTTAGCTGAAAGCATTGTGTTTGCTCCTCTTTTTATCACCTCCATATGGGCAGGAACAAAGCAATCCAATATCGATGACTGATAATGCAGTATGGGGGAAAATTGTTCATTTTCAATTCAATAGACATGTTGATCTTATCAGCTTGTAAATGAAAGGTGCTTCTGATGCATTCTGCCTCTTGACACTTTCATTTCAGCTTGTCTTTTTGGGCTGTTCGCCTCCAGGGGATGCATTAAGGGAAATCAGCCTTAGGCATATGAGAACGAAGCAAGAGAGCAAGCAATGTTGGTATTGCATATTGAAAGCTGCAGTGAGTAAGACTCCTTTCTAATTTCCTGTATAAAGCCATGCAAATATATGTAATAACTTAAAATTTAATAATATTGCCAACTAGCTTTTGCATTGTGTCATGTAGCAAACAAGAATTAAATGGGTGTCATTGTTAGTAATATTCAACTTGAAATCTGTTTTCTAACCAGAATAATTATCTTTATTTTAACCGAATAAACATGAGCCAGGCAGAGTTTCAAAGCATGTAGAATAGTTTCAATCAATGGTAGAAGAACATTATTACAAAACAGCTCCTCTTATCCTTTCACAGTAAATGACACAAGTGAGACCAAGGAAACATAGTGTATTAAATTTCTCTAATAATAAGTTCTTGTTTCCAAAAATAGAATATGCATTGAACAGTCTTCATTTATGTACAGTCCATATAAAACAATGTCAGGGTTTAATCATTATATGTAAGAGTGTGATCATACATGATTTTTGCTCAGCATGAATATGTCAGTGTCATCTTTTTATTTGGGCTTTTGAAGATAGTGATCCTTCAACGTATATTCAGGAGTACATTTCATCAAGCCTGACTGACCTGTTTATCTGAATAGAGGTTGCAGGAGTTCTGTCACCTACCTCACATCTTGTGTTTTCACTGTACAAAGTAGAAGTGATGCATAAAAATCAGAATACCAGTGTATTTTAGATTCTCGAGAAAAAGGAATACTTTGGCTCTACAATGAAAGAAGAATTTAGCTAAACTTACCATAAAGACCAATCCTTTAAATACTTGCACTTCTTTTATTTTACATGATTCCAAGCCTGTTCTATAACTAGGAATACATAACAGGAAATTAGACATTATATTCCTCATTCAATCTGCATTTCATGAAATCATTTAAAAATTCTTTTGTCTGTATTGATTTTTTTTGCAAAAGGAACAAAACCAAATTCATTACAAGTAATGAATTCGTTTTTTGAAAAAGTATTTATTGCGCTTTTGTTCAAACTGCAAGTTCCTGCTCCCTGTTCTTAGATCAAAATCATTCCTGAATATATATACATTCACTGCTCGTTGCTTTGTGCTGTGTTATTTCTTCAGTACTTTCCCCTGTTAAGCAAAATGGACAACAAGAAAGTGTTGGTGTAAATGTACAAAGAAGATGCTTCCTATGGGGTATTGCAGATTTAGGAAGTTCATAGTCTTCATACAAATGTATAAAATATTTCAAACGATCTCCATTCATTGGAATCCATTCGGTTTCTCTTGCTAGACCTGTGTGTCAAATACAAGACCAGAAATTAATCATTTACCATTGTACTCACAGATATTTTGAGAGAAAGCATAAAAGCACTTGTAAGTTGTGAGGGGGAGTATGTTCCTAGCGCCTGCAATTTTGCTTTCATTGAGTGTACTTGTTTACACCTGAGCACGGGGAATACAGAGTGGGCTTGAAATACATCTTTTCGATTCCCTAGCTTTTGCCACACACTCTCCAAATCTCTGCCTGCAGAAACTTTGCGGCTCTTACAGATGCTCAGTCCTGGGAATTGTTCAGTGCGAGGTTTGCCCTCGGCACGCATGTGGTGGCTGCAAGCCTTGGGCCTCTACTGTGCCACTGACCCCCACCAGCAAGCTGGCTGCTGCCCGGGCAACAAAATCCTATGGTGTGGTCATGGTGTGGGTAATAAAGATGCATTGGTTAGATAAAAATCAAAACAGTGTTTGCTTTTATCAGTGATAGATCCATGTGTAGTTTTCAATTGCACTGATAATCCCCTTGCTCTTGCATCTGTTTTGCTTTCTCTGCTCTGCCTGTTAGACCGTATCCTGGGGGCAAGCCTCTTTCTTTGTCTCCTTTCCAAATCAAACAGTCCCAGTTTTCTTCCAGCTGCTTTTCTTATGGAAATGTATCTGTCCCTGTAACTATTTTTGTCACATCTTCACTCTTCCCCTATGCCTGCTTTAATTTTCATGACTGACCTGCACTGAACACAGTACTCCAACACATGGTAGTATGGTAATTTCTGCCCTATCTGTATATATCCTATCAGCATTTATTTGTCTACTTATGTAAAGTGTGGGGTGAGGGTTGTGGGGGGATGTTAAGCTGATGTCTGGAGCAATGAGAAGCAATTTCCATTGACTTGCCTACAGGGACTTCCAGGTCTCCTTCTTGAGGAGGCACAGCTAATTTGAAACGCAGCATAGGGTCTATTACTCTTCCCTTTGAAGCTAATGGAAGTTTTGCTGATGATATTAATGGTTCCAGTCAGCTCAATAATGTGGAAAACAGGTTTTGAAATTCAAGACGTTAACTTTCTCAGGATATATGTTTAGTTAAAATGTAAGTATCTGGGGGAGAAGGGATATCTCTATTTTTGTAAATTTTGGCAAATTTTGCACAAACTTTTTTAGGCAAAAGCCTTTAAAGAATGCTCAGAAAGTAAAGCAAAACAAAGAAAAATGACAACCTTCTATATTTCACAATGTGTTACATAAATTGAGTTTTTGCTACGCTCTTGAACATATGGAGGCTGTACACATTAGAACAAATATTGAAGGGACATTCAGAAGATTAGAATTGCCTAGCTTTGAGAAGAAACGCTTCACTGGAGACAAAAAGTGCTATTCAGAAAAGCCCTGCATGGTTTATACTAACTTCTTGAAAATGTTGGAGACTTCAGAATAAAGAAGTCAAAGTTAATGAACTTGACTTAAAAAAGTGAGAAATGCCATTGTCCAAATGAAAGAGGTCATAAAACCACATTTCATGGCACTAACACACTTTGACCTTTGGTAATCAAACAACCTAATCATCCCTTAACCTGATTCAGTAAGGCAATCTACTATTTCATTTCAGCTGAAATTTCCTTCAAATCAGGTAATTGCATGTACTTATCTTTCTGATCTCAAAAACAAAATCAAACTTTAAAGCTCTATTTGATGGCTTCCCAGGATACGCATGCACGTGTAATTCTGTCCTATGTAATTACCGCCTGCCTACACACACTCTCCTTGTGTTTCAATTGAGTATTCTCTTTCGCTTTCAAACTGTTCTGTGACTGTTCCTGAATATCACAAGGTGACTGTTTTTCAGTGGTGGGTGGATAAAACATTACTAGCTATGATTAAACTCTAATGCTCAAGTCTTGGATCAGAATAGAGAGTATCTATTTAGCACTGGTGTGCAGAACGCAGCAGGCACATGTAAGCATAATTTAGTCCTTGGTGTCACAAATGTTTTCTGATCCTTCCACTGAAAGAGGCCAATATCAGATTCTCTCTCTAAATACAGTGTGGGCAGGTTACAGAGTGAACAACAGCTGTAACCTACCATTCTGTTTTATGAGCTTATGTGAGATTTTTTATACCATTTTAGCAGATTTATCATCTTAGCTAGTAAGGTTGGGTTTCCTGTAGGTGGCATCCTGCAGAAGACTCTTCCATCCAGCATGGGAGCTCCATGCTCATGTTCCCCTACCTTATTTTCTGAGCAGTTTAGCCTTTCCTTATTTCCTGAGCTCCTAATACCAATCATTCTGTGCTGCGCCCACTAAGCCTCCAGCAATCTTGACGATAAGGCTACAAAGAAGATAGAGCCAGGCTCTTCTCAGTGGAGCCCAATGACAGGACGAGGGACAATGGGCATAAACTGAAACACAGGAAATTGCATTTAAACATAAGAAAAAGCTTTTTCACTGGTTGAACTCTGGAATAGGTTGTCCAGAATGGCTGTGGAGTCTCCATCCTTGGAGATGTTCAAAACCTGACAGGACACAGCCCTCGGAAACTTGCTTTAGATGATCCTGCTCTGAACAAGGAGGTTGGACTAGACATCTCCAGAAGTACCTTCCCGCTTCAGCCATCCTGAATGTGTGAAGAGCCTTTGTTAGTCCCAAGGGAACATATCCTCCACTCATGGTTGTTTTGTGGTTGTTTTGTGGGCCAGGTGCAAGGTAGCTACTTGTCCCTACTTCTCTGTGGGCTTGTCAGTGAGTTTACAAACTAAAATTACAGGGTTACGCATTCTCTTACTGTGTTGCTAATCATCGAAGTAATCTGTCTGCTTCTATTCCTTTTAGCCACATGCTCAGTTTCTTCAAATACTCCCTTGTCCCTCAGTTTGCAATGATCTGTTTTCCTCTTAGATACCAGATCTTTGACACCCAGCTCTCACTGAAATCAATATTAATATCACTTAATACTTTTAAGACCTCAGGGCTTAAAGCCCCCAGCTGGTATCATATTCCATCCAGCTGAGCAAGCACCTCTCTTCTTCTCCCTGCCATGGACTCTCACTAGGCAGTTGGGATCCACCAAAAGGCCTGCTGTCCCCAGTCCTCCCAATCACATGAGGCAGTAGCTCTAGTCAAAGGAAACCCAGTCATCTAGAAGGCCATACACATAGAAGACTAGATAATCAACAAGAGGAGCAAACAAGTACTATAGCCCCCAAGACCCTGCCACTTGCAGTGCAAATGCAGGAGCAACCAAGATGTCTGTAAGCCTTGCCTCAGAGCTCAGGGGGCTGAGGAAAATCAAGCCCACTGTTCTTGCATTTTGGATAAAGCACACTGCTTGCAAGCAGTGCTATTTTAGCATCTGCTAATAGCATTATCCTGCTCTCAGGTGTACTCCCAGCTCTCCAGTTGCTTATAATCACTACCTGAGCTCCCTTCATTGCCAGTGGACCCACTATTATCTCCCCATGATGTTTCAATCCACTCAGACCTCCCTCCGTCCAGCTCCAATTCTCTCTCTTCCAGCTCCCAAAGGCGTGTTATTTTTGGAACTCAAACTCCTCCAGAGATCAATGGGAGTCTGTAAACTCAAAAATAGGATACTTATGGCACATTAATAATTCTCACACCTATGCTCCCTGGTTATTCTTTCAGCTGGTGCAGCCTATCTACCAATGCTTCCCTTGCCACTCCAATCAACCTTACTCTACTGCACAACACTGCCATTCTAAAGAAAACAAAAAAAGTACATACCTACAGGCAAGTACAGGCCTAAATGTAGTCCTGATTAAGGATGGATTTAAGCACATACTTAAGTGCTTCTTTGAATCATGGAATTAGTGTTTTTTTCAAGTCCTCAAGACTCCATTCCCACTTTGAGAATCTCCGAGGTTCTGATTACAGTCAATAAGATGCCAGTGTTAGCTTCTGTGACAAAAAAATACTGGGTCCCTGAGTTTGTTAACCACAGTCCAAGTAATAGCCATTTTAACATAAGAAATCATGGAATTCATGTGCCATTCACTATAGATAGAACTGGAAACATAACCTTAAATAAATTAATGAATTGCAAAATCTCACTTTTATTTTTTTTAAAACTACAGCTTTCAACATTGCATCTCCCATTTTTTATTCCATCCAAATGTGCTCATCCCTGACTCTCAAACTGGTGAACTGCAAGCAGATGAAAGATTTAGTCTAAAAAAAGCACCAGCAATTCCAGACTGTCTGTATTTTCTCCTCTTCTACAACACCTTAGCTGACTGAAGCATTTGAAAGAGGAAAGAAAACATGACATTAACCCAGACTTTGGCCATACCTCCTTATGTGGAGAAAATGGCCATGTTCAGTGCTAATATTATATAAATAGAGACTGTGCATGAATCACCTGCAGGCTAAATAAAATTTGTCTTTATTTGAACAGTTTCTAGCTTTATATATTTAACACTAAGATTCTGTTAAAGCAGCCTTTTTACATGAAGTACCTTCACAAAAGAGAGAACAGACATATACCATTAGCACTTCATAGAAAAATCACTGATTATAGCAAGTGCACAAAGGTTCAGTAAATGCCTCCCACTCCATGAGCTTCCAAAGTGAGTGACCACATGATGTTTACTCCTCACCAGAAGCCATTTATAGCTCTATTACTCACCACGATCACAGTCATACAGGCAACATTCAAGAAAAGGCAGCAAGACATCCCCTATTTGGGAGAAGATGAGAGGTTGCAGTTGTGGAAGAACTGTGTCTTTTCCTTATAGCATTTGACCAAGCACTGAAACATGATTTAAATCATAAAAGCTTCCAAGATTATAACCAACTGAAAGCACACATCACACACACTGGGCATTACATATTGGCAACAGGTATGACTACTTGGAGAAAACTTTGCACTGACTGGAAAATTTTGATAAAAAGGGCCAATATCACTCCTTCAGAGGTGCAACTGAGACATGAAGGTAAAGACTTCCTATAAAGAAATTAGGACACTTTTGTTCCCAGAATTTTAAATGACATCTGGGCTTTCCTAGCAAATTAACACCCTGGGAATGAAAAGGGTATTCATTTCAGTAAAATAAGAAGGGGCCAGAGTTCATGAACTGCTGGTCTGGAGCAGAATTAGCCTAGAATTCCAAACACACTGATCTTCAAAAGGAATAATTTGTGAAAAAGGTAAATCCAGGGATATGCCTTCTATAGATTATTCTAGGGAATTGGGAATATGAAATAAAGCTGGACTATCTCCATGGGCCTCCTAATTCTACCATTCAGCTGGCAAGAGCCTTGCCCTTCCTGAGATGGTAACCTGAAGTCCCAAGGGATCTGCTTTAATTAGTCTGCCCTCACTTCCCTTCAGTGGGCACCACTTGCCTAAGATCACCTTCTCCTGTGCAATTGCTTTAATATTTATATCATATCTGGAATCACCGTCCACACAGATGGCAGAAGAAGCTGTAGGAAGCCAAACGTGCTCCAAATGTGATATTGTGATGAGACTTCAGGGAGAGGATTGGGGTTGCAAAGAGAGATTCATCCTTCGTCTCCCTCCTAATGGTAGCTGGTTGACTGATTTAAAAGTTTATTTTAAATTAGAATATGTTTTCCTTTGTTGCATGCTTTTTGCAAACTATTTCAATATGTTTGTTATATTTCTGTCAGGGTAAAAATAGCATCTCTCACTTTTCAATATTTTTCCTACTGGAAAACATGTTGAAAAGATATTTTTTCTTCCTATTTCTTTTGCTCTCTACCTACAGCCAATTAAAAATATGGGGGAGCAGCTAAAAAGAGGAGATTCACACTACACACGCATGTGCACGCGCGCGCGCACACACACACACAGAGTTTCAAAACAGAAAAGCTCAGAATTTTTCCTTTTGAGAATTTTATCTGACAACAAAGGGTTGGACACTAATGACATTTTTCCCACTGAAATGTGGAAATCATCTTTTTGATAAGGAACTTTGCTTATCTTTACCATAAAAAAAATTATTTAAAGCGGTATGCTCACTTTATATTGTTTCTCAAATTAATTTACATGTGTCTTCAGATAGTGTAACATGGGCAGCTAAGGACAGTTTTGATCCTTTCCACTAGCTGTGGTTCTCTAGGATGTGCATGAGGCAGCTACAACAGAGTATTGTGCAAGAGCATGCCTAGTCAAACGTGACAGGTCTTTTTATTTAGGACAAAAAAATGCTGAGTAAAATCATTCCATGCACTGTACTTTTGTCATGATTTCTTGTTACCTACACTGACACAAAGCTTAGTCAGCATAGGCATGTGCAAAAGATGGACAATGTACATGGTGGCTCTGAAGTGACAGCTATCAAATGGAGGTCTTTCAGATCAATATCTTATGGCAGCAAATTCACCTCCTGCCAAATAAGGAACAAACTTATGACATTTTTGAAGGTCTAAATTGGGCACTTAGCCAGGATAACACAATTAAGAAGAATGGCATTGCATTGACCTACTGGCTGCCATAACAGTTTAAGTGGTATAAAAAGAAACTAGATAATGGTATGTGTCTGAAGCTCTGCGGAGGATTTTTGGCTCAGTGCAGTAGTATTAAGCTCTGAGTGGTTGCTAGTTTGTTCTCTTAGTAATTTGGAGATTGCAGCTACTGGGGCACAGCAGTTGATTTACGCAAGTAGTTTATGGAGAGCTGATAAGCATGAATAAGAGAATACATGAGTAAGTTAAAGATGTGAATATTATTCATGGTGAGGCTTGTGCATGGATTTGTGGCTGAAGTCAGCTGAAGCAGCAGCTTGGCAGTATATAGAGCAGATATTTTTAAACTCTTTAAAGCAAATGGCCAACTATTATGTAAGCACAGAAGTCTATCAGTTCCCTGAAGGACCAACATTCGTCATTGGTCATTGTTGAATCAATCAGGTAACAAAAGTAAAAACTGTAATTTTAATTGAATCCTGCAGAATCCCTCATGTTGTTATTCATACACATGGACAGATATACTGGTCTCTAGGAACAATCGTTATCCAGAAGGAAAATTCCATAGAAATTTTTCAGAAGAGGGATTCTTTCTTCACTTACCCAGCTGCAGGCATCTTCTCATCTTGAGAAGACCACTGTCTCACTTGAGGTATGGCATATTGTAGTTTTTCTCAAGTTAGAATTTTTTTTCTTTAAAATTCTTGCCTGTCATGATCAGAGAGCCAAGCAGAAGTGGGAACTCTCAAAACATCCATGTCATCTTCTGCAGAGCAGGGCTCCAGATAGTCGGGAGCCTGTGGGAGTCCCAACTGTGTTTAGGGACTTCAGGGCTTTTACATATAAGCAGAGGCTCTGAAACCCATAGAAACTCTGAGCTCCCAAGCTCCCAGCTCCCAGCTGTGGATTTGCAGTAGGGATTTCAGCAGCTCTGCAATCCTTAGGTAGAGCTGGAGCTCTCAGAGCTCCTGGACTTTACATCTAGAGCGAGGGGCTTGGGAGCAACCACCACATGCTTGGGAACTTCCCAGTTTGTCCTCACTTCCCAGGACACTTCCAGGACAGTTACCAAGAGTAAGGGCTGCTGGAGTCATTGGAAGAAATCAAACTGAAATATTTCCATTTTTCTTAAAGATTTCTCCTAGAATTTCTCTCACTTCAGAAACAAGAGCTCTGATTTTCATTCTGAACCAGAACCATTTTTTTCCCCCAAAATTTCTTACAGAACATGGATTCTCAATTTTGGTTTTATGAAAAGACCTGTACTCACTTTCTTTTTCTTTGATAAATGGAACTCAGATGCAGATGATCCAAACGACATCATATGTGATTCCTAACACTCCAAGATGTTGCAAGCATTAGCAGTTTCAAATTCCATCATTTTCAAGGAAAACGAAATAACTTCTTCCATGACAAATATCTCTACTTTCTGACTAGCACTAATCCAAAAGGTCTAGGATTTGCATTGTGTTGCATATCTTATAATCTCTAGACCATGGAAGTGTGTTCTGCACTTCTGTAAGTCTTCAGTCTTGCTAGTTATTTTTCCCTCTATTTGGGGATCTCTTGACTCAGGTCTGAAAGCTGCCTAGAGCAATACGCTATGGGCTGCTAGTCATCACTGGCTAGATGGAGTTGCACTTTACTGAGCACAGTTTTTAGCATATGCATTCACTACAGACACTGGAATATATATGCCAGGTTTAGCGATAAGAATCAACAGTTTCTTAAAATCCTGAAAGCATACCTTGGGCTTTATAATAACTAAACAGTTCACAGAGAGACTGAATTTTTAAGGCCTGATTATGCACAACTTATTTCAAAATGGTAACACAAAGAAAACATGAGCTCTGATATACTTTCTAGTATTTCTACTGCTACTGAGACTTTTTTCTGGAACTATCCTGATGCTCCCTCTCCACAGTTTATATGCCTTAAAACACAGTGGTTGTAGCATATGTAGCATATTAAGCTTTTCACTTCAATTTTCTATTTCTTTCATTAGTGCTTTTCCACTGACTTCTCATAATCTAAAATGTCATCTTTATAAACAGAATTTGCACACTCATCTTCAGTCATTCTGGTAATGTATGAGGTCATTTGTGATTCTTAATGGAAAGCAAAGATTGAGCAGTATCTACCAAACAGTCTGATTAAAGTTGTTGATGAGATAGTGCAATGGCCCTTTCTACCTCTGTTAATGAGAACTATGCTGTGATACTTACTGCCTTTGAAACTATCGCTTTCTGGAGGGAAGAATATATTTTTCCTCAGTGATGCTTTACTGAACCCCCTTAGGTTTATGCAGGTGTCTAGCTATAATTATTGCTTTGTTCTTTGAGTTAAGCTATTCTCATTCATCAAGCCCACCTCTGGTTTTAAAAGCACTAGGATTCTCTATGTAGGCACCACTCAGCGCTTAGGACTTGGTCCTCTCTTTAAGGTATCGTCCTGGTTGTACTATCAAGTATACTGACATAGTCTTTAATGAAGCCACATGATTTAAAGAGCTTAAATAGTGAAAAAAAATATGGTGCTGAGGTTAGAAAAGAGTTTGCAGGATAGTCCCACTTTATTTCATTTTCATTCTCTGTAATAGCAACTCAGATTCTCAAGACAAAGCCTAACAGTCAAACTTTGGAAATTAATGTCATAGCAAACCCATCAGTAAGGTAGCAAAGGCCTAAGACCTGATGCTGCAAAGTGCATACTGCCTCCTTAGAGGTGCCACAAATCCCATTGATTCCTCCAGTGATAACGAAAACCACTTACCAGCTTTCAGGTACATTGTGAAAAACCAGATAGTAGAAGTGCAATTTGGCTTTGTTGCATCACAGAAATAAAAACATGTTGCAAGGTCCCATTATGGAAAAAAATTAAACTAGCAGTCTTGATGTCTACAGGATGAAGACATATACAGAAGGGGCCAGGCTAAGCACTATTAGAAATACAATGATGACTGGTAGGACATTCAGTATAAGACAGGCAGCAGTAAAAATCGGCTACTAATGGAAAATTTCCCGAAAAGCAGTGCAATTTGAAACAACAGGACATCTTTTTTTGTACTGAAATTGGTGAAGGCTGTGTAAGGAGGCACTCATTGGTAAAGTATGAAATGCACCTACTGAGAGTTAATTGCATGACTGGGGTTTCTCAATCAGGATATGTCTTTGAAAATCAAGTATTTTCAGTGTTTCCAGCTAGGAGAAAATGTATATGGTGGTGAGTGTTCTTGCTGCAGAGAATCCCTGTAGTCAGTGCTTGGAGGCCTACCACAGAGATCACTGGAGGGGAAATCATCGGTATTTGCAGCTGAAGTAGAGAGGAAAGAAGACGATGATTGTCATTGCTCTGGGCAACCTGGATTAAACACGGTCACATCATTATAAAGCTAAAATACAGAATTCCTGGATCATGTGAAAAGTGACCACTGATCGAGGGGGCCAGGGCCTTTGAGGCTTGTCATAAGCCAACCCCTCCCAAGCCCCGCAGCTCACAAACGTCAAGCCCTCTCATGTGCCATGTAGGGCAATGCAAGCTGAGGGACCAGAGGCATCTGGCACGTCTCAAAACCTTGTCGCCTGCTCTCCTGACAGTTCCCTTCACTTCCGCAAGAGTTTTGCCTGTGCCAGACTTGTGTGTGCCTTGGCCAGGTGCATGGCTTACAGAGTGAGCTCTAAACAGCTACAACAACTGCCAATAACTGCACCCAGCATCAAAGAAGGATGTTTGGTGTGGCACCTTGCAGCCTTGTAAATCCTCATCTAGTAGCTTGGGCTATAAAAGCATGCAATAATCTTAATGGCCTGTGTCTGCACCAAGCCCACAGAGTCAAAGGCTCAAAGTTGCTGAGTGCCAAGTACCATTTCCAGCCCACATCAGCCATCTACTGGCTTTGACATTGCAAAATGTTTGAAATACTTAAAAATGTTGTTCTGTTCTTTTAGGGAGAACAGGAAGCTGGAATTCTAGCAAAACGGAGCGTCCCATGGAAAGTGCCTTATTTAGTTTAAAAATTTTGGTTCTTCTCCCTGGAAATGGAAAAAATCCAGATGTTCTGTGCTTTTCTTTGAAAATTCAGGCCACTCAGTTTTGGTCTTTTAGAGAAATAGTTGATTTTGAGGGCTGAGATTTGGAGAAATCTGACTATGATGAGGTGGTTGAAGGATCTTTCAGTTAAATCTTTTCAGTAGTCTCGTTGTAGTCAGTCAAACACTGCAATAATAGTCTTTGTAGGAACAGGCTATCAGCCTCAAGATCATGCTGTTTCATGCCATACAAACTCTAAAATGTATAATTGTGCTAAATAATTAAATGATGAATAATGATTTTCAGGTAAGTTGTATTAATACACAAAGGAGATTCTAGAGGAAGGCACTTGCCTCAGACTTCTTTTACCCTCACGCTTCATTTGGTGCTAGCTCTCCAATGAAATAATAAAACTTTAGTTTAAATTATGTACAAAACTTTCTTGCAAAGTTGAATGCAACATATTATACAGCAAAATGTTGCTGCTGGAAAGGTTCTCTGATTTCACACCCGAATGCTCATGTCCTTTGTTACTGTCATACTGGCTGCCACTTAATACTCTTGGTAAACTGGCATATTCTCCAGACTGCATGTCCAATGGTAGGCAGCACTGCTTGGTATTTGCATTGTTTTCACATACTGAGCAGCATTAAAAAAAAATTGTATTTTTTAAATAAAAAAAATTGAAAAAGAGATTCTGGGTTTTTATTTTGCAGGAGGTGGTGAAGTTGCAGGAGGTGGCAAAGGCTGCAGACTGTAAAATATCTGGCAGTCTGCTGAATCCTGTAGGGCCCACAAGTATGCGCCCTCGCTAATGGCACTTCTAAAGCTCCACTGGTCTGTGTTGCCTACTGACATTTGTGAAGTTGATGGCTATTTCCTTTTCAAAAAAAGTCAAGGAATTGAATGCGGAAAAGCACCTATTAAAACAATATTAAGTTAATAAATGAGTCACACAAGCATCAGTTAATCAGTTAAGACTGAGCACATAGCCTAATTGTGCATATTTCTATCTAAAAGTTAAGATATAGATACTAATTTTTCTTCGCTTATACCTGAAGTCAGGAAAGTTACTTCAGAGATACAACAGCATGAATGAAAGGTGAATCAGCATCACTGTACTAGTTTTGTAATCACATATAATTTTGCAGATATGAGATGTTCAGGGGAAAATTGTTATAAATGCTCCTTTTCTGATAACCCAATATAAAATAGACTGTACGGTATGTTAATTCATCTACACAGACAAACACAAACATTCCTTAGCTACCACACTTCTTTCAAGGTTTTTCATTTCCTACCAAACTTTAACATTGTCTGAATATTTTTATTTCATTATCCTTCAGAATTCATGTATCCCTCAGGATGCTAGTTCTGCCATTCATTTTTCATCACGAATGTTCTCCGTTTCTCATGGAACTTTTATTTTTCAGAGGAAAGGTCTAAGCATTAGGTGTTCATTTGTTAGACTTTCAAAAGCCGTGTGTTCAAACCTTGGCAAGGCAGACTTTGCCTTTCGTTTGTCTCTGAAGAAAACTTGCACTTCATGCTGTTTTTAGAAAGGAATATTTCAAAAACATGTTTTATAAAGCAAAGTCTGATCATGTGTGTCCTGAAGGTAATTGAATTTTGGTGCCATTTGTACAAACATAATTTGGGATTAAAGCTGCTAGAAATTTATATCCTGACTATTTATCAATATCAAATTCCAGGGTAATGAAACTGAAAGCAAACAGCATCTGGGTGTATTGCAATGACAGCCTTTCTTCCTTCAGTGAAGCAAAAGGGGAAAATGACAAGAGAATTATTAGGTTAGATAATTACGGGAGAAAGAGCAGAGTTTGCTTGATTTGTTGTTTGAGAGTTGGCATGGGCTGAAGCGGCTGAAGTTTATTTAAAATGCAATGAGCTTTTGTACCTTACAGTATGCCAAGACTCAAACCGGTCCAACATTTTCTGATGGAAGATATCTCCACTGGGAAAGGTTTATGCGTTGAAAGTGTAACTTTTTATGGAAACGTCTTGCTTTCAGCAATTCTCCTGGTGCAACATTGAACACTAAGCATGACTGATCCAGGCAGTTTCTTATCAGCAGCTCCCCAGCAGTCTGCCAAGACACCGGAGCAACTCTTTCACGTGGTCTTCCAAGGACCAACAACTTCAGGTTTTCCAGACTTGCAAACCCTAATGTCTGCTCAACACTCCCACTGTCCAGGAGCTGCTGGAGGCAGTTAGTTCTTCTAATCAGGGGAGAACTATTCTCTTTTAAACTCTAATTTTAAACTCCAGTGTTGTTTAACCCTAAATATTCCTGCACCCCTGGTCCAGCTGAGGGCCCCAAGTGGTTTTTAGTACACAGTAAGACACAACTCATGAACATAACAAGTTGAGACAAGGAAGGGGATAAGTCAAGGGCAACTCGATTATATTTGGATACAATAATTAGCAGACTTAGAATATCAGTTACTTGGCTACTGACACCCAGCAATGAACATTACTTTTATTTAATAGGTTTCCTGAGCCATCTCAGGACATTATTTTAAAAGTATTTTGGCACTAAAGATGCAAGCCTCAGGAGTTAGGCATGTATGTGTTTTTGGGAAGCTGATGAGGTACCTGTCTGCATCTTACAGAGCTTGAACTATTTTAAAAGTCTGCCCTCTAGTTTCCCATAAGAGTTACTGGTCACGATGCAGTATTTACATATCCGTTTTGATTGTGATTAATCTCTCTAAAACAATTATTCCCTCTTCTTTTCCACAGAAAAATACTACTAAATGTGTAAAGCAACTAGACTCAACATTAACCCTTTGGGCAATGTTTTGTACTAGAATCATAGTGTAAGTAGCATTGGTAGGACCAGAATTTAATTTGAAAACTAATGCTTTGAAAAGTAGCCTTCATTAATGATAAACCCAGTAAATGCAAGAACAGAAATGACTGCCTGAAAAGACTCTTCTGCATTTTATCATTTCAGATTGCTGAAGGAGAAGCAGGACACGCTGTTCATTTACATTACTATTGAGAGGGGGGTGGGGGAAATAAAAAAGTATATTTCTTCAGTAGCCAGAGAAGCCCACAAGGGCAAGCGCCAAGCAGCATGCATTACTTGGGTCTGCTTTTATAGTTAAGGGAGGAAACTAGCAGCTAACTGGGTCCAAATCCTGTTCCTAGAAGGAAACAGAGATGATGTGAAATGCCCAGAGGCCTTTGTTGGTAAACACAAAAAAGTTCTTTGACACTTAAAAAAGAAAGAAGTCCTTAAATGAGCGTGGTGTCTAAATGAGGTTATGCTGGTGTGTTTGCACAAGCTTTTTTGGCTGGGAAGCCCGTGAATATTTCAGCAAATGGAGCTTCCCTGCCTCCTCCAGGAGAAAACTGTACCTGCAGCTCCAGGCTCTGGGGCCGACCTGCAGCCCAAAAGCCTGGCGATGGAGGCAACATTTCCCGCTAGGGTTAAGAAAGAAGTGGGAACAATTCTCCAAATGCTCCTCAGCTATCACTTTGTGCTCTAGTCGTTTGAAAATGAAACTGCAGTTAAAGTTGCAGAGAGAACCGTCTCAGCTGGGTAGATGATTTTAGAAGCCGCACAGGCATATATTGTAACAAGCACTTTGCCGAGATCCTGATTTCTTTCAGTCTCAGCAAAGGGATGTAGCTCTGCTGTGATTTCAGCTCTTTTGGGATTTTTGAGGGATTTCACTGGCACTCAGAGGCTTTGAAACTCAGCAAGGCGCAGTGCTCCCTGCTACCCTTCAGTTAAAAGAGGACATCTGCCCAGAAATACTCGTGCCATGCCAAAACCTCTCAGCTAAGTAGCTGTCTGGCAGCCCCTCCAGAGGAGCGAAGGCAGGAGTGTTTGTTTTTCCAAAACGGGGAGGCAGGTGCGGCGTCGCGTGGCTCGCAGGTCCAGCAAGGCCCCGCAACGGGCGCAGGGATGGGGACCGGGCAGCGGTGGGGCTTGGGCAGGGCAAGCACTGCTGTGCCTGACACAACATCCATGTCACCACTCCAGCTCTCTCAGATTGCCTTGACTGCTATTAGTGGATTAACAGCAAGCTCTAGATCTGAGGGACGCTCACACAGGGCTTCTCCCTGAGGAAACAGAAGAGGGAAACCAGCAAGCTCAGCCTTCTGCATTTGGGCAGTGACACCCAATTTATCCATCACGAATTCTGCCTCTTCTGACACCTTGCAGGCAGCACTGCAAATAGCCCACGTTTGACTATCCGTGCTAGTTACAGTTTCTAAAAATGCCACTTTCTCCTGGTCATATGGCTTGTTCTCAACAGGATTCATCATGTAGGGGTTATATTCCATAGAGTGTACATCTGATAGGTTTACACATAATATTGCAGCATGATGCAACTGTGATTACTCATGGTACTATTCATCTACTTGGTTTCTTTCAATATAACTCTGGCATGTGCAATAAAAAAAGGCTTTGAGTCAACATTCATATCCCTGCCAGTAAGTATACAGAAGAGATGAAAGATGGCTATGGTATTATTTTTGAAATATTCAAATAAGGACTGGGAGGTCTCTGTGCACTTTGCAAATACTTCTTCTGAAATGCTTAGCACTTAATATGAAAAAATATAGCAAACAGGAGGAAAAAAGTGTGGTGAGAAAGCGATTACTAACTGTCAAAAACTGGCATCTGGTCCTTCTCTAACCCACATTTTCTGCAGCCTCTTTTGAATATTTAACACTCCTGTCCTGGTTTACCTGGCCTCCTTGCACTGTGAAAAAGCGAGGTCTTGATACGCTCAGGAACTTTGACAGCCATCCTCTACATAACCCACAGTATCTCTTCAGAGATGGATAAGCACAAAGGCAAGACATCATACGCATGCTGCTAATTTAACTTGACATATAACTGGCTATATTAGAAAACTGTGTATTCCGACATCTGGTCAGTGCAGGATATGTTTAGTTCCTCACATTATCTTGTTACTTTGAAGCTACTGCTGGTAGCATGATAATTACCTCTTCTTTGGAAATCTTATTGCTGAGTTGTTAAATAGTTTATACATACAGCTATAGTACGCACAAAGTTCTTTTGTGTCATTAACCTGTGTATACATGTTGAGTTTAAAGGGTTTTGCCATTTATTAGAGCTTCAAATATAAATCCAACTTTTACCTGAAATAAAGACATTTCTTCAAAACATAAATGAAGGTGTTAGAGCATGCTGTCTGTAGAAAAGCATACTGTCAATATGTTCCTTGATTTTGCAACCTATGACAGGCAAGCTTTTAAAAATGAGGTATAGGATTGCTTGGAAGTTATACACATAAGCTTAACTTTTCCACACATCCTGTTTCACAACATTTTTTTTTCACTAAATAAACTGGAAAAAAAAGAAAGTATGTTTTCCACAATGAAATAGAAGGAAAAAGTGAGAGGAACCAGCTGCTGTTAAAAAATTATGCATCCAAGACCAGTGATTTTTTAGTTTTGGATTTCCACCAACATGGTCTAAAATTTCTGTGGAAAAGATTATTTTGCTGAGTTATCTTTATAGATATCTTTTATTATCTTTATAGAAGTCTTTATCTTTTCTTCAGAATCTACATACAACAATTCCTTCTGAAGCACTTACGCAGCTGTGTCAGTATATGTCCTGGATCTGCATGTAGAGAGACACAGAGGTCTATTTACTCTTAGCCAATTCCTTTTTGGGAGAGACCAGGAACAATACGTAATTTGCACATACAAATTCGGAGCAGGATTTTCAGAAGCACTGAAGTGATTTAGGAGCAGAGTTCCCAATGACTGGCAACTGTGTTCCTTTGCACTTGGGGCCAGGGTCCGAGTCATTTACATGCCTAACATGCAAAACTGACTTAGGTGCTTAACTCCATAACTGTGATCCTCAAAACTGCAGCTCAGCTACATCATAACCTCAAAGGCACAAAAATTTTATGGGCCTTAAACTGTGCTCCTGCATATGTCTACAGATACCTGAGTTTTGACAAGCCTGGTCAGCTCAGTACTTAGGTGACCTGCAACCCTGAGCAGCACTGGAAACTTGGTGGGTTTCCACACCTGAGAAGACTTTTCACTTCAGCACCTACCTAATTGAATCAGGCTCTGTACAAAATGCAGCAGCAGCTACCCAGGCTTCTTTTAAAGCATAATTTGTGGACACTTTTGCTACATGAATTACATTAGACAAGGTACGTGGCAATCCACAGGCTACAGGAAGCGGAAGTATGTTTCCCCACTGATGCCTGAGCACTTTGCTAAGCTGCAGTCAGGATCACTTGTCTACAGATTAATTTTGATTCATTTCTGCACAGCAGCCTAGCTTTAGCTCAAAGTGTAGAAAATGTCCCCCTGCCAAGGTAGTCTACAGTCTCCAAGGAGGAAAGAAATGTGGGTTTTAATCCTTTTGAAGAAAAGAAGGACTTGACTTGCTTTATTTGTGCATCCTGGGTGTGTGTGATAATTGCTGAGCCAATGCAGAAGGGGGGCACCAGCATGTTCCTTCTCTAGCTGGGTTTTCAGATTCCTCCTCTGCTTATTTTAAAGAAAGTACTCCAGTGCAAATCTGGAGGAGGTGGTTCAAACTGTAAGTCCAGTGCAAAGGGAAATAGCTCCTGGTTGTACTCAGGATGTTGCTGAAGTCCCAGAGAAGATGACCATCTGATTGTTTTCATCTTTTCCTATTAGCTGTCTCTGTTCTGCTCTCTGTTCAAGGTTCATAGCACCACTTACAGAAGTGGCTTCAGGTTTCTTAATAGCGTATGTAGTGCTGTCTCTTCGAGGTGGCAGGAGAGCAGGTTTCTGAGTGGGGCAGAAGGTCAGTGACTCCTTAAGTATCCCAGGTCTGTGTGATTGGAGATACTGGGGGCTGTGGATGAGAACAGGCATCTCCATCCCTCATTTTCCTCTCTGTATTTCTTTTCGGAGCCAATTCCCTTTTGGAGGGACCAGGACCTGTCCCTGAGCAATTTCGCTGCATCAAGGCAGTGCTGGCCTGTGTTCAGCCCCTGGAAGAGAGCAATCAAGGCAGATGTGACCAGGATCTGCCAGGTAGGTGCCATATGCTCTGGGCTGTCTACTGTCTGCTCACAGCTGTCCTACCCTACGAGTATGGGGCAGTGGTTCCCCATCAGCTCCGCACTTCAGTAGTTCAGGCAGGCAGCCAGTAGGTGTTGAACTGGGCTTGGTGCAACTAGTGGTAGATCCTACAAGAGGATCACCCCCATGGTAAAGAGAAAGCTTGCACAGGGCTTGCAGTGCCTCTCCATGACACCTGAGTTCACAGCAGTGCATAGTTCTGCCATCCTCCAGCTGATGGCTGCCTCAGAAGGCTGCCTGCATCATTCTGCCCAAACATACCTGATCCCTGTGCTGTTCATAAAACCCCTGTCACTGGTTGAGGGACATCAAGGAAAGCTGCATTGCCTCAAGGCACTCTAATACCAGTATACCTGATTTTTATATCTGCGGCTTGCCCTGATGGAACTGGTTAGATGCTGAAGCTCTCACTGCAGCAAGGATCCTGAAGACTTTCCTTTGCTTAGGGATGATGAACCTTTAGCTCAAAAATGAGGCTTTTAGCCTCAGGTCAGCACAAGCTTCTCTGGGAGCCAGTCTCCAACCACATATATGACCTCTATTAAAGTAAGGCATTTTAGAAGTTGGAGCTAATTAGTCTACCTCTTATCCTGCCTCAGGGAAATAGATTTCTTTAATTTCAACCAAACCGCAAATAGCTTCGCACTTGGACACGTAATCAAGTTACCCTGTGATTCAGCAAGTTACTACTTGTCTGCTGAGTTGTGGTGTTTTGCCAAGTCCGTACTCTTATTCATTAGACGTGTGAAGCAAAGCGTGCAGGCTTACACAACTTTCATTGAGGTTTCTGCTGGTTTGTCAAAGACTTAGAAGTATGCACATGCTCAACAGTGGCTCCAATGTTGTCTACTAATGTGTTAAACTACAGTAACTACAGAGGTAAAAATTAACTGTTCCTTAAATGGGCTTAAGAGATTTACACCCAAATTAATTATTCTCATAACATCTAGTAGCAAATCTATTGAAAGACTTGTCAAATTTAAGAAGAAAAATAGGAAAATCATCTGAAGAGAGGGAAAGACTACAGTTCTGTGTCACTGCCTAATTTGGTACTTTTGTACAAAAGGTTTAAACTAAAAAGAAGTACATGTGAGATACACTTTACTGAAAATAGAAAAATATGTGAAAATATGTGAAAAAAATGAAAATATGTCTCTATCCTTCACAGATAGAACCTTTCTTCTCTGACAAAGTAAAAGAGAAAGAGATTTCAGGTTTTTTTGTCCTGATCAAATAAAATAAAAGTTCCCATTTGAACCCTAGAGGGACTGATCAGTTCATCTGTTTTCAGACAAAGTCACAAAAGGAAGGACATTTAGAAATTCAAGATTAAAAGAGCTGAGACTCTTAATTAAATGTCCTGCATTGCACAGGATATACCCTATCCTGGTCTTTGACTGTCTTTTGGGAAGAATACTGTACTCAAGAACAGCCTGACTTGCAAACAGAGAAACAACTGCAGGTTTACTTTTCCTTGCCTTCTGCCTAGTTAAGCTCAAATATGTGGTTTTAAGTCTTCAGATGTATATTTTCTTCCATTTCAGTACACGCTTTGTGCTGTTTTCATCTTAAATATAAAGGCTACACCTTTCAAAAGCCTTGAAGTAACACCATTTAGTTATTGTTGTGATGTCCTTCCCTCTGAACAGGAGCAGTTTGGCTTTGGGGGAAGTTTTTCTTCTTTGATGTTTCCTCTGTAAAAGCTATTTTGCCAGTTCTGCTCTCTTCGTGAGTATGCCGGCATTACTGCTACTCCTGCTGTTCAAATGCACTAATACAGCAGCTGACATAGAGCAGTTAGCCTGCTTCTCCCTTGGTTCATTTGTTAGGAAATGGGGAAAGTACAGCTATAGCCCACTTCTTCCATAAGGGCATTCACTACCGCAGCTATTGTTCGCTCCAAGATTACATTCTCCAATCGCGAATGGCTCTGTATGGCCAGGCAGGCGTAACAGCAATTTTAAGATGAGGTTTGCCCCAAGGCAACAAACAGGAACAAAGACCCAGGAGAACTGAAAGCTGAAGGACTCGATTTATTTTTTATAAGTTGAATAACAAAATTATCAAATTAAAGGCAACATTATGGCAACTTTTCCAAAGTGGGAGAGTAAATTCTGGGCACTGATTCCGGGGTGGAGGGGAGGGTGTTATTCTGCTTTTATTAAATCTGTGTTTGTATATGGAGCTCAGCCATTTGTGGTCAGAAACATATACAGCCTTACTACTGCAACCACTAAATGGAGACGGAGAAAGCCAGAGTTCATACTTGCTCTCAAGTTCAAGTAAAGGTTAGTTCAGTTGAATTTCCCTTCAACTAGTTCTGACCTGATCAAATCAAATGTGAAAAATAAAGTATGACCAACACTGAGAGTAAAAAAAATATATACCTGTAGGACATGCTTATTTATGCTGTGTGGCTTGCTCTCTTAGTGCATGAAAATACACTGTTTTGGGGACTGCTGCTGTGGGTCAAAGAGAAATAAGAACATTAAAACTGCAGCAGGTAGGGAGAGCAAAAAACAATACTGTTTGCAGCATAATATTTCCTCATCAGTGGTGGGACCATGGCCTTGGTGAGCTCTACCTATAGCCTCTACCATTATATGATGTTATTCAACATCACAAGGAATTTGCACTCATGTATGGAACAGAGGTAGCCTTGGCACTGGAAGAAGCAACATCTTTCCAAACAAGGTGCACGTGAGGGGTAATTTGGTGGCTGAAGCAGGCGTAATCCTAACTACAGAAAAGGCTTCATGGCACGTGCAAATGGCCTGCTCGCAGACATAGATCACAAGATCCATGCAATATTGAGCCAAAATTTTCTAAGAGATGACAAAAATTCCAAAGTACATTACTGCAGTAATTTATGTGGCTCTTGAGCACAGGGTTGTGAAAACATAATTAGGTAGTCTCTTATCAAATGCAACGAAGAAAAACTATAAAACAAAATGATGAGGCACTAAATTTAGGAGACGAAAATTCATTTGATTATCACATCAGAGCCATAATATTTCAGATCACACTGTCAGCTTAATTGTCTACAATTTATGTAGATTTGATAAAACTGGCTGAGTTGTTAATAATGCAGTGAGTCGCGCTTTATGTATTCAAAAGCAGTTAGCCTTTTAACTCTGATGCAGGTACTTGAAAACACTTGTGCTGAACATGTTTTGAACTGTTTAAGGTTAATGACTGGAATTACTTATTATTTTGGGTTCTTGATGACGCTTGTCATGATAATGTCTGAGTGCTGCCATCTTCAGCTGCTGGGACAGTTCCCAGGTACAGAGCAATAGCACTGTTCTCACCTGGTTCACAACTTTTTAATAGTGTTGAGTACCACCTCTTTCCTTCTGTCCACATACTTTCTAATGCCCGTGGTTCCCTAGTTACAATTAGTTCTGCCTGGATTCGTATGTGTGTGCCTCAGGGCAAGCTCCATTTAAGTCAAAGGATATTCTCTGAGCATCAAGATCTGTTTGCATAGCAAATAGCCCTAATCGAGGTCTAAAGTTTTAGGGATTTTTGATGCGTTGTTCTGAGATTTCTAAGAGGAATGCATTTAAAGGGTAATTAGCTTTCAGTGATGCAATTCATTCATACTACTTAATACCTATAGCAGGGGCAAGGAAGAAATAACCTACTGACTTCCTCCCTCCTTCACAGTTCACTGATGCCTCCACATCTGATATCTTCAGGGGGCCACATGCCTTTCTAAGCTTCCTTTGAGACATGTCACCCCAGCAGTTACATCCAGCTCAGGGAAATGACTAGACAGTTTAGTTTTTAGAAAACTTGTCAAGAAGAGCACTGATGGAATTTAGACGTTTCTATATAAATCAGTCTGAAAATAAAAGTTCAAGGCTAAGCAATCAACAAAGTAGAAATGTTCAAAGGAAAGCAGTTATTAAATAGTGACTCATTAAAAAAAATGTAGACAGTTTTCTGCTTTCAAACAAAATACTTGGAACTTTCTCCCAGTCTAAAAACTGAGTTTCTCATTTTGGAATGGAGTAGAAATTCGTGGGATCACATTTCTACTGTGTGAAATATTATTTACTTTAAGGGCATTAAAGTTTCAGAGTGAGAGGCTAAATGAAGTCACTTCTTCTGTACATGTGTAGAGGCCTGTTCACATATACATGGCTGCAAACTCTCTGGAAATAAGACGCCAAATATGGTGATGGTAGATGAGTACATAGCAGGTTTAGGTTCTAAAAACCTGTAAAGGCTTCCTGTCACACTCCAGGCTTCTTAAAAAATGACACTTCTTTGAGTAATTAATTTGTACTTCTCTCTTGCAGTAGTAAAAACAGTGTTTGCAGATATAGTTGGTAAACGACAGTTATTTGTTTTGCCTATTTTATGTTTTGAAAAAATCTGTTCTTGTCGTTTGCTCTGGAGCAAAATGTTGTCCAATTTTTCAGAGTTTGTTCTGAAATTATTAGTTCATTTTCAAAACTACAAAACACAATCTTTTTTTCTGTCTATCCAGTTCATGTGGGAGCATCTGGAGTTCACAAGGACATGCCCTGTTTTTTACTCAGTAGAGTAAATCTCATAATACTAACATATGCCTTCAAGCTCTCTTGGTAAGCCAGAGTGTCTCCAGTCTGTTGCTGTCCTCACTTCCACTGTTCAACAAGAGAATATGGAAGGAAACCTCTCCTTGAGTTGCAAAGGGCTGAGGAAGGACAGACTTGAGGCTCACCATGGCATTTCTTCAATGGCAGAGAATACCCTTTCATTTTGCACCTGACAATGGACAGCTGCTGGCCATTTCAGAGACAATGAGCTAGCTTTTTTCTTCACTATCCAGAAACTCTGGGAAACAAACTGTGAATAATTTTATTTTTGCTCAAAGAGATAACATGATTCCAAGGGTTACTCTGATCTTATTTCTTGGGAATTCTAGTTTTCTCTTTCAAATAAATTTCTAGATGTACTGGTTTAGAAAGACTGAAAACATGATGTAAAAGGACTCAAAAAACCTGTAAGGCAAACCAAACGAACCTTAAGCATGCTGTTAAAAAATCCTAAAACCCCTCAACTATCTGGTTTATTAAGACAATTTTACAAAGTGAAAGGGCCAGGCAAAATCGATAACTGGCCATGAAATTCCTGAGCACTGCTAATCTGGGAACTCTGAATTCAAGAATGAAGAATGCTAGGAAACCAGGGGTAGAAAAAGGCAAGAACTAATCTGATATTTACACAAGCCAAACAGTGAGTGGGTGCAGAGATGGATGCTGTGTAGAAAGAGAATGGTAGAAATTCTTGCAGTCACGTCCTCATTCTCCATCCTGTTGTTTCCACTCCAGCTAAGTCAGCCTTAACTCTTGACCATCCTGATATCCTCTGGACGTAAAATTCCCTTTTGTCACATGAAGGCAGGCTACCTGGGCTTAATCAAATGAACACATCTTCTTAAAACAATGGGGCAATTTCAAGAGCTCATACCTATCAGAGTTCTTTGACAAGCAAGGCACTGGGTGTGTTTGCTGGAGAAGATGCCAGTGACTTTGCTTCTCACTGTATCTCTATCTCTGTTCACTCATATCCTTCTGGTCTATCTGAGCATGGGAATAAAACACAATGACTGAAATGTGTATCAGAATAGTGACAAAGGGAGAGGTAGATGGCCCCTTTTCAACTGAGATGCAGCTTAAAAGCAGTATATAGCATGAGACTATGATTAACTTCCACAGAACTCAATGGGAAAAATTACAATATGTATTTTTAGGCTGTGTTGATTGACATTTTTTGTAAATAATTAATAGTAACTCCAAGGAACATCTTGTAAGTATGGATTTAAGTGCTCTGTCCTTTAGGGGCCTCTGTATTTTTCTCTCTTCTCCAAGTGCTGCCAATCTCTGACGTTGCTCTGCTGACAAGGTTCCTCATTTTAGGTAAGGCAAGGTTCCTAATATGGTACAGAGGAGGCAGAGCTGCAAGCAAGGCAAAGTCTAAGCGACTCTGGAAAGCTTCTGCTAGCTGCTTATTCTTATGCCCTCAAAATACACCTCAGTGTCTTCTACAACTTGACAACAGAATTAACCTTATGCTTAGGGATTTAAGCCACTCTCACTATTAAAGGTCCAGATGAAGCCAACAGCTTATCCACAGCTACTCGATGAAAATTTCTCATACCTTGAACAAGACGGGCACCATGTTAATAACAGTCAGGGCAGTTGGCTTAGCAATCTTGTCTGACCAAATTCTGGTGAGATTCTAACTAGAATCATTACTGGTGTCATGATGGGAGCTTTTTCAAATGTGACCAGGAAACGATCCTGTGCCTGCTGCCCATTTGTCCCTAACAAAGATTTTTTGTAACTCCACACTGTGAAACTAGGCAGTAAATTCCCCTTTTCACCTTTGGAGAAGTTCCTCCAGTAACTGTTAATTTGATAGTCCTTAAAAGGAAAAGAATAGACCTTAAATGGGAAAAGACTGGACTATGCTACCTGAGGATTTAGGCCCTTTCAAACTGTAGTCCAGGATGCAGACTCCATGGCCCTCTTCAAGACACATTAACTGAAGTCGTAAAAGGGTTTCTTACACAAATCCCCACACTTGAGGACACCAATATGAAGGGGTAGAGAATGAGGAGGGAACCCAATCGTGAGCTTAGAAATTTGCTGCAATTAATATAAACAAGTAGGTGAAATATCAGATGTTCTCAGTCACATTTGCAGGTGCAATCACCATGCTAGTTATCGCATGAGATATCACAACAATCAGCAATCAGCCACAGCCATTTCATGTTCCATTTGTCACAGATTAAATGCTTCCTACCATTACTTATTCAATAGGAAGTATATTTAGCTGATTAGATGTTATTTTGTTACTATTTTATTTTGTGTATGTTGGCCTGTTGTGCATGTAGAAATGTGGGCGTACCAAAGGAGCAACAAAAAGAAAAAAAAATTGTAGCTGAATAAAAGGAAAATTAATCACAACAGAACTCATTTTTTATATTAAAATTAGCTACATCAAACACATCACCTACAGTTTTATGGAAGAAAAATTCTTTATGACAAAGAAAAGTATGCTAATTAATTAATTATAGAAGACAGATCAGCAGCAAGGGATGACAGCAGGAATATCTTAACTGATAAGCACTTTATGAACCAACGGATCCAGTTTTATGACATCTTATTAATTATATCCCTCCCACAACCTGTTGAACTCAGAACTATGATCTTAGCATGTCTATCCGTGTTTGGTGATCCAACTCGGTGAAAGAGCAAAACTAAAGATATTTAATACAGTTATTCTAACGGGCAAATGAGGTAGCAATGAATCTGTAAATAATTAAGGGTTGTGGCATTCAGCGTTACTTTGACCAACTTCCTGTTTTGCATGTTCCTTATTTTTGCTGATGGGTTTGCACTGTGTACAACTGGCATTAGTGACTGGCAGTACACAGTTACTCATATTTCTGAGCAAGAAAACATGGACCAAAATGATATATGATAATAAAACTGACCACGTTGACTTGCAATTTACTGAAGCAATCCAATGACAAACAACAATACTAGGAGGAAGTGTTAGAAACAATTGTTGCTGTTGTTTAACTTTTGGAATCCTTTGATATGTTTAGGTATATTTTTTGATACTTTTATTAGGGCAGGTTATAGGATCATAGCGTAATGGAAATTATTTAGATTGGAATTATTCTACCAGTTTTGGTGGATATTTCCTACAGAGCACCTGAAGAAATATAAAAATACCAGCAAAGGCGATCCCTCAACTGTGCATGTTTGAAAAGAATTTATTGTACTGATGTGAGAGATAATTTATTTCCAAATTATGAATAACAAAGAATGCATTCATCCATCAGTATGGACTCTACACAGACATATTTTATTGATGACTCAATCTACGATTTTACGAAGGAAGATCAGTTACCTTGTCTTGGTGATGAAGCTAACTATTGGGCAGATGTGACTGTGAATTTCTTGTAAATAAAGATAATCTTCACTGTATTGGCATGGTCAGTCATACAACAATTCCCTAACTATATCAGGACTTGTACACAGCTGCAGGTTATGGCTAAAACAACTGAACTAACCAATGTTCCCTACAGGGCACAATCCTTAGATTTAGTAACTCTCAAGGCTGCTGAATGAGGCAAGCAATTGCTTTACATTTCAGTTTTATTTAGAACTTATGTACAAGCTTGGTTCAGTTTATTTAGCATTGAAATTGATTGGTTTCTCCTCTAGGCCTGAATCATCAAGTTGTGAACCCTTCATGGTCAATTCATCCTGACTATCCAGGCTCAGTGAGAACTATAATGTGAGTAAAGTAGCACTTGATTTTTGAGCAATGATCAAAATCAGCCAACCAAGCTAAGGCATGAGGTTCCAAGTCTCAGCTTCTTTTTTAACAGATAGATTGCAAAGATGTTTTTTTGATCATTCTTTGGAATTAAATTCTCATCTGTTTCGGATGGGCAAGACTGGTCTCTTTTAATACCATCAATTCTTTGAAGCTGTATATATGCAAAATTCGAGACAATCAAAGAAACTGAAAGCAAGGCAATGCAAATAGCTCCAGTGACCAATCATGGGAACTACAATAGGTGTGTCTGAAACAAAAAATACTCAACTAGATTTCTAAGGAGCTGTTGAGAAAAGGGTTCTTCAAGCAAGCCAGAAGTTTAGAGTTTTCTTATTCATTAACAACCTGCTCACTGATAATTTAGCAAGAAGTGAAGAAGGATATGAATTCATCCACAGTCTGTTTGGTCTCTTTATGGCACTGAGGGATAGAAGCAACAGGGAAATAATAGAAGGATGCCACCGTGTCCTAAAAGAAGTTTACTGCATTTCTGAATATAAAGACTGTAAACCTAATATCTGTGTAACAGGAAATCAGTATTTGAGCTCCTTTCAAAGCTAGACTTACCAGCTGGCTCCCGTACTTTGTAAAACTTAAATTGCTTTGCAGATTTTCTTGTTTATAGTTACCAAACAGTAATGGCTATCAGCCCTGTTGGAAATTAGAACTACGTAAAAAATGTGCAGTGTGTCGCTGCCCAGCAACTAAAACCAAACTCTCAGTCTCCAGTGAGTACTGTGTCTGATATTCTTCTAGAAATTAATTTTTCAGATATGATCTGTGACTCTACTATCTAAAATCTAGAAAGCAATATTTCTAACACTAACCAGATGAGCAGGTATGCTGCAATCATTTAGTATTGCATGTAAATCACTGCAGGAGTATTTGGGCACAAAAATGCCCAGATGTTAATCCCTTGGGGCAGAGACCGGCAGTCAATCACTCCCTATCCCCTTACAATGGACAGGCGCTTAATGGCTGAGCATGCAAACCCTCTGATCACTCACTGCTTCCAGCTGAGCAATGCTATTTCATACAGCCATTCCCTCCTAGGAGGAACTACCTTCCCTTCAGAGTTGTCTTCACCCTTTCCTCCTTTCTGCCTTACTCTCCCTTCCTGTAAGCAATGTGGTTGTGATAACCAAGGCAACCTCATAAGAAGGACAGACGGAAAGGACTGCCGAGTGACCTCACAACGTTCAAGATGCCCTCTACTCGGTTAACCATTCCCGTGGAAATCTTTTTCTTAGAGTGAACCTCTGTGCATGCCATAATGTTTCCATCAGACTCTCAATAAACTACTCATAAAATAACAATTGTAAACTTTGAGAATAGCAGTAATCTGAAACTAAATATGGAGTTATATTTATGTCTAAATATCTCTTACAGAGGAAAAGCTCTTTAAAGTCTCATATTAAAAATTCGTATTTCTCTGGGCACCACTTTAGTGCAAAGACTACAATGTTACATTTTACAAAATGTTAATTCTCCTTTTCCCAAGTTTTCCGAAGAGAAAGACTCTGTTGTTTCTTTAAAATAACAGGAACATTATGACACAGCAGGGTAAAAGCAAGAAAAAAACTGATCATTTTTCCTTCTAAATGACAGATTTATGTTGTACATAAAAATAAGTTAATGTTGCAGTGTGTATCAGGGAAATTCACTCTGATTATATGCCATTGCTCTTGAGATCCCTAGTCCATAGCATTTCTGTTCTTACAGAATCCTTTTGCATTGGATTTTTATTTTGCTTTGTTCTTTTATGTTTCTGTGCAGTAAATCCAAGATGATGTTCTTTTACTCAGCTTAACTCCTCTGCCTCCCTTCATGATAAAGAGGACTTGTGTCAATAGCCACAATTGGCAGTTCAGATGATTACTGTGTGACACAAATATCTTTTTCTTATTGTAGCCAGGTTTTTGTATTGCCACTTATCTGTACAGCTGAACTTTCATTGTTACTGCTTAATGCATCTTCACTGACTCAGGCTTTTCAAAGAGAATTAGATGATAACTTCTTTGATAGAGATGACCATTAATTGCTTTAAGGCTCAGAACGTAGGACAACAGAGGTTTATAGGCCTTGTTTGAAATCAGATGAAAATAATTCTGCAATCTGCGATGAAGTGATGAATATTTCCTTTTAAAAAAATAAGATGAAATATGTGATACTTGTCATAAACCAGTGGCTCAATCCATAGGTGTCTGGTGCTGTCTGCAATGCCTAAGGATCCCTGTCTGGTCTCCAGATGCCACTCCAAGTGAGCACAGATCTCCCCCCATGCAGATATACTGTACGTCCTCAGTCATTGCGAGCAGCATTAGGCACATTTGTGTGGTCAAGTGCATGAAGCCATTAGCATGTCAGTTCTGAACTGCAGAAGTAAAAATAAGATCAAATCTTTGAAGTTTAACATTCTAAAGGAGCTTTTTAAAAACACTAACCTACTTGTCCATCATTGTAATAAATTTTCTTGTAGTTTGTGGTACAAATAAAAGTCCTATATTCAGTAAAACTGCAGCTTGTGCTCATGAAGCAAAAATCTTAAACTGGCTTCAATAGTCATAGTAGCCAAATACATTTTTTGTTAGGAGGGCAGGTGGGTGCCATATATCACCAGATACAGTTTCCTTCATGCTCTGGGTTTGAAAGAATGCAGAATTCCAAGGATTATGAGCTTCTCCTCTACAAATTATGTTTTGTCTTTGAAATACGGGATGCAATTCCAGGTCCTTTGGAGCCATTGGAAAGCCATCCTTTGACATAGAAATTTTCTAGATCAGCCTGCTTTTGCTAGAGCCACGCAAAGAACATCTGTTTTACTCACCTGCTTGTTTCAGCTACTGTTCAGCTTTGGGGACAAACTTCAGCTCACTCTTTATGTTCTGAATCTCTGATAAGTTGACAGCAGGGCCTGGAAGTTTCTTAGCTCCTGGGAGATGTTTCTTGTCTTTCTCCTCCTCTGTAGAAGCAGGAACACTCTGCACAAAATGAAACGAGTCACCTCGCTGCTGCTAGAAAAATCCCTTGAGCACAAACATAGGTTTCTTATTTGGGAAACACAAAAGGATTTTTTTCATATTAAATGCAGTCACAAAAGCAAGCGTGCAAGAGGGGGAGAACGGGTGGATTATCTTGTTGGTTGTTGCCTTAAAGTGTCTAAACACATTCTGAAAGAAAATTAGAAGGTGCTTGGTGCAGAGAAGTCTGAATCTTTTTGTAAATGGGTAAGAATTTACAGTGTCAAACCATTAGCAGGAAGTTAATTGAGTGGAGTGTTAAAGGCAACTCTCAGGTCTCTCATTTTTTAGGGAAAAAAGCAGAAGAAACATTTTTATCATGTAATCTCTTACAGAGTCTCATAGTTGTTGGCTAATTGTGGAGGAAAAATATCATGCACCTCTGCAACTTTGGAGACCAGTTACTGTTGTAGGTTATGGACCCCCAAATCCCCATCCAAGCTCAGCTGGAAATGATGTTTAATTTTTCTTAACCTCAGTCATAAGACCAGAAGGATTTTTGTCATTTAGTATTAGAATTACGGTCATGCCTAAAAGCTGTTCTGCTGACACTGTAAAAAATGCAGGCTAAATAGCAGTCATTACACAACAGGGAGCATCTCAGCTAACCTTCTGATGGACCACAGTATTTCACCTCTTGGTACTTGCTGAATCGTACTGTTGCTCCAGGGTGAGGGAGGGCATGTATTTTAGACAATTTCCATTCTAGACTGAGCAATATTTTGAAGGCGTAGGTTTCCGGTAGGGAGTTTAATGTTTATCCAGCCTATTCCATATTTTTAAAAGGTAACATATAGGGGCAATCATGTAGGGTTAGAGGAGAATGAATATTTCTCTGGAAATAATTTTCACAATTAAATTCTGTTTTCTTTTTTAATTACTCTGTGAATGTCCACTTGGGGTGGGGTTTTGAATTAACTCAGTACTTAGACTTATTAGCCACCATATTTGGAGAGGTTTTTACTGTGTATGGACTGTAAATAGTCAACTCCTAATATTTGAAAATTCATTTTTAAAATTTCAAAGTTATTTGTCAGTTATTATTGGCCAGTAAGACATTTTTTTTCCCATTCACTAAAGGACTCCATGTTAACCAGGAAGCAGACCTTTTGCAATGTCAAGTAGCAAGTAAACAAGGAATTTTAGAAAACTGTGAGGTTGTTCTTATTTGATCTTTAAGAACTTTCTCCAAATCACCATTTGGGAGAAAACTAAGTCAACAACTATATTGTTTGGCTTAGTAAATTCATATTAACTTTTTAACATTTTTTTAGCTAATATATTATTTTATTTAATACAAGCTACTATTAATTAATAACATTATGCTATTATGCTATTAATTAATAACATTATGCTAACACCCAACATTTTTCTATTTTAATAATTTAAGATCCCAGTAATCCAGCCCCAAATACTATATGTGTGTATATATATATATATATATAGTGTGTGCGTGTATAAATATATATATATATATCATGTATACTATATATAGTCTAATATCTGGCTTAATGAGCTAACAAGCTGGAATGGTAGCAAAGCCTAGCAGGAGAGTAAGCAAACTGACACAGAATGCATTTGGAGAAATGCACAAAATGGTATCGGTAGTCAAAGATGCCATGAGCTTGTATTGTTTCCTTCCACAGTTTTCTTGCACAGCTTGGTAATCTGAATAATCAGGAAAACCAATCAACCTGAAAACCCCATTCTTCTCATTAACACATAGCAGATTCCTGGTTAAAAATACTGCTTCAAGTCATCTACTATACCTTTCCTTCCTGTAGTACAAATGGTTTCAACTTTGGCCATGTTTTGGAGACCTTACACTCCATAAATTCATGTTAGCTTTCTGCTTTAATCTCAGATGTGTGGGACTTAAAACTGTGCCCCTGCATATGTCCCCCACTATGTGTGCAATGCACAATTGAGGTTAGAACTTGGCCTTCAGTTGTACTGAAGGAAGTCTGAAGAGGGACTTAGATATGTGACAAGAATAAGCAAATACATGCAAGGAAATGCTTTGATGGAACAAGGAGTGTTATTTTCTGAAATTCCCCCCTCCCATTTCTTTTACGTGTTAATATGTCCTCTCCCTTGATCTTCAGATATATGCATTCCCTCTGACTACACCAGACCTTTGAATAAGACCTGCATTTCCCTCATTTCCTTTGCCAAGGTTTTAAGATGCAGTGAAAAATGCTAAGGACTGTTAGCAAGGTATGTTTGTCAAAAGCTGATCTAAAGAATCATGGGCTATATTGCAAAAATTTAACATGATGAAGCTGAAAAGACAAGTCTGCTGGTAGCATTTTTATTCTATTTCTGTTATAAGATCTTATTCTGTAGTCTTTACTCCCATTGCTTTGAATGAATATTGGCTATAAAATCCAGGACCTTTCATTTCACTAGTCATTTATTTTATTTCTCAAATACCACCAGACTTCACACATACTATATTAATTTCTGCTTAATAACATGCATTCCTTCACCAGTTTAATTACTGCAGAGAGAATACGCTTTGATTTCTTTCCAGGGGAAAAAGCCACAATATGTGTTAAAGGTCACTTTGTAAGCTCTTTCTTCAAAAAATATCTTCTTAAGAAAATAGTTAAATCTGTCTGGTTTTGATTTGTCCAGAAAATGTCTCTGTAAACAGAGTACTATTTATAAGAAGTATATTCAATTTCAGAAAAATTCTGTCTTATTTAGACAGCAAAGGAAGAATTAGCTATTGTGTAACTAAGACTGCACATGTTAAGTGTTGTAACAGGTGGGAAGGAGCCAATGATTTGTCCAAAATTAATCTGGCTGTTCCTTATCTGGGGCTGAATCACCAGCATTGCTGCTGCGTGGCTGGAGAAAAGTGGCTAATTACAACCTCCTTCTTGGTCTTTGTGGCTCCGCTCTGCGTCGGGGCTGGCTCCCCTCCAACCAAGTCTGTTTAGCTTCATCTGCATGGCCATGAGTCCACACAACCGAGTCTTGCCAGAGCCAGCCTGGCTGTACGGGATCAGTTTGACTGCTCCCTGCACTTGGCTCCAAGGAGCACCATGGGAGATGTGCAAGGCACCTCTGGCCCAGCAGGACCTCTTCTGAATTGGAGATTACAAGGGCTGCCCGAACTAAGCTAACTGAGCACCCATGCTAACCTGGGGGTGTTCTTTAGTTAGAGTATGCCTCTACTGTGTTTCTCCACAGTTGGTTTTGGTTCTTATTTATTATAAAAGTCCATGGTGAATAAGATGCTTTAAATCATCTAGAAATATGATATCTGTGTTTAATAACAGCCTTTGTAATCAATGGGAGTAAGTGCTCAGGCATAAATTCAGCTTTGTATTCAGTACTCCCTATAAAATACAGTCATGAAAACACAGAATTCAATCTACAAAATGAGTATTTTCACACCTATGCAGGTAAATGGTTTTGCAATTTCTATTTTTAATTTGCAAATTTACAGCCATCACACTCTACTTGCTGATACATATTCCAAAAAGCTCTCCAAATGTCAGGTTTTGAAAACCTGTTGCAATATTGGTAATCTGTAATAAGAAACTACACCACAGGGCAGCAGGCAGCAAAGGATTCTTCAGATGCCTTGCTATATCTTTTCCTTCTGTATTTCATCAACTCCAGTATAGATAAATAATGCTGGTAAATACCTGGCTCTCTTTCCTGACAGTAGTTACCACCCTGTTAGTAAGTGGAGCTACACATCCTTGAAACGGTTTAAATTGCTATAGATGCTCTGGCTTCAGAAACAGAACTATGTATATACAAAGTGTTTTGTAGGTGGCCAGTTATTTCCATGAGTCATCAGTGCATGAATAGCTGTGGTACTTAGGACTGGTATATTGTGCTATAAGATTGATTTAAAAGGCTTTCGTACATCAACTTCAGGGATTCTCCTGAAAAAAAAATTAAAAAAAAGTCTTTTCTTACCTCCTCCACTTCAGGTGTAAATTCTTTTCTTTTATGAGGGTGACCTGCACCAGGTCGAAATGCTCCCATTGGAATGTTAATATTAGCCTGTGAGAAGGAAATTATGATACACATAATAGTGACCGACAAATAAGTGTATAGTTGGTAACTGACAAAACTTTTAAGGGATGCACAAAGAGTATAGATATTATCATAGTTCCTGAGAACTTATGCCTTCAGTGTATGCATCATCACAACACTCCCATGGGAAAGGGAAATGCTTTCATCTCCACTTTAAAGATGCAAAGTGAAAAAACAAAGCTACCTAGAAAGCTTTTGAAATTCTGCCTTTTAGCCTAATGCTCCCTGACTTCATTGGACTTTAAATAAGTGAGTGCTGGACAGCAAAGTGTCTTTAGGGGTCTGAGCCTACTTGATCTGGTCAACGTCAAAAAGAAAGTGAGTAGCAAAATGGAGATTTAAGTATAAATCACCCAAATCCCACAGTAACATCCAAACCACTGGAACACTCTTCCTCAGCAGTGACACGAGTTTGGACTTCATTTAATCATAAGTAGTTGGGAAGGAAAGCTGTACTGAGCCAGCTTAAGCTAGTAGTGTTTAAAATGTGATTTTATGGGCAAAATTGACCCACAGGAGCTACAAAGTACAAATCACTTTGTCCTAGCAATGTCTCTCCATTGCAGAGAGGATCCCTCAGTGGGAAAAGGCAGGGAGGCTCTCCGAAGCTCCAGGTTCGGCTGGGTTTTGCCCCGCCACCTCGGCCCCATCTGCAGCAGGAGTCCCATGGGGGTCACTAGTCAAAGCAGGCTGATCCTGGTCAAAAACCTGACAGATCATTAGCCCTTTGGGTCTTAACAAACTCTCTCCAGAATGATATCAGTATGACTGAATGGGGTAAACTTGTTGTCTTTGTGGGAGGTCAGCCAGTAGCCCTAACAAGAATGGGGTTTAGAATAGATATCTTCAAAGAAAATATTTGAAAGAAAAAAGAATGACAGAAAGCATTACTTATGAAAGAGCAGTCAAAATGTATCTATTTCCTGATGTGACCTAGCCTGGATTATTTTAAAAGTCAAATGGCATGATCAACTAAATGCACAATTTATACCTATTCTTATCTCGTGATCTCAGAAGAGGCTGTTCCTAGGAAATGTCATCAAAATGTCATGACTCCCACTTGTAAAACCAGCGGGTGAATTGGTAATCTTATTGAGCGGAAACAGAGAAACTTCAAACAGTGAGCTGTTTTATTGTAGTTTGCCATCTGACTGATTCGCATAAAATGAAGATGAATAATCCCATCCTTCTGTTTAAATCATGGTCCTGCAGATCGCGCCCCATGTTGGGTAACCACAGTAAAAACAGCTCCTGTTTTTAGTAGCAACAAATGTTCTGAAAGCTGTAATCAAACACAAATAAAATAAACTATTTGCTGAGAAATATGCACCTTTCCTTTTCTTTTCACTAATATTAATGCAAGGTAATGTTGCTATTTCAGTGGGCCTGACTATTATCTGTAAGATCAAGTATTTTATACACAACCCGGGTATTCATTTCATATGCTTTTTCACTGAGCATTAGTTTAGGTACTATGAAACCTTTCATCTGCACTTTTTAAATTCCCAGGAGATGGGGCATTTTCAGCATCACAGTACTTAACCCATTAGTTCATTTTCCAGTGGAAAAAAACCAGCTTTGCTATTCTTAATTTATACCCAGGCAGGTTCTGTACATTGACTCAGCTACTTTTTCTGGAATAAGAAACTTTTATGCACCTTACAGCTAGTGTGGTTGTACAAGCTTGCAGACTTGAGACATTGAAGTTATTTCTGAGCAACATCTCTCCTCTTGGTGCTCCTTTTGAATTCAGGCTTTCCATCCCCTTGGAGTCAGTAGTAGAAGTCAGCTTCCCACAGCCACCCAGGACATAACTCAAAACTGTAATTCTGATACCTATTCCTTGCATTTACTACTGTGATTGACAGACCAACTGTGACTAAGAAGGGTCCAGCAAACAAAAATGAGCCACTAAGTGCCAGACTGCTAATTAAATTAATTCTTTGGTCTGCTTCAGCATTTTCACAGCAATCTGTGTCACACTAAAGTGGTTTGAAGTATTTTGTCTGCTCTAAGTGCATTCACTTCCGAGTTTGGACAAGATGTACACAGATGCTAAATATTAACTTGGTAAAACGAGCAGCCTTTAAAACACAGTTTCACACTGTCTGGATCTGATAACACATGCTATATGATAAAATATTTCTAGTATGACATAAAAGTGTGACTAATTTCCTAAGAGTTACAAAAAAGAGATACTAGAGTCCTGAGCTATAACTCTCCCTCTTAATCTGCTGCTCTTCCTTTTCTGTGGATAAGCAGCCATGCAATGGGTGAATACTGCACCAAATCCTGCTGGCAAATGTAGCTTTGTAAAGACTGTGTCGTGCTGAGACCAGCACAAGCTTACAATTCTATTTTTAAAATCCTCTTTGGCGTCCTCGTCACTTGTCTGCTGGGATGGGGATACAAGTCTCAGTGATCTCTCCCTTCTTCCCTGACCCAGTGAAATGCTAAACAGGAAATTTTTTGTTCCGGACTTCTGAAGATGTAAATTATGATTGCTTTAGACAGATTTTGTAGGTGTGATTATTGTTTTTAATTATTATTATTATTTTTAATTATTAAAATTATCGCTTTTGCATCTTCCTTTGGTTTTGGACAGTGCCTACCATATTTTGGATGTCACTGCAGTTTTGCATGAGTGGAAGTGATATATTGTACTAAGATCTTCCTGAATGGACTGAAGGAAAAATATTTGTCAGCATGAAATACAATATATATTGCTGGCTTGACTTATTAAAGGGTTATTTAGAGATTTGTTTAAGTTCTTCCTTCTGTTTAATAGACACAAGACACCTATACTAGGAACTGTTGTGTGCTGTATTACCAGCAGCCATGCATAAGTTTAGGACTGTTACAGATAAAATCTTCTCAGCGTCAGTCACAGCCATTCCTAACTGTCCACAAGGCAGACGGAGTAAGCTGGAAAGCTACTTGAGTATAATCATGTCCAAAGTAGGGAAAACAGGGAACTACAGAGAGCTCCGAGTATAATTCAGAGAAAAAACAAAGAAGCCCCTCACCCTTATCTGTGGGGAAAGATGAGAGTGGCGTGTGTAGGGAGAATAACTGTCAGCTGGAGCTATACAGACCCTTCACCCCCTGAGGGGGAGAGGGCAGTTCAGGTGTGGCTCCAGTGTTGTGTGAGCAGCAATGAGTATTACCAGGACTCAGTACTACTTTGATTATTTATCACCCAGGAGCTACTCCTGGGAACCAGTCGCTACCCTTAACTCTCCCATGTTTGTATCTAGCGGCTGTCGGCACGTGAAGATGTTCGTGTCTATCTCATAGGGTCAGAAAGGAGCCACTTCTGACACAGACTACCCAGAGATACTTCAGTCAATAAGGATTCATTATATTTCCATTGTTGTAGCACGATGTATATTCTCCAGGGGATGTAGGTCCTACTGTAATAGCACATAACAGCAAAGGATCATAATATATGACTCACAACGTACAAAAGTAATCTGACATTTTGAGTCATGGTTCTGAGAATACTTAGAGTGCAATAGGCATCTATTCAAGTGCAAGTGTCCCTGCTGGAGCAACCTCTGACACAGAGTTTAATAGATTTATTTTCAAATCTGTGAAGTAATTTATTTTCCAATGAAAAAGTTTTCATTGAAAAATTTTAAGTTTCTTAAAATAGCCAGCTTCATGCTTAAACTTCATGCTTTAAAAGCACCTTTCTTAATGGACAAACTAGAAGCATTTTTTACATTTAGAAGTCGGAAAGTCATCATAAATCTGAGAAAGGAGTCAATATCTATTTCTTTTTTCTATGTAAAAAAGCAAACCAAATTCATTCCTTAAAAATGGTTGTATGTGTCCATGAACCTTAGACGTAAAATGTAAATACTTCTGAGTTATAAATTATCTACAGTTTTTCACTAATCATACAAATGTTTCCAAAGTCAGTATATAAGAGCGACAAAATTTTGAACTGAGTGAAATCAATGGCAAACTTTCACTAATTTCGATAGAATTGGAGTGCAGTAGCTTGCACGCCTGTTCCAGTACACTTGATGATTACAATCAGAATTAGCATTTATAGAGTGCTCTGCAACTTCAGTATGCTGTCTAACATACTAGGTAATCAATCTTCTTGATACCCCAATCCATTAAGTTGACATTATCTTGCGGTAACAGAGGGCAGATCAGACTTCAGAAATTCTGTTTTGTGGTTCTTATGTAATTTCAAGGGAACTTGAACTCATGGGAAAATTGGATTGCAAATGAATTTAGCAAAATACATAAAAACACTGTAAAATTCAGGAGTTATTTTGTCCTTTTGACAAGAATCAGTGATGGGATGAGTTTAATACATTGTTTAGCTATTTCAAAATGATGCTGGGAAAATTCTCCAACTGTTCCTTTTACAGATGTATAACAACCAACTTCATCCATATAAGCATACATCATTTGAGGGGATATGAGACATACAATTTTTTTTTATCAAAATATCAACATTTTATTTTGGCTTCTACATAAAATGCTTTATTAAGCAAATACTGGAGATATATATTTATTCCCAAAGAGATGTAGACATAAAAAATATTAATAGATATGCCATCTTTTTAGCCTATAGTTCCAGTAAAATTATATTAATTCTGTAGAAAATCCAGTAGTTGCAGGAATAAGTATTACTCATAATGCTGAATGGCTATGCAGATGTACGTCTTACTTAGTCCATCCATGAACAAACATAACTTAACATGGGAGACACCATATGAGCAAACAAGCAAGCAAACAACCTAACTGACCCATTCTTTTCTCAGCTCAGATTATAGGACAGTCTTCAGATAAACATTTTTGAGTGCTTTCACATCTACCCAGCTTTTTCACTTAATAATGTCCAGTTAGCATTTCTGTGCTGTTTTACACAAACAGAATGCAGTTTGTCAAGCAACAGAGGCTGAGGTTTATTATTTTCTTACTTTAGAAACATAAACACTGTCTCTTACCTGAATGGCTTTGACATGTGATGCTGGCTGTTTTGACATTTTTAAGAGAGAGTCGTATCCCTGCAAGCAAAATGGGAAAGTGTTACAGGCTATGACATTCTGATAGCTAAGGGAGATAAGCTAGAACTTAACCCATGCCGCTTCTTGAGAGGCTTCCATTTCACCTGCCCATCTCCTGTTTCAGGCTCAGTTTCAGAGTTGCTTAGTAATTCCTCCTGAATACCTGAAGGGGACAGAACACCTGAGCTTCCCCAATTAATCTTTCATAGCCACAAATGGAGCTATACCTTTCACATTAAAAACAATAATGAGTAGAGATAAGAAATCTTTCAAATATTAATAGTGTTGTAAAATGAGCAAGAATTAAAGGAAATATTTGAGGATAAACAATGTATGACTCTGTCACACCACGCATTTGGGAATTATTAGAACTCTAAACCTTCTTTCAAATGAAATGTAACTCACTACAAAGTACCTTGATAAATGCAGACATAACCATCTTCTGACTCACAGATCCCTGAATATCTCTAATCTGTACAGACTGAAAATGATTAAGATGGTTAAACTCTAAAGTTCTCCTTGACAGTTGCTAGGGCACAAAGTAGCCTCTCTTCAAAGTTTATCATATAGAGTCATTAATTTTCTTTTGCAATAAGATAAAAAATAACAAAATTTGTCATAACACTTTATGCAGGTAAAACTATAGACTGATACAGAATTAATATACATTAACAAAGGCAAACACACCAAAGTCAAAGGATTCCATAAAGGTCAAATAAAAAGCAAGCACAAGATTTTACTAGCAGCTTAATTGAAATATCCCCTGGGCCTTTTACTGTCTTCCACTGAGATTTAAGACTTTAACTGGACTAGCCTTTCATCAAAGTCTGGGTATCTAACCCATCTCACTATAATGAAAAACAAGATAGTAATATTAAAAGGTGAGAAATATGTTCACCAGAGAATTCACTGACGACAATATAGCATATTTTGGCTACAATATTTTACCTGAGATCAGAAAGATGTCTGAGAAAAGCAAAAAATGACATAGGAGAGAACAGCAGAAATATACTGAGAAATCAAAATTGGGTCAAAGACTTTGGTACAGCAAAGTATACTGAAGCAGTGTCAAAGAAGAGTATAGATCTGTTTGTTGCAGGATGGCTTCAGCCTGGAATAACAGTCTGAAATGGTATCTCTCCAGCTGCATGGAAGATATGTCCTTCTCTATTCTCAGCTTTGTACAAGAGCTTTAAAGCTGTGCATGATTCTGAACAGGAGAACTTTAAGTAAAAATGGCCTGCCATTAGAGGTCTCTCTCTGATCGTACTCTCGGCTTGCTGTCCAAACCACAACAGCGTAAGGCAGAGGACATGGTCTTCACAGGTGCCTTCAGGTTTAAATTGGTTCAGCTAAATCAGTAAATCGGCACAAAATCCCACCATACAAAACAAAAACAGCATGGTTCTGGTGAGTTTTACATTGTAGTAATAACCAAAAACTAGAGGCAGTTTAAACAACTTCAGAATTCAGTTCTGGGGCTGAAATCCTGGCCTCTGAAGTTCATGACAAAACTCACGTGGATTTCAATAAGCCAAAATTTCAGCAAAAGTATTTATTGCCCTCTCTTTCTTTCCTTTTTAAAAATTCTAATATGCATAGAAATAAGCATTTTCTCATGATTGCTACACTGCTTATACTCATGCGTGGTGCTTCCAATCAGTGGTTGTATTCCAAGGTTAAATACAAAACAATCCCCCAGTTTATTGGAAAGATAGGACTCATGATACAGAAAAGTTTAATTAATTTTTCTTATAATCTTTTCCTCTTTCTAATCAGAATGAAGAATGGAAACAAAAGCACAGGAAATTAACATAAAACATTTTAAAACACAGTGGATCTGCTTTATAAACACTGCCACAAAGAAATTCGAGCTAAGATTTCTACTATGTGCTTAATGTACTCCTCCGTCTTCTGTGTTTATGCATTTCAGAAAACTGATACATGCTTCTTTGGCCACCTAGAGCTAGATGGGCAAGGATTTACATCGAATCCCAGCTTTAAAACAAGCACAGTGATAGCATTCCTCAGTGAGCTGCTCAGAGTTCACACGAAGGCTGTGTTCGAAATGATTGCAATCAGACACTGGTTCCTAAAGACAGATGTATGATACAATTGTGTAGGACTGCTTTTGGAGGAGGTGATTTTCCTACCGGTTCATGCTGTCCTCATTACTGCCACAGAAATCAGGACAACAGCACGCTACTGAGTAAAAATAGACAATCTTCTCTGGCTCTGTTCCCTTCTCTCCATTTCCTGAGGTTCCCTCTAGAACAGCACTGACCATCAATCATAGGAAAATAAACCTTAGATTACAAATGCACCTATTGCTTCATTTTTCTAAATACCTTTTTTCTTTCACCACATCTCAGAGAGAGTCAAGAGCACGACGCTGCTTATATTATTTCTGGCATCCCAATCAGGTCTGCAAACTTGAAGAAATTACTTCTCACAGTAATTTCCACCTCAGAATTTCACATGTACACACTCACAGAAATGCATACACACAGAGCTTTATTCCCCAGTGTCTTTTTGGCCTCCCCACACCTGACCTCTTACCTTTTATGGTCTGCATGCAGAGCCAAACTTAGAAAGCAATGGCAATGTTATTTCAGTTTGGAGCTATTTAATGCTGGACTTCCAATGCAAATGCACTTGCTTTCTTTACTTCATAGTGAAAATACACATGAACAGGACTACTTGACAGACTGAAAGAAATCAGTGTTTTGAGAAGAACCCTTAAAAAACAAAGAACCTATCTTCTCTCCCTCTGCTAAAAATAATTTCTGAAAAGGGTGCAGAAAGATAATACGCTTATTCAATTTGCTTTAAATTCAATGTGATACCACAATACCATCTTTTGTAATCTGTACAAAAGATGTACACTAGTATATAGGCAACAGAAAGAGCCCTCTCCCCAGCTGAAAGCTGTCCTTTCCCCCACTGCTGTACTTACGGCATCAAGCACAATGGGTATTTTGGACAAAGAACTGCAGTGTATTATCTTATAAAAAGGCTTTGACAGGAACTGCACTACTGTGAAACCCAGCTATTACGAAGAAGGAAGAGAAGCCCCCACTTTGCAGCTTCCAGACTGTCATACAAAAACTTACTACATGCTCTAGGCAAATGCAATACTATTTTCTAAATCGTAGTTGTCTCCCTTACAGTTACATGTTAAGCTTACAGTGAAAGAACACCTCTCACCACCAAAACCCCAACGTAATATTTCACTAGCTATAACAAACATACAGAAAACACTAAGCATATATGTATGTACTACAGTACTCAAGCTAATACGCAGTTATGCTTCTTATGAGTCACTAGGTATTTAAGTCGCTTCCTGCTTTAAATCTTTTAAGATCCCCACAGACTATAAAGCAATAACTATAACAATCTGCTCTGAACACACGACATTAAAATAAGCAGAAACTCATAACTACCGCAGTCACCTCACAGCCAGTTATTAAAGAATTTTCATAAGAGTCTTTCAAGTTTGTAATCGACCCCTTCAAGATTAGCTTACTTATTTACTTATATAAGAAAAGTTCCAAACCGTCAAGCAAGTATATACACCTCCTTTTGATGCTGAAAGAGGTACCTTCTTCTATCAGCTGAGATATTGACTGTGATCCTTTTAATGTGTCTGAAATAGCTCCGATGCTTTCAGCCTGGATGGCACTGAGAGCTGCTCCAGGCTGGAGGGGAACTCAGTTTAGAAGCAAAGTGTAAAAGAGAATTCCTGTCATAGCTTCCAGTTGTTCTTCCTAAATATAGCCTTTGATTCGCCCTGTAACTTGGTCCCCTGTGACACTTGACCATCGTAAAACCAGGGCTCAAGTGTCAAGCAGTAGGTGTTGAAGAAACACACCTTTGGGTCCTTTTCCTGCCCTCCCTCTCCCTGCAGTTCTGGGGCTTTTCACAAGAGTAAAGCATATGATGGTAGAAGGTAATGGATAACCTGAAACTTTTCCTGCACTGTTTGGGGCAGAGCGTACCTCCCTACTGCCACGCTGGCAAAGGAAGTAATTACGAAGACGTAATTATGAAGAACTCACCTCGGTGGGACTAACTAGCAAGGCGAATGCCACACTGATGCAACTGTCTCGCTGCTGGGTTGGGAGCGAACTTGCTCAGCGGCAGCCCCAGGGTCTTGGCGTAGTGTCCTTTGTGCAGGACAGCCATGCTCATAGGGAGGAGTCCTGAAAATGTGAGGCCATAATTGCTATTACCTGAATGTTAGGGGATGTGGGTGAGGAAAAGCTTAAGCAAGTGTGTGTGGTGGAAGCTGCTATAGTTAATACGGGAAGTGAACCATAATTATACAGTTGTGCTGCACACGCTGTGAGCTGTCTCTCTGGTGTGGGCTACTGAAGGAAAGCAGCTATTGCAAGTCTCGTGTGGGGCATGGCACAAGTCTAGGGTTGGACACGGTCTCTGGTTCCTGTTCCCAGAAATGCAGCTTCCAGTTCGCTGCCACTTCAGAGAAGTGGGCTTTACTCTTCAGTCCTTCCTCTGCTGAAACTGTTCTCCATGTGACCCATGATGCTCATGGTGACAGCAGCAGTGTCATTATTGGTGACACCATATGGGCTACTTGCTGCACTGCTTACTGGACAAGGACAGGTCTGTCTGTTTCAGCGGTATTTTTAAGAGATCAGCAATTTTCAAAATTAGTGCCAAAGATACTTATAACAACTAACAGTTGGGATAACGTTTTCAGGGATGACTTCCCTGGATGTCAAGTTATTTGTCCCATCACTCTTTTCATTTCAAATATCTCAAGGAGGAAGATGACCTCTTAACAGGGCTCACAGACCTGTGTTTTGCCTAGAATGGAGGAGTTTGCCTTGTTATGGTCTAAGGTCGTGCTTTCCAGGTGATTGAGACTACCTTAAAGCTGGGGTCAGATGAGTGACTTCATATACTCCCTTTTGAAGGCTCATATTTACATCAAAAGTTTTAGGGGAGAACGAAAGAAAATAGATGAGATACATTTGTAACATGGTCTTGTAAATGGATTTATTTCAATTTATATTACAATAGCTATATTACAAATCAACTTTGGGATATGAGAAGCATACACAGTTCTTTCTTTCATGTGCGATTAACTCAATAAGGGTTCTGCAGTTCAAATTAGGCCATTGTTTACACTTATAATCCCACTGTCTTGCAAATATGCCTGAGTAATACCTGCTCAACAGTCTCCTTCAACAGATTTTCATGGCAGTGACAAGTGATCTAACAGATAAACTTATTGATGCCTAAATACGAAGAGAATCTACCTGTGTCCCACACCTAACATCCATAAAGTATCACACCTAAACTGTATTAAATTGTTGGGACAAAAGGAATAAACTCAGATTTTATTATTTAATATCAGAAAATGTAGCACTGAGTACATTCGTTAAGAGAAAAATAGACATTTTTACAATTATTTTGCAGAGTATCATTGTCCTTGGATAGCCACTGGTATGCACAGCCTCATGACCTATAGATTCATCTACTAAATACAACAGCAGATGATTTAATAAGTAAGTAGTGAGGCATATGTGCGTTTCAGGTGAAGGATTCAAAGCCTGGCCTGTTAGGGCCAAAAACAGTACATTTACATGTTGTATAAATGGACTGAGATCTGAAGAAGATAGTAACAACATATTTATTTGAAGTAGGAAAATCCCTCTATAGTTCAAAACATATTGTTGTTACATTCCCAGTTGTCACTATTTAATATGCTCAAATGTTTTCTTTTTGAGAATCCTCATGGGCCCAGTCACCACTTTCCTGAGGCTCCCAAAAGAAAAATGATTTTTCTATTATAGCCCAAAATGTTTTAGTGTAATGAAAGCAATGTAATACAACTGAAAAACCAAGTCAACAAAGGAGTAGTCACAATCTCAGCTCACTTGAAATAATATTTCTTTAAAATAAAAGGTTAAAAAATATATTCCTGGAGTTTTGCTTCAAGTTACCAGGTAATAGCACCATATTACAGATCTTTGGCAATGCAAACCTTGCTTTCCTGTCCTAATTTTAGCTCATTAAATTATAGTTTATTACCGGGTAAAAAGAGTAGCCTCAGAATATTAAGTGTTTGGTTAATTAATTCCTATCACTATTATCACTTGAATTGTTTTGCAAAGAAGATGGAAATTTAAGTTGCAGTGCAAGATAAACTATTCACTTCATTCAACACATTTATGTTTGAAAGAGTTACTGACATTTAAAAAAATCACAATTGTAATTAAGATTAAAAAATAAGAAATCTGCTATCAGAGAGATTATCAAAGGACTAAGATTAGAGGATCTTGGAAAGTAAAGAACGCCATCCATTTTCCAACTCACATATATTTTATTTGGGCTCATTTCTATTAGTAAAGATGTTTCTACTCCATCTAACAACGATTTGGCTGCTACACTCAATGAAAGAGATAAAATGTTAGTAGTGGTACCCAGTCATATGAGATTAGTCAGACTACAGAAATTTAAAATACACTGGAAGTAGCAATTACCAGGGCACCAGAGGCCATTCTTACTCTTGCTTTAAACTGAAAATAACCTTAAATCCTAGAGTGTTGGAAGAACATCAGACCTCAGCTTTTATTGTCAAAAGAAATGCTGTTTGAGGAAGTATCATGTAAAACATAGGTGATTATTTCTCCCAGTTTTCCCCAATCTATATGAATGCTTGTTAATATGAAGAAAAATCCAAGCACTTTTTCCTGAATTTCTACTTGTACAGCTATGCCAATAACAATGACATCAGGCTATTTAAATAATGAATGGCAGAAAATAGCATGCAAAAATGTTTGCTATTATCTAATGGACAGGAAATCAACAAACATATCTAAATTGGCTGATTCTGTTTCTGTGACATTTCTGAGCTGCTAAGTATTAATTCAACTCTTGCATGCTCTCTTTCTTTTCCATATAAAAGCATGGTGATTATTATCACAGACTGTTCCATCAAGAAATAATTAGCCTTGTATTAAGAAGATGGTCTCATTAGAGGCTGCCAGTGACCTTGTTCTAAATTCCAGAGTTCCAGCATCTTTTAATAGTTCTGTTAGCATCATCTGAGTTCTAAGAATTTTTATTAAGCTCTAAAAATTGCATTATGAATATAACCCACACAAATGTTAGAACATTATAGCTTTGACCACTGCATTACCCAAAAGCCATATTCTCTGTTGCTTTGTAGTCTGTGCACACAGCAATCAAATTATCACTTTACCAAAACGTTTTGAGCAACTGAAATGTGATGATGTACAAACAACAAATTTGTTTCCAATTTCCTTCTGGGAAATTGGAGCCACTATACCTGGCGAAGCTGGCAAGTACCATAACAGTGAGCAAGGGTACTGGCAGATTTTGAAGGGAATATGAATTTTAAACAACATGCTGATTTTATAAACATCCTATCTGCTATAATGATTCAGCATCATTTGGAAAAGAAACAAACAATATGACATTGCACCATCACATTTTGTTCTGCACAAACAAGTTTGACAAAATAGGAACCACCTGAATTGTCAGAGAAATTTTGAACAGAAAGACTGCTCATAATTTTCACAAATCAGGATAATTCAAATAAACACCTACTGCTTTTTCAATCCCATAACAGACTTTTTTTGATGAAGGCCATCCCCATCAGCTGATTACATCTGCTGAACAATATTAGCTCTTGTCTTCAATGATCAGATTAGGAGGCCTCAGGTAGTACAGGAATGAATTTTGCTGTGGGATCCATCTGACCAAATATATGCAAGAACTAGGTACTGGGGGCTCAGCGCTGCACAAAATGAAGTGCTTATCCCTTATGATAAAGCATGAAAAGAAACTGTAGCTGTGCAGGTCTCACATATCCACAGTTTCTATCTAGCTGTCATCCAGCCGTGGGAACAAATGTAGTAAACGTGAGTAGAGCAATCATCCAGTCTAAAAAAGAGAACAAAGAATAATTTCCAATGCTTCTTCATCAAAATGGCATGGAATGAAGACCTGATTGAGACATGAAAAATCTGCCCAGTTAGAAAGATGGACCCAGAAAGAAGATGATCAATGGATTGGAAGAAGCAGAAGGTCAAGGACACCTTAAAGAAATTAATGCTTTTAGATTAAAAAAAAAAGGCAAATTCTAGGACAGCTGCACCAATGTTCTGAATCACACATGATTGACCAATTGCTATCTTTGGATTGTATCTGCTACAGAGAAAATAAAAGCTGAAGATTAATAAACTATGAGTGTAAAGTTTTTTAAAGTTTGAAACAGCATCAGGAAACTCATCTTCATTCCCATGAGTCATAAGGAGAAAAATCCTTAGCCTCTCATACTTCCAGCATTCTAAAAAATCAAACAATTAAGCATGAATGCTTTCTATGGTGAAGATACAAATAAATCTACCAGTCATATTCATCTATCAAATAGTCAAACATGGTTTTTATCAACCCTTACTTTTTTTGAATCAGATCTGCTACAGGAACATTCTTCCATCATTTGTGGTTTCCTGCCATATAAATATTGTGTCGATTTAGAGATAAATTGATAAAAGAAATCAGTGTCAGCACAGGAAGACCAGCACAATCCTCCAGCTGATAACTTCTGAATGATGTTTCTCAATACAAAATCAAATCTCAAGTGCTAAAAATAGTATAAACAGTTTCTCTTAGGAAATTATACAAAGGTTTTTTACAATCTTTACATCTTATTTTACACCCACACGAAGTTGGGTTGTGGACTGGCAATATCTTCTGTCCAAGGATAATAACGAATCTGAAAAAGAAACTATAAATATTAAGCTGCTCCATGCAATCACATTAGTCTGTGTAACACAGGGGGTTGCCCTCTGAAGTACAGTTCAGTTCTCAAAAGCTGGAATCAAAAGTGGTGCTTGAAAATCATCTTTCCTGAAAATGACTTTTGAGAACTGCAGGCTGCTCCATCTGTGTTTCCTGTGCCTATCAACTAGCAGTGAGGTGCTAGAGCATAATCTTCATACTCTGATTACAGCACACGTGAAGATGTTCACACCCTTATTGCAGCCAACTTTCATACTGAGAATTTATTTTTATAAGGAAAAAGGACATGTTGTTAGCTAAGGTTCCTGACATAAATTAATCTGTATAAGGTAAAACCCTGGTTTTACCACGGATAATTTATAGGAGTTCTGACTCACAAGTGTGTGCAGGGGTTGTATAGGGACATCCGTCAGGATTTCAGTTGATCTCCTGCACGGATGGCCAAGCTGTCATGAAGCTACTCCTTACAGCTTGGTCCTTGAGGCAAAACAAAATCAGTGCTGGTTCACCAAGTGCTATGCTATGTGCTGGAGCAATTCAAGAGCTGCTTCAACCATCTGTACAGTCAAGGTAGACAGTTATGCTGATAACCTCATTAGTTGTTCCTGTGCAAGACATCCCTACTAGTCAGAAGAGTTAAATGCCATATATGCTTAGGTGAATGTAAGTGCTACAGTCTGCTAAACTGTTTTGACGTCTTTGGAGTGTTATCTCATTTTGACTCACTCAAACTAAGTGCACTTTTCTCCTAGGGTTCAGGTTTCCCTACAGGTTTTGAGGTTCAATATAGATAGGTCTAATGCTATCATGTGTATTACAGGTTATAGTAAGCATGAAACAATATCCATTAGAATGGAACTATTTCGTATTTATTTTGCAGTAGAATAGGAGTTAGTGTACCTAGGGACTTCATGAGAAAATTAAAACACAACAAAGCACAACAGCTATTCATCGTTAGCTTCTCTCGTGTGCTCTCCTCCTTCACTGCCTGAGTCTTTTTTTTTTTTTCCTGAAGTTTACGTAAATCCATTTTCAGAGAGAGGCTTTTAGTGGTGTAAAAGCATTCCAGCAGAGGAGCTCATGTGGCATAGCTACTCCGCATTAGATATTCCATGCTTTTTCTCGTGTACTGTCAATGATTACAAAGGATACAAAGCCCAGCAAGAAAGCAAGCTTCCAGACTGTCAGCTAAAATGAGTAGAAGTGCAGAAAATATATTCTCACAGAACCGGATTCTAGAATATTTGAGCCACAACTGTCTCTCAAGTTTCTTCTTTTCCTTTGTTTTTCTTTAGTTTTATACCCATTTTTCCTTGGAGTGCAACAGCTTTGGAAGGCCTTCTTTTAGACATAATCTCAGTTGTGATATGCCTAGCAGAATTAGGATAGATGGGAAAATACTGAAAAGTGATAATAGCTATTCAGAAAGACCCCTATTTTATTACAGCACTGGCAATTAATAACTTTTGAAAAATTATGTACAACTATTCTTTGTAGCAGATGAACCTAGTAAAGGCATGTTTGTATGAATGCTTGGGAACTTATTTTATTTACATTGTTCATATGAACAGTGGCTTAACAACAAATTTCATTTGTCTTAAAAGTCAAAACCCCCCTCTCCACCATGTATTTTTGGTGACCAGGTTAACTACTGCAAGCAAATCCTGAAACTTAACAGAATACTTTGACCGCATTTGTATTTAAATAACACAAAACTGTTTTGAACTGTAAGAGGGACATAAAAAACTCTTGAGGAAATTGTATCACATGTTGCTCTTCTGTTTTCTAAGTGCAGCAAAAGATCCAAGGTTTGTTTGTTTTTGTTTGGATTTCAGTTTAAAAGACCAGACAAATTACCTGTCTGCATAATTCTCATTACCTGAACTTCTCCCATATACTGACATTTTTAGATAATAATTTTAGTAAGGTAAATGGAAAGATGGTATTGTCTTTCAGACATTTACAATCAACTTTATATACATCTCTGTAGTGTGCCACTCCCTGTACCTCTCTTGTGTTTCAGACTTCTTCTTTACTCTGATCTTTTTATTTCCTCCAGTAGCAATATCCTGACACGCATAACTGTTCAGTTGACCATCCATTTCATCATCAACCATCCATTTCTTCTTTCATGTAACTTTATGCTTGAAATTCTGTTTTGGATTTGGGCCTTTGTTCTGCAAACATTCATGTATTCCAAGGAAGCAACCCTTTGTTTCAAGCTAAGCATGCACATAAACTTTGGCAGAATCAAAGTAATATTTTGGTCCAGCTTTCCTTTCCTCTGTTTAGCTATTTCTCAAAACCCAACAATTTAGTAACAAATACTACTCAAAACACAACTAAAAACCCATTTGCAATCCTCTATTTTCAAGCAGTTATTAAACCAAGTCCTGTTCTGACTGCATTTGTCTTCAAACTAGCATAATTTACAACATCTCCATGTCAAAATCCACCTCTTAGCTGGTTTTCGGTCTGAGCCCACAATGAACTGTGAGCAAGCATTTCCCTGAAGCCTTGCAAACCTTTCTAACATTTGGGCCTTTGACAGCATTGTTAAGACTGCTCTTTCTTTTATTTTGCAATGTATCATGAACGTGTATGGTAATATCTGAATAACCATAAATCTATTTCAGTAATAGATCAAAGCTGAAGAGAATAATTATTAGACATGTTAATAATTAATCTTAAGAGAAATGTATATGCTGTTTCATTTTCTAGAAAGAGATGTTTAGAATATTAAGCCACCAATTTAATTTTATAATATCTTAATTCATGTATTATTAACACATTGTTTGGTATTTACTTGCCAAATTATATTTAATTAATATTATTCTATTAGTATTTAAGAATATTAAGAATACTCTTATTAAGATTCTTCTTCTTCTGTCTTAAGATTTTACATGGATTTAGATATTCTTGCATGATGACTGATACATATCCTTTTCTAACGTTCTTAGACATTTGCCCTTTTGAGGTCCACCTGTGCTCTTCCATTAACCCAGAGCTCAGCCGTGACTTCTAAAACTATGATAGACTGCTCTGCAAAATTTATGGATACTGTCCACTGATCTAATTACTATATGATATTTTGCTTTAGTCACTGCTTTAGCTTAATATGCAGCTGTAAGGAAAAACAAGCGGTATTAAAAATTGTGTACATGTACTAGCTCCTGAACTAATTTAAAATGGACATCTTTAATCTTGGATACCATAACTTCTAAAATACTCAATGCAATCTCTTCCATAATGACTACTCTATAACAGTGTCATTCTGTGACAAGGATCAATTTTGCCTATCATGAGCAACATCTACTAGTTAACTAAGCAGAAAGAATGGGGCTAACAGTGTTCCAGTTCACTCTGATGTCTACTTCTGCATTCTAGAAAACTCTGATTTTGGTATTTTTGTTTCCTTGTGTTGGACTTTCTAGCAATAAAATACAGAATGTGTATTTTAGTTGCATTCCTTTTTATCCGCACTGCTAATTTCTATGCCAATTAAATCAAATTCAATTTGGTTCTATATATGGTTTACTAAATGAACATCAAAGAAAAATATAATAATGTTCAGACACCATTTATCCACTGGATCCTCTAAACAGCAAGGCACAGTGCTCGTTTTACTACGGTTGATTTTAGCAGGACTGTGTTGCTAGTAAATGTACTCATGTTCCTAAATGTTTGAATGAGATTGCCCCTTATTACTGCCGAAGACTAGCGTTAGAATACATTTTGTATCTTTACACTAAGTGCATCTTGGTGCATGGAGCAACTTGAATTTTCAATGAATAAAGTGTAGAATTAAACACCTTTGCAGGGTTGCTCAATGATTTTCAATTGAATACGGTAGATCGGGAACCACTGCAGAGAAGCCATAGCAAGATCTGATTATCCCGGGACTCTGTTTATGAATTTTGTTTGATGGTGGGGATGTGTCGAACTTGTCTGTGTTGGTGTGCAAACTCTATTCAGATCATTGGCAGGTCTGGATACATTTTCTTAATTCTTCTGCTTTTATGTTGGAAAGAAACTCTTTCCAAAGTTGTCATAAGGCATCAGTTAACCTGAGCAGCTCCCATCAAAGTGTAAGGACTTGAGGGCAATGGAAGATCTGAAGCTTGGGGAGAAAAATGTCTCCAACTTGAGATGAGAGCCAATGAAATTCACCAAACGGAGAGCAAAAGAAACCAGGTAAAATATTACCAGTTCTTACCTTTCCCCCTCCAACAGCCAATCATGAGGGATTGGCCAGGCATGAAGTCCATCTTATAAAGATGCAATAAAATCTAGATTCCCTCTCCCTTAGTTGCTTGCTTGATTTACTCATCTTTTGGCATACAGCCCTTTATTCCGGCTTCTCCTCAGCAATTCCATATTAGCATTTTTCAGTGGAGGGGAGCTGTGAAGTTCAGAGCTGAGACTTTCTTCTTCCTATTGGTAGCATTAGGAGAACTTCCAGCAACAGATCTGGGAAGAACATGAGGATAAAGAAGGATATGTGGGACAAATTAAGAGTTGAAAAATCTGAAAAGCAACTAAAAAAAGTGTTAAAAATTTAAATTCTAGCAAAAAGAGGGATTGACATAATTTTTGATTCAAAGCCCACATGTTGATATAGGTCTTTAAAAACACAACTTCTAGGCAGCTTTGCATGTGGAAAAGAAAGGCTGTGGTTCTTCAAACATTCCTCTTAACGGTAGTTCCAGCTTTGCCCAATCACTTCTCTTTGTCCAATCACTGCTTTTGGAAGAACCATCTCTGAATCCAGAGACTAACACATAAGAGCTAATGAAAGGAAGGAATAAGCTTTTTTAGTACAGAGGAGTCCTTCTGAGTAATTTCTGACAAACTGAGACCAAGGAAAAAGGTGGACTGGAAACCATAAGCCGCAGAAAGCCCCCTCACCACTGCTAACTTGATTCCTGAAAAATCTTTGGAAATAATGAGAAAACTCAGTACATGATAATGCATGTATTTGTTTGGTTTCAATTCACATAGTTTCTTTAGGTAAATAAATACTACTCTTCTTTAACCTTTGCAAAATACGTGTGCTTGTTTGGTTTCAGTGCTCAAGCTCTGAGTGAAAGTGTTTTAGCTTAGAAAGAGCCTGAGAAATCAAGTCTCACGATTAGTGACCTCATGGCAACTAAAATACATTGTCCTACTTCTAGTAACAGTGAGACATGCCAGAGAAGAAAGAGGGAGACCAAAAGGGGCATAAAGTCAGAGAATTAGTATAATAATGGACTGGGAAGGAAACACGATGACCTGGAGAGTGTTTGCCTAAAAGGAACTTTTACACCAAGCCTCATGAAACCACTATGTTCTGTCATGAAATCAGTGCTAAACTTATTTCAGGAGAAATTTTAGTGGTTAAAGGGGGTCATCTTATTCCCTTATCACTAAAATGCTCCCACAATCTGCTTTTACCCTACCACTGCAAAGATCTTTCATTCACGTTTTTCTGACCATCTTCCATACACTAAGGCATAAGACAAGCCTCTGCCTGAGGCAAGCTCAACTTGCTGATGCTGTAAAGCTTCCAGCAGATGCAAGGCCTTCCACATATAGCTCCACAGCCACTGCTGGAGCCCCAAAATGGACCTGACAGTGAGCTTTGCTGGGGGAAGCCACACTGAAAGGTTTGCGCTGTGACTGCATCCCTAATTAAACAAATGGCATTGAAGGATACGTACATCACTGCACCCATTCACAAGCCCAATATATATATGCACACATAAATATTTTAAGTAAATTATCTTAAGTAAATTTAGCAAAAACTGGAGGAACTGACAGTCGCACAGGAAAGCGCACCCGCCAGCCCGCCGCCCGACCACAACAGTGCCTCTCCCCACCCCGGGGTGGCGGGACGGGGCGGAGCCCCCCCACGCCGCTGCGCCCGCGCAGCCATGCTCAGATCTCGCGGTGGGAGAGGTGCGGCGGCGGCCGCCGCGCACGCGCACCACCTCCTCCCCTTCCTGGCCGTTGGCCCCCTGTCCTCGCGCTTAACCCCCGCCTCCCCGCCCGGCGCCTGCGCCCCAGCGCGTTCCCCTGCCGTCGCTAGAATCCGCGCCCGGAAGTGTCCGGCCGGACAGTGCTGTAGATGGAGAAAAGTTCCGGGGAATGTTTAGTTCCGGGGGCGCTTCTGCATGAGCCGCGGCTGCCGCCGCCGCCGCCTCCTCGGCTGCAACAATGATCCCGATCCCGGTGGTGGTGTGCGTACTGGGGGGCTGGTGCGCCATCTACCTGGCGGATACGCTGCTTAAGGTGAGGGCTGTGGACACAGAGCCCAAACGGGAGCTCTCGGCCCAGCGCACACTGACAACCCCATCCCATGCCGGCGGGGGCTGGGGTCGGCACTGGAGAGAGGCCTCCCCTCCCCGACCGTCCTCCGAAACGCCAGGGCTGGCCAAGACATCCCCCCACACACACGCACGCACGCAGTGCCTCTTCTCTGCCTCCAGGCTGGCGCTAGCGCGGCCCGGCCCTCTCCGAATTCAAATTCAACGGCCGGCGCGAGGCTCGGGCCGTTACGCGCGCTCGACTGCGCGGGCGCCCTCCCTCCTCCCCCGCCCCAGCGCTGGCTCGAGGCCCCTGAGGGGCGGCCCGCGGCGCTAGGGCCGCCGCGGCTGTCGCGCCCGGAGCGGGGCCGGGTCGCCGCACGCCTCCCCACCAAGCCCCGCATAACTCGGGGACTCGTGTTATTCTTTGAGCCAGGGCAGGCGTCTGGTGATTTCCCGCTCCTCCGCGGTGGAAGGTGCGACTGACAGGGGTTGTGCCTGCCCCCCTGTCCAGGCAGCACAGAATCGCTTCCCCGAAGGTGGTTCCGCAGGGCAAATGTCCTGCTCCTCTAAACGAGGCGCCCTGCAATAAACCCTAGCGGCGGTGGTACTGAGGGTGGTACTGTGCTTCCGCTGAAACCGCCTCCCCACCCATCAGGGAGGCTTGGGGTCTATAATAAAGTACCAAAGCTGTGAAGTGTTAGGAAAGCCTGCTTTTAGTCCATTCTTAAAATCGTTTTCTGGCATTTTAATGTGCTTTCCAACGTTTAAAGTATACTTTTTCTTACCTTCAAAAAAAAAAGCAACCCTTAATTTATAGCTTCACTGTTTATGTGTTTTACAGTGAATATTTTTTCTAAAATTCATGTAGAAACATAACGAATGTGCATTTTTTCTTTTGTAGTTCCTTAGTTTTACTGAAAAAAAAAAGTCGAAGGAGAGCTCTAGAGCTGCTTGGTAAAGGAATAAACTAATCTTTAGAGAGTATTGTAAGACTCAGCTTTTTCTCTTGATGGAGAAGGGAAAGTTTGAAAGGGAAATACAGCAGGAAGACATCATTTATTATATTTAGGGATGTATTTGTGCATTGCATAAGTTTAAGATTTTTTTTTAATTGACATCAAGGAGGTATAATCTCTTGGAGATGAGTGAAACTGCTAAGTATGCATGCAAAATAGGATGCATGCTAGTTAAAGAAATCTGAGGAAAAATAAGATGAAAGATCTGATCTGTAATTCTCTCTCTTTTTTCTTTTTTCTTCAAAGTTAGTGTTACAGTCCAGGGACTGCATTTGTTTCTGCCAAGCACAGTTTAGGGCTTAGCAATTTCTAAGTGACAAACATTCATTTTTTCACTGGTATAAAATACAGGAAGAAATATTGTCAGGAAAACTGTATTGAGAAGATGAAGAAACTTGAACAGTAAGTGGCTCCCCCTGCTGCTAATTGTTAGAGGACAAATGTAGCTCAATAAATGATGAGACCTATTAATTGCCAAGTATTAGTTTGTATAAGATTCATTTAATGGTATAAATGACAATAAAAAATCCAATAATAAATCTGAAGATTTTTCAAATTTTACTACACCAAGTCTGTATTAGGTATTTGGAGACAAACATGACTGTTTTGAAACGTGTTAGAAGATTGTCTGAATAAAGGAAAACAAGGTCCTGAATATGGTGAGACACACCAAAAGTCACCAGAAAGGTCAGTTAACAGGCTGGGGGGTTTTGACAGTAACTTTGCGTCTGGTGAAAAATTTTAGACTATAAAGCTGTACATGATTTTCTGTAGTAGTGTTGTGCCGAGATCTGTTCTTATCTCTCAGAGTCCAAAGATCTATTTCAGGATTAGACCTTAAAATCATTCACTTTTATAAGTAAGAATAGCTGCTACTTTTCTTGTTAGAACCTATAGTAGAGCTCAGCAGCAGCAAAGGAAAAAAAAAAGATTGTTTAGAGGCGACTTAGTATCTGATTTATGTTGAAGAAGAAAGAGGAATGCCTGGAATGCTATAGCAAGCAGGAGAGTCCAGGAGATAAAATTTAACTTTGATCTTTTAATCAGAAGTTGACAAATTTTATTAGTCATTAGGAAATATGTGGGAGCTATTGGGTTTCGGTGAACTTATTGGTAGATCATATATGTGTGCATCTCAGTGATAAGTTCTGTTGTGAACATAACAGCCAAAATAGAATTTGGATTGAATAATAAGATTTATATGATTGGGATACTCAGGCGTGTTTGTTTTATTGCTAGTACTGTAAGTGTCCCATCACATTCATAACCCTAGTTTGTGAGCAACTGTGCAAAGGACAGTCCCTACTTGGACCCCAAATAGCTTATAATTTAGATACACCAAAAAGACATATGGAGCATGAGTGAAAAATAGTACAGCAGTACTTTTCCATGCATAATCCTGTTAATATTCTTGGCAGGAGAAGGATTTGTGCTATAACTTGCAGTTGGTGTTCTAAAGTTTCTTTTGTTGCTCTTTGTTGATGCGTTGGCATGAAAGTTTCCCAGTGAAGCTTGGATCCTGCAAAGTGGAATCACTCAGGCAGACCCACAGATTCCTGCTCCCCAGCATCCTAAATCACCCCATTTCATTCTTCCTGAGGGATCAGGAAATGTGAAAAGGGTAGAAGGTCGTCCCTCCTCCTGCTATCAGCAATAAAAGATGCATTAGACACATTCAGTCAAGGTTAGCCTGCAGCTTTCAAGGTCAGGAAGCTGAAACGGTTCAGAGCTCTTGAACAGACTTTGTCAGCACAAAAGAATGTTAAGGACTCCTGCTTGCTGACAGATATTTACAGAGCTCCTGGAGTATTTAGCATACATTCATCATTTTGAGGGCTTGCATAAATAAAAAAGATACTGCTTTTGTACTAAAGTTAATATAACAAAGATCATTTAAAGCTTAAATTAGAGAAGCAGAGCCAAAGCCTCTGTGAAGGAAGCATGAAATGAAACATAAGGTACAAATAATTAGGGTGTGAGATTGCACGTGCTGATGTTGGGATCAAGACAGTAGGAACAAAAGTTTGTATAAAGCCTTTTAATATATCTTGCCCAGGGATAGAGTCATTTATTTAGTTTCTGAAATAATTTAGTGATTATTCTTTATGAATAGTGTTTACACAACTTGTGAGGAAAACCCAAAAGGAAAATTAATTTTGGTGTCTTTTGATATATTTTTTTCCATTTGGCAAATGTATTGATCAGTAATTCCATATTTCTCCTGAAAAACTTAGTATTTATTTATGCTACGCTAGTAGAGTGGGGCTGTCATGTAGTTGGAAAAATGTGGTGACCAGGGATAAATTTGTGGATTTTCTCAGGAAAAATGGTTGATTTTTTGCATGTGATAAAAGGAACAGATATTTTGGAAACACCAAATTTATATTTTCAGTGGGCTTTATTAAAACCATATGTGGTTGTTTTTTGACTCAGTTTGAACTGAATAGAATGTGTTTACTTAATTCCTAAAAGACAATTTCTTATGTTGGATGTACTTAATGTCACAAGTATTTTTGTTCTTTTCTCGTAAATTATGTGAGGAGGTCTTTTTTTGTTTCTCGGCACATGTATTAGTAGAAGGATAATCATCTTCATGATCTTTGCTGTTAAAGTTAGGTTAGCAAATGCTGATCTGGTTGTGGAAATTAAGCTTAGCGATGTCGTAGGGAATGACTAGTGTTGATTAAGGAATACATTGTGATGGAAGTTTCTACAGGTGTCTTCAGCTGCCTGAACAAAAATGTTACTCAAATCAGTAGGTTGAAGAAGGAGGAAATTACACAAACATATGGGTAGAAAGGATAAAATAATGTAATGGATGAATAAACGAATGATAATCTGAGTAAATGGATCTCATGTTCTGGAAGACTGTTACTTGAAATAAATTTTTAATATGTTCACATTTTAATTAATTTAACAAAATGTGAAAAACTGCAAGTCCGAGAAGATATTCTCAGCCCCTCACATCATAAAAGGAAAGCAGGAATGCAAGGAACTTAGCAAGTTCTAAATTTGTTTGAAGAACTATAAAAGATAGCTAGAAACTTTTGAAGTTCCTTTTGGGGGGCACAGAGGAGCTCATTGTGAATTACACATTCCTGATTTCTTCAGTAGATGCTGCTGCTCATAGGGAAATTCAGGAGCAGCGCTATAGTTTAGACAGCTGTGAAAACTTGTCTGGATTATGTCAGGGATGCTCATGCCTTGGAGCAGCCTGAAGTCAGAAAGATTTGAGTGTGGCTCAAAGCTCTGATGCGCTTTTCCTGAGTTACGAGTTTGTCTTTCACCTCTAAGGGAATCTTTCTCTCGATTGGGTCTCTGAAAATGGCTTCCATGAAGTAGGCTGAATAAAGCCCACTGAGAAGGCCAGCATATAATATAAAGCAACAGTTGCAAAACTCCTTCTTTTGGTCTGTAATATCAAATAATGCTGTAATTAAGTGTTAATTACATAGTTTACAGGTCATATTTACCATAATCACAAATACAAAGAGAACTCTTTGGAACTACTAGGAAGGCATTCCTGCAGCACTGTGAAATGCCAGAAAATTGTCATAATGAAATTGCTCTTGCAATATAGATTGATTATTTTAAAGTCCTTCTGGCTTTTTGTCAGTATGATCAAATATTTCAGAGCCTCTTTAATCATAGTTTTTGGGTCTCTTTGAAAAAGAGACCTAATTTTTACCCTTACTAAAAAAACAAAACAAAACAAGATTCACATCTCACCAATATGAGAAACTAGCTTTTCAGTCTAAGTCGAAATAAACTATTTTTCTTTATTGTCATTTTAAAAATATTTACTAGAAATTAATTGCACATGGAGAAAATAATATAAACAGTTCATTCTGTAGCCTTCTAAACAGACAGTTAAAACCTGCTGATTGTGATGTAACACTAGGAAACATTATATAAGATCTTTTTTGCGAAGTAACACTGGACACCTGATCCCTTTCATAGTCCTATAACTATTGTGATTTGCATCACAAGAATGGGATAACATTTTAGTATTACATGTCACACTTACATATATGTCAAAATATAAAAAATTTGCAGGACATTTACCTGAAGTTACACATCCCTTTTTATCTCAACTGATCACATTTACTGCTTGTTCACGTAACATGAAATCGTCCTGAAAGTTTTGGGGTAAACTAACTTTCCATTGTTTTGCAGTCATCCAGCTCTTTGAAAGCATCTTATGAAGACTGGCTGCTGACATATGGCTTGAGTGTCTCTCCTTTTCACATGCGATGGCAAACTGCTCTCTTCAACCGCCAGTTCTACAATTGGGGGCGATGGAAACCCAGATTTCTTTATCTATGGTATAAATCCAGCAAAAGTTTTCTGTCAAATACAGAGATCGTATTTATCTCTATGTCTGTGCCTTTCAGCCTTAAAAGTACAGTGGATAGACATTTTGATAGGTTAACAAAAAAATCAAACAGGTATGGTTGCCATAACTATACTGCTCCAGGATAAGTTTTTTCTCCTTTGCTAAAAAATACATAGCTCTAATATAGTTTACATACTGTGATGCTATAAATACTATACATCTGTAAGCTGTGTTTTTGCCTATAGTTCGAACTATATGTTTTTTTTAAACATATAGCTATTAGCGTGTAATACTGCATACGGATGTTGACCTGAAAGCAGCTTCCGATATCTTCAATCTGTCCATCATTGTGCCCTGAGTTCTCCCTGATCACTAGAGTTTACAAGCTGTTCAAAGATAGCTGTCTCTGTTGTCAATCATTTCCCGGGCATTCCTTCCCCTGCCAAGACTTCATAGACTGCTGGTATGGGTAGAAAAGCAGAGTGGTTATGTGAACACTTCTGGACTAATTTAGAAAATTATTACTGAATTGCCTTCCTAGTGTTACTTTATACCCACTCTGAAAATGAAAATGAATAAGGCTTGAATTTCTTTTCATTTCCTGTATTGTTACGCTCAGTGAGAGGAGTGAAAGTCTGCTCCATATTGGGTCCTCTAGTATGTCATGACAGTATTTGTTTGAAATAGTTCTGTATGAATCACCTTTTTTTAATGTGCATAATTTATTACAGTGTAATGTTTCCATGGGTCTCCTTAATTAACATTACAAGTACATGCCGCTTAAAATAAATTTGCTAATTCCCAGTGAGTTTCATTAAGGATGGTAGAAGAAAAATTACGCTGTTATGAGAGGGAGAGGGACTGCTAGTGAGCTGAAGTGTTTTAGGCAGAAAATAAACTTTACCACATCCACACTGTTGGATAGCATAAAATAATAATAATAATAATGACTAATAAAAATTATGCATTAGGTGGACTGATGTAAATCGAAATGATTTTCAGCACTGATTTTAATCAAAGATAAATTGATGAGAAGGAAAATCTGTTTGAATTAATTGATTTTAATCTGGTTTTGCATTTGTACCTTTTAGTTTTTCTTCTTTAAAGAGGTTGAATCTCATTTAGTACTTTTTATGGTTGGCCAGGAAGATGCATGATTTATTGATTAAGCTTTTATAAATATGTATGCTACCCCATAATTTGATTCAGATTCTTAAATTTGCAATAGTATGGTGCAACATGGTAAATTATACATTCCTTACTCTGTTACATTTTTATTCATAACTAGTGGCAAGTCACATTTATTGGGTAACTGAATAAAATTTAGAATACATAAAAACAGTGTAAAAATGTTTGAAAATGTATCAGGATGTGGTGCTGGATGTAAAAAATTTGTTAAACAAGGGAAATAGTATATGTTATTAGTGAATTAATTAATCAGTTTTCTTTAGCTGATATTTTTCTGCTAGATTGTTGATACACAAGTGGTAGTATACTAGGCAAGAGCAGAGTGACCAAGTAAGTTTTGCTCTGTAAGTTTGGTGTGCTAAGTAAGTTAGAGCAGTTAAATGTCCTGAGAACATACCTTATATTCTGACTGCACATTGCTAAACTACTTACTTTTCTTTGTAGGTTCAGCATAGGAATGGTGTTTGGTATAGCTGCCATGTTTGGATCTGTTATTCTTCTTGGAAAAACACTGATGCAAACACTGACACAGATGCTAACTGAGGCCCCAAAAGCCCAGAATGACCGTATGCTGCAAGTTGTGGTAAGTGGTCTCTCCTCAGGTCTTCACTTGAGAGCTGTGAACTGATCTTAACCAGCTTAACCAACTAATCTTAATGGGGTATGGTAGCTAATATGACACTTAAATCCTCCTATGCAAAAATAACTCCTGATACTCATTCACATAAAAATTTGCCAGCTTGTTATCAGCCTTAAAAATGGGAAGTGCAGGTAGTGTAGAAAAGAAGGGGGGAAAAAAAGGAAGGCAAACATGTGGAAGAGTTTATATTAAAAATTCTCAGAAATGAAAAATAGCTAATAATTTTAAAAGGCCAGAAATTATCACAGTAGTGAAAATAACAGCTGTGCAGTTTAGAGGCGCTGCCAGTCTTGAAGTTTGCAAAACAAATCCATAATCCACAAGAAGAGAGGAGTTTGCTTTCGTTTTATTATGATGCAGAACGTCGTCAGTGGAAAAGGAAGGAAACAAACAGCTTTGTGTGATAGTGGAAGGTAAAGATTCATTAGTAGGGAGATGGCATATTTTTGGATCGTTCAAGGTTTTCTGCCTAATTTGCAGTGTGAAATGGAAAGTTCTGTTTCTGTCAGTAGCTGGTCACAGGGTAGTAACAGTTTATTGAATTGTTTCATGGTTTTCTGATGCTGGACAATATATTGTGTGGTTTTAGGAAGGAATGTATTTTACAGAATGGCGAGATAGCAAATATTGTCTTTTTCATCTCTTGCATCAAAATACCTAAGGTAGTACAAAGGCATTAACATTACCCTTAAAAGTGTTTTAACTTGCAAGGATTCTTAGCTAACCTCGTTTACTCAAGAATGCTGTCTGATCAGAATGTATGGTCATTTTCCAGAACACAGAAAGCCCTCTGAGATTGCTTTGCCTTCTACTGTGTAGCTTAGAGCAGTGGTGTCCAATGATTTTACTCTAATATGGTACTTAGCTAGTCTAGTGACAGAAGTTGAGTGTTACGTACTGCCCCTCCTCTGTTAGGTGATAGGCCTTCCTGTAAGTGCTAAATTTACTGTGTGCAGCTAGACTTAAATGTTGCACAAGCACAGGAAGCCTGATAGTTAGCGTGTGCTCTAAATCCAGTGCGTTTCAAATAGTTTGGATTTGTTTTGCACATGCAGAGTGACTACAGCAAGTGCAGTAGTGTTGGCAAAAGCGTTACTGTAATAAGACCTGGGAGGGAATTGCTGGTACTGCCACTACAGTCACCTGGGCCACAGCCTGCTCCTGAATTATTTTCAGAAGCAGACAGAGGTGAATAGGCAGGCTTGGTTGTATGTCCAACAGAGCACAAGTTCAACATGAGACTGAAAATTTCTCATGTTCAGGCCAGCAGAGTCGTTCCTAAGCATGTGTGTCTATTACATTTTGGAGTAAGAAAAGCTCTCTTACATCTGCATTTTTGAGATCATTATATGGATTTATCCCCTTTTGTGACACCACAGTGAAGTGGTTGTTTGCAGTACACTGCTCTTTTGAGAAAATAACATAAGCAGGGGAGAAAACTAAAGCTGACCATTTGGGAAGCTATCTGATTTGAACTGAAACTCTGAAAGCAGAAATCTAGCTTGATATCCACAATTTCAATGTGGAGTGGATTCCTCAGTGACTGCTAGCAGCATCACTGCATTCAAAGCAAGGCCAAATTGGTATTGAAGAGGATATAATGTAGAGGGATAATGTAGTGCTATGTACAGGCATATGGTTACTTTTCCTAACTTGACTTGTGGTTCTCTTTCTTTCCTACCTCATTCATTCATTTTTGAATGGTCACAATTGTATCATTCTGCCTTTGAAGAGTTTCAGTATTCTTTTTGAGGGGAATGTACTAGTGTAAGTTGACATAAGAAAGTGACCCAGGTGTGGTTGCAAAGACATAAAGAACAAGTCAGGAGAGCCTTCTTGTTTAGATTTGTTACTCATATGTTTCATCATTATCTGACTGCCTGGGTGAGAGAGAGTTACATTAAAGATGCAAAATTATTATTTTTTTTAACTCTTCTTTAGCCTTTGGCCTAAATTTCATTAGCCTTTAGCCTTTGGCTTTAGAGGGGAGGAGCAACAGTTCTGCTTATGTTATATTGATCAAGGTTTTTATACCCTTCCTCTTTTGTTCAGTAATATACTTTATTTAAAATACCTATCTGTAGGTAACTGAGTTGTTTTTCTTCAGCTGGCCACTCTTGTGTTGGTTGCATATTGACAAAAATGGGAAAGAGACAGATCAATTATTAACAAAGGATCTTCTTTTACTAAAGGTATTCCCAAAAGACCATAGAATATAAAATAATAATGCTTATTAAAAAGATATCATTCTTAATTTCAGGACCCATCATGAGAGTTAGCTTTCTTTTTAGGTGAATCTTAAACTAGCTTCTTTGATGTGAAGTCTGAAAGCATTTGGTGCTGTATTCTAACATGCTATTGTCATGGTAGAATTAAGATAGCAGTTTTTGCTATTACGGTCTGTCCTCATATGTACCCAGAACAGAGCGTTGCTAAGAATGCAGTTAACTGATCTGTTAATGCCATCAGCTGATGCTGTAGTAATACCAGCAAGAGATGCTTAACAAATGAAGAACAGCTAACTTCATACAGTAAGGTACAACAGTTATGCCAGTTAAGATATATATCTTGGTTATGGTCACACTCTGAATAAGATTTGTGAATTGATTCAGTTCAACACTAATGAAAACAGTCTTCTGAAGGATTTCCTTTAACTAGATTGCCTCACCAAGCTGCTTTAGAGTTCTGCTACATGGATAATTGAATCCACATAATTGAGGAATGGGTGGGATTAAATGAAGGTAAGGAGAAATGGGATCTGCTCACTTGAATCTGCTGCCAGAAGAATAGTTGTCTGGAACTGCAGCCTTTGTGCATCACCTGAGGTCAGCTTTAGAGAGCCATATAGGCAGCTCAAGAATTTTTGTGCATAGCATCTCCTTTCTGCCACAGTTCACTTCCTGTTCACAGCAATGGTAGCAGTGGAGTGCTCTTTGCCTCGAGGAGGAAGAGCTCTGGAGCAGACAGGAGAGCTTTCCCTGAGTCAGCAGCAGCAGTGGCCTTACCTTCTTACAAAAGCAATAGCAGCTGAGAGGAGATGGGGACTAAGCAGCCCTCTCTCAAGTGGAAGGAAGGGACGGTTTCTCATTTTCACACTTGCGACTGCTTTGAGGCCTATCTGGCTGGAGGTGATGACTTTTAACTAGTGTGATGAGGGAGTTGAGGAACGGTGGGAATCCACAGAAATAGCAGAAATGTGAGGGGTCTCTGTATTATATCTTACGTAAATTAAAACTGTGTCTACATTTCAGATGAATTTTTTGTCTTAAATTGTCATATGTAGACACTCAAAATATCAAAAATAATTTTTTTAATCTTAAATTTGGGGTAGTCTCATGATTTGGGATAGGGAAAGAGAAGAGAGACCCTGACAACTCCAGTTGTAGCCTTTTTGAACTGTTAGGGTTCACAATGTTTTAAGTGCAATGCAGCTTTTATTGAAGAGTGGATCTCTATAGCTACATGGCTAGCTGCAGGAAATTGTAAACTAATGCTTACAGTTGTCGATCTGTCTCATTTGAGTTGAAGTCTCTGTACATTCTTACAAACTTACGGAGCTTAATATAGAGTAGGACATGTTCTGTCATGGTTGTGGGGACTGAGTAAGGAAGGGAGAGGGCTTTTGGCCTGTAGAACTTTTCAGCCTTCCATAAAAGATTATATATTCAGTATATTTTAAAATATACTGAATAAATTGAGGGAAGAGGCACAATCTGATAGTGCTGTATGAATGAGAATGGCCCCTGTTCTGTTGCTTGTCTAAAGAAGCTGTGTGAGAGCAACAAGTTTAGAGGCAGTATGATTTGTATTTGTACCTCTTGGTTTCATAGTGTGTTTTGT